>NC_091981.1:97436078-97738547 GCF_044704955.1 Pristiophorus japonicus
CAGCAGTAGAATGGGAGTAGCTGTGAAGAAATTCCCTGTCCAAGAGTTATGTTGTCCCATCACATTAGTTGAGAAACAGGTCATTTATTACATAGTTCATGGGGTTCGGGGTAATATATTAGCATGGATAGAGGATTAGCTAACTAACAGAAAACAGAGAGTCGGGATAAATGGCATTCTCTGGTTGGCAACCAGTAACTAGTGGGGTGCAGCAGGGGTCAGTGCTGGGACCCCAACTATTTACAATCTGTATTAATGACTTGGAATAAGGGACTGCGTGTAACGTAGCCAAGTTTGCTGACGATACAAAGATGAGAGGAAAAGCAATGAGTGAGGAGGACACAAAAAAACCTGCAAAGGACATAGTCAGGCTAAGTGAGTGGGCAAAAATTTGGCAAATGGAGTATAATGTTGGAAAGTGTGAGGCCATGCATTTTGGCAGAAAAAATCAAAGCGCAAGTTATTATTTAAATGGAGAAAGATTGCAAAGTGCTGCAGTACAGCGAGACCTGGGGGTACTTGTGCATGAAACACAAAAGGATAGTATGCAGGTACAGTAAGTGATCAGGAAGGCCAATGGTATCTTGGCCTTTATTGCAAAGGGGATGGAGTATAAAAGCAGGGAAGTCTTACTACAGCTATACAAGGTATTGGTGAGGTCACACCTGGAAAACTGTGTGCCGTCTTGGTTTCCATATTTACGAAAGGATATACTTGCTTTGGAGGCAGTTCAGAAGGTTCACTAGGTTGATTCCGGGGATGAGGGGGTTGACATGAGGAAAGGTTGAGTAGGTTGGGCCTCTACTCATTGGAATTCAGAAGAATGAGAAGTGATCTTATCGAGACGTATAAGATTATGAGGTGGCTTGACAGGGTGGATGCAGAGAGGATGTTTCCACTGATTGGGGAGACTTGAACTAGAGGGCATGATCTTAGAATAAGGGGCCGCCCATTTAAAACAGAGATGAGAAGAAATTTCTTCTCTCAGAGGGTTGTGAATCTGTGGAATTCGCTGCCTCAGAGAGCTGTGGAAGCTGGAACATTGAATAAATTTAAGTCAGAAATAAACGGTTTCTTAAACGATAAGGGGATAAGGGGTTATGGGGAGCGGACAGGGAAGTGCAGCTGAGTCCATGATCAGATCAGCCATGATCTTATTGAATGGCGGAGCAGGCTCGAGGGGCCGTATGGCCTACTCCTGTTCTTATTTCTTATGTTATTATGTATTTTGGAAACTACAGCACCACCTACAAACATAGTAGGTACTGCAAGTAAATGTTGACACTTTTTGCCATGGAATAACCCTGACATAGAAGTTTTCAATGCTTTTTTTAAATGGAATATTATGATCCACTCAACATTTCTAAATATGTAAATAGATATTGTTTCCTGTACATATGAAAATATTCAGCATGAAGCACATAAAACACAGCCTTCAATGTGGCAACACTTAATAATATGACCCAGGCTCATTCTTCTATTCGCCAGGTGAACGATTACCCTGGTTTCTTCCAAACCTAGCAACAGTACTTCAATTACTTAATCAGCTGCTAGAGAACAACTCGGTACTGATAGTGTGGCATTGTGACATTGGTGTGGAAATTCCGAAAAACAATTGTAAAATAAAATTATAAACACGTAGTTTGTTGTTAAAAACCTTCCCCACTAACCATAATTTTTAAAACTTTTTTAAAAATCGGGAAAATATTTTATTTTTATAAGACATAATAACTTGAATTTCAATTAATTTTAAATATGCATGGTCTGTTTTTTAATTGTTATTATTTTGTGTCATTGGTTTTGTTCCCATTAATAGCACTGAGAACTCACAGATGCGCGCATCTCAGTGCTATTAATGGGAACCTGTGAACTACCTACCTGATTGGCTGAGCAGTCACATGTGACTGCATCTTCTGCGGTAGAACCCTCTGGGCGGGGGGAGAAGGCCTCCCCATCGGAAATCAGGGTGCCTCCTAGACCACCTTCCCCACCACAGGAAATTCGTAAAAAATCTCTAGCGAGGAAGCAATTGCCCACGGGAAGACCCCCAGAGGAATTTCTGCCCCATTGTTTTCTACCAAGTAAAATAAATAATCACATCAGAACAAGTGATTGCTACCCATTATGATCCACAATTGTCTATCAAACTGGTCTGCAATACTTCTCCCTAAGGTCTGAATGCCATTTTGTCATCAATCGTGAATGACATCAGAAAGATCAGCAATATTTGCTTTCAAATCTTTAACTACTGCAGCTTGCAACTGCTCTCAAACTGACATATTGTCACTCAACTTACTGTCATAGACCACTTCAGGCAAGTTATATATTTCTCACCATCTACATCAGTCATCTTGACAAAGCATGAAAAAGCCAAAATCACTAAAATAGCCACCCCATATTTTCACCGCATCATGGAACATGCACAGGCATCTTCCACCCTTCAACATGTAGTTCAGGACCTGCAATGTTGGGTCCTTCATCGAAACACCTGTGAACTCATCCCTTTTTGGTGTGAAAGATCCTATTTAAAAAAGGAGGCAGACAAAAAGCAGGAAACTATAGACCAGTTAGCCTAACATCTGTGGTTGGAAAAATGTTAGAGTCCATTATTAAAGAAGCAGTAGCAGGACATTTGGAAAACCAAATTTGGTCAGGCAGAGTCAGCATGGATTTATGAAGGGGAAGTCATGTTTGACAAATTTGCTGGAGTTCTTTGAGGATGTAACAAACATGGTGGATAAAGGGGAACCGTGGATGTGGTGTATTTGGACTTCCAGAAGGCATTTGACAAGGTGCCACATAAAAGGTTAGTCCACAAGATAAAAGTTCACAGGTTGGGGGTAATACATTAGCATTGATAGAGGATTAGCTAACTAACAGAAAACAGAGAGTCAGGATAAATGGTTCATTCTCTGGTTGGCAACCAGTAACTAGTGGGGTGCAGCAGGGATCAGTGCTGGGACCCCAACTATTTACAATCTATATTAACGACTTGGAAGAAGGGACTGAATATAACGTAGCCAAGTTTGCGGACGATACAAAGATGGGAGGAAAAGCAATGTGTGAGGAAGATACAAAAAATTTGCAAAAGGACATAGATAGGTTAAGTGAGTGGGCAAAAGTTTGGCAGATGGAGTATAATGTTGGAAAGTGTGAGGTCATGCACTTTGGCAGAAAAAAATCAAAGAGCAAGTATTATTTAAATGGAGAAAGATTGCAAAGTGCTGCAGTACAGCGGGACCTGGGGGTACTTGTTCATGAAACACAAAAGGATAGTATGCAGGTACAGCAAGTGATCAGGAAGGCCAATGGAATCTTCCCCTTTATTGCAAAGGGGATGGAGTATAAAAGCAGGGACGTCTTGCTACAGCTATATAAGGTATTGGTGAGGTCACATCTGGAATACTGTGTGCAGTTCTGGTTTCCATATTTACGAAAGGATATACTTGCTTTGGAGGCAGTTCAGAGAAGGTTCACTAAGTTGATTCTGGAGATGAGGGGGTTGATTTATGAGGAAAGGTTGAGCAGGTTGGGCCTCTACTCATTGGAATTCAGAAGAATGAGAGGTGATCTTATCAAAACATATAAGATTATGAGGGGGCTTGACAAGGTGGATGCAGAGGGGATGTTTCCACTGAAGGGAGAGACTAGATCTAGAGGGCATGATCTTAGAATAAGGGGCAGCCAATTTAAAACAGAGATGAGGAGAAATTTCTTCTCTCAGAGGGTTGTAAATCTGTGGAATTCGCTGCCTCAGAGAGCTGTGGAAGCTGCAACACTGAATAAATTTAAGACAGAAATAGACAGTTTCTTAAACGATAAGGGGATAACGGGTTATGGGGAGCGGGCAGGGAAGTGGAGCTGAGTCCATGATCAGATCAGCCATGATCTTATTGAATGGCGCAGCAGGCTCAAGGGGCCGTATGGCCGACTCCAATTCCTATTTCTTATGTTTTTATGTTCTTATTCGAGGGGCTGCCTAAGAAGATAGACCACATCATGAACAAGGCAATGAGAAGCAGATACACCAAAGATAGTAAGCATAAAAGGAGTTTAGGTATACCAGGACCGAGGGAAGATTATAGAATATGTAGATGATATTATGAATTTGTAGATTTTAGGTTGCCACCATCATAATGACAAAATTTGCAGTGATGGAAAAAAGAAATAGGGCTCAATATCAGCCATCTACAGACCAAAATTACTCTCCTTGGGCCCAAGTTTCCACAAGAAAAAAAACGGGCGCGCCTCCGAGCTGGGCGCCCGTTTTTCGCGCCTAAAACGGCGCCTAAAAAAATCCTCGGTATTCTCCGCCTACCTGTAGGTCCTCTGGCCCTCGGCGCAGCCAGCAGGAGCTGTAGGGGGCGGAGCCAGGTCCCTGCACTGAAAACAGTGCCGGGACCTCTGCACATGCGCGCTACAGTGGGCACGCAAGTGCAGTAGCTCCAGGCGCCGAACTGTGTGGGAGGGGCCCGAAGCACGCAGCCCCTAGCCCTGGCCCAATGGCCTCACTGGGGCTGCGTGAATAAGGCTCCTCCCACGGCCAGCTCCTGCACCCCGCCGACCAGACCCGACACCCGCTCCCCCCCCCCTCCGCCGACCAGACCCGACACTCGCTCCCCCCCCGCCGACCAGACCCGACCCGACACCCGCTCCCCCGACCCGACCAGACACCCGCTCCCCCCCCGCCGACCAGACCCGACACCCGCTCCCCCCCCGCCGACCAGACCCGACACCCGCTCCCCCTCCCCCCCACCCCCCGCCGACCAGACACCCGCTCCCCCCCCCCCCGGCCCGACCCCCGACACCCGCTCCCCCCGTCCTTCCCTCCCTCTCCCTCCCTCCCCCCCTCTCCTCCCTCGCTCCCTCTCCCTCCCTCTCCCTCCCCCCCTCTCCCTCCCTCTCTCCATCTCCCTCCCTCCCTTCCCTTTCCCCCCTCCCCCCCTCTCCCTCTCCCTCCCCCCCTCCTCCCCCCTCTCCCTCCCTCCCCTCTTCCCCCTCTCCCTCCCTCCCTCCCTCTCCCTCTCTCTCTCTCTCTCTCTCTCCCTCCCTCTCTCTCTCTCCCTCCCCCCCTCTCTCTCTCCCTCCCCCCCTCTCTCTCTCTCCCTCCCCCCCTCTCTCTCTCTCCCTCCCCCCCTCTCTCTCTCTCCCTCCCCCCCCCTCTCTCTCTCTCCCTCCCCCCCTCTCTCTCTCTCCCTCCCTCCCCCCCCTCTCTCTCTCTCCCTCCCTCCCCCCCCTCTCTCTCTCTCCCTCCCCCCCTCTCTCTCTCTCCCTCCCCCCCTCTCTCTCTCCTCCCCCCCCTCTCTCTCTATCCCTCCCTCCCCCCCCCTCTCTCTCTCTCTCCCTCCCCCCCTCTCTCTCTCTCCCTCCCCCCTCTCTCTCTCTCCCTCCCCCCCCTCTCTCTCTCTCCCTCCCCCCCCTCTCTCTCTCTCCCTCCCTCCCCCCCCCCTCTCTCTCTCTCTCCCTCCCCCCCTCTCTCTCTCTCTCCCTCCCCCCCCCTCTCTCTCTCTCCCTCCCCCCCCTCTCTCTCTCTCCCTCCCCCCCCTCTCTCTCTCTCCCTCCCCCCCCGCTCTCTCTCTCTCTCTCTCTCTCTCTCTGCGGCACGAACGGCTGCAGAATTCTCCCTGGCTGAAGCCGTAGGAAGATGGTTTATTTAATCTTTTCTTGGCTTATAAATGTTTATTCAGGTTGGATTTATTTGTTTAATATTTGTATAAGTATAAATAAGGATTTATTGTCAAATTTAATGAGTTCCCTTCCCCCCCACCTCGTTCTGGACGCCTAATTTGTAACCTGCGCCTGATTTTTTAATGTGTAGAACAGGTTTTTTCAGTTCTACAAAAATCTTCACTGGCTCCATTCTACTTTAGTTTGGAGTACATTTTCACTGTGGAAACTTTCAAATCAGGCGTCAGTGGCCGGACACACCCCCTTTTGAAGAAAAAATTCTGTTCTAAACTAGAACTGTTCTACCTGACTAGAACTGCAGAAAAAAAAATGTGGAGAATTGCGATTTCTAAAATAGTCCGTTCTCCACCAATTGCTCCTAAAAATCAGGCGCGAATCATGTGGAAACTTGGGCCCCTTGTGTGAAGAAATGCATAGAAGGACATGGAATGATTGAAGAAAGTGGTTATTATTGATAAGAAAATGGTAGTGCTGGATAAATTTTTATACATATAAAGGGGGATGTGAGAAAGAAACATGTTGCTACAAATGGAAGTGTTTTTGACAGACTACAAAAAGCTATACAGAAAAACAGTATGGAGCTTGTCCAGTGAATACGTGTGTATGGCACTGAGAGATGAGCCCTGAATGAAACACAGAAGAGACTGTCGAATGCTTTTGGAGTTCTGTGGAAAAGAAATGGTGGTTTATCATTTGGGAGGAGAATGACCAACACTCCGCTGAAAATACATTTGCAGATAGCACCAAAACAAAGAAAGCAATAGCCACAGAGGATGTATTAATGATATTTAGGGGAATTTGGATTAGTCATGCAATTGAGCAAACAAATGGCAAATGAAATTTAATCTGACAAATGTAAAATGTTAACAAATACAGTGATATAATTATTTTCCTTCCCCCTTCCCTCTTTAAATTAACTTGCAAGAATCATTGGCTACAAGAATGTGAAGCAATAAAGCAATCCTTCCAATTGGCTATTAAACTTCAAACTCAGCATTTAAATTCAAAAACAATGTCCAGAAATACACAGTGCAAGAGACACTTTGTATATTCTTGAATACTTGAGTGTGTTGTTGCCTCCCAAATCCATGATCATCTTTCCATAAATTTAATGTTGGCATCCCTTCAATCTAGCTTTCGCCCCTGCCACAGTACTGAAACTGTTCTCAAAGTCACAAATGACATCCTTTGTAACTGTGACAAAGGTAAACTCCCTCCTCATCCTTCTGGACCTGTCTGCAGCCTTTGACACGGTTGACCACTCTATCCTCCTCTAACGCCTCTCCACCAATGTCCAGCTAGGTGGGACTGCACTTGCCTGGTTCCATTCTTATCTATCTAATCGTAGCCAGAAAATCTCCAGCAATGGCTTCTCTTCCCACTCCTGCATTGTTACCTCTGGTGTCCCCCAAGGATCTGACCCTTGGTCCCCTCTTATTTCTTATCTATATGCTGCTCCTTGGCGCTATCATCCGAAAACATGGAGTCAGTTTCCACATGTACGCAGACGACACCCAGCTCTACCTCTCCACCACTTCTGTCAACCTCTGCTTGGTATCTAAATTGTCAGATTGCTTGTTTGACATCCAGTACTGGATGAGCTGAAATGTTCTCCATTATCTTTGGTCTCCACCACAAACTGCATTCCCTAACCACCTACTCCATCCCTCTTCCTAGCATCAATCTGAGGGTGGAACAAGATTGTTCGCAACTTAGGTGTCATATTTGACCCTGAAATTAGTTTCCAGCAGCATAACTAAACATATCGACGGCATAACTAAAACCGCCGTTTTCCATCTCCATAACATTGCCCGCCTCCGCCCCATCCTCAGCTCTTCTGCTGCTGAAACCCTCATTCATGCCTTTGTTACCTCTAGACTTGACTACTCCAACTCACTCCTGGATAGCCTTCCACATTCCACACTACATAAACTTGAAGTCATCCAAAACTCAGCAGCCTGTGTACTAACCTACACGAAGTCAAGATCACCCATCATTCCTGTGCTTCCTGACCTACATTGGCTCCCAGTTAAACAACGCCTCGATTTCAAAATTCTCATCCTTGTTTACAAATCACTCCACGGACTTGCCCCTCCTTATCTCTGTAATCTTTTTTAGCCTCACAATCCCACAAGACGTCGGCATTCCTCAAATTATGGTCTCTTGAACATCCCTCATTATAACTGCTCAACCATCGGTGGATGTGCCTTCAGCTGCCTGGGCCCCAAGCTCCCTAAACCTCTATGCCTATCTACCTCTCTTTCCACCTTTAAGATGCTCGTTAAAACTTATCTCTTTAAACAAGCTTTTGATCATCTGCCTTAATTTCTTCTGTGGCTCGGTGTCAAATTTATCGGTTTGTCTGTAACACTGTTGTGAAGTGCCTTGGGACATTTTACTACGTTAAGGGGGCTATATAAATAAAAGTTATTATTATTATTATTCACATGTGCGGCGAAACTAAATTTGGAATTTAAAAATATAAATAGTGTACTTCGATATAGATTAGCTTCCAAACAAAACACTGAAGAATGCAACATTACTTGAATACTTGCGAAATAAATTAGTCAATTTATTAAAACACCATTTTGAAAACTGTTCATTTCAACAACATAATCAGCAAGTAAAAAACAAATAGAGCAGTCCCATATGAAGGTAGTTTCATGAAAAATACACATTTTATCTGATGTTTCAGAAAGAACCAACTGAAAAACAATTTGGAGATATGCTATGTTAGAGAACTCTCCAGTATCCAAAATCATTTACTCGCTTTCAAATGAACAATTTCTTGACAAGAGATTGAAAGAAGCTTTTGCCAGCGAACAGGCATTTATATTCCAACCCGTGTTTAGCAATGGTGCCTAGTCACCTTTTCTCGATCTAGTGAAACATATTCAAAACAACTTGTCCATGCTCACAATCCAACCTTTCGTGAACATCAGCAATACCCAGAAGCATGTCAGAGTTACTGTTATTTTCAACAGGATATTAGAATCTTACTCAGATTTACTCAGTGTTGACTGATATTCAGGCTTCTTTTCAGTCAGTCAAGCAACAACAAAGGCAAAACAGAAAAAACACTAATGACCAAAATAAAGTATAAGAACTTTCACATTTGATTTCTTAACTAGTTTAAATTTATAGCCTTGTATCTATTGTCTTGATGAGATTTATGTTTTTAACCAATCTAATTCTCCATGCTCACATTTGGCTTTATGAAACTAGCCTGGTATGAAAACAGCAGCAGTAAAACAGACAAAATCAACTGTGAAAAATGGTGAGAACTTTTTATCCTCTGCCAGCTTCCTCATAAATCACTCCAAGATAAATTACATAATATTTGCCATGTTTAAATATTGGGGTGATTTTATGAAGCTCTGAACCAGTTAGCCAAAAGTCAACAATTTAGTAAAGAATACAACATAAAGGGCTGGAAATTCACCAACCTTGAGCCCGTTTTTACAGCCATATTTCACCGTTTTGGGTGAAAAATGGTGATCTGCTAGACGGCCGAAGTCTTGCGCCGGCGGTTTTGAAATACCGCTGAAAAGCGGACCGCCGGCGTGCAAGACTAGAAATACCACCATCACCGTAGTTTGGACTTTTGGCGCACACATAT
Organism: Pristiophorus japonicus; assembly: GCF_044704955.1. NCBI lineage: Eukaryota > Metazoa > Chordata > Chondrichthyes > Pristiophoridae > Pristiophorus > Pristiophorus japonicus. The sequence goes on from NC_091981.1 coordinate 97,445,386, forward strand.
TCTGGGCGAAAAAAAATGCCCGAGAAAAACCTGCGTTGCAGCCCCAAGAACAGCAGTATGTATGAATATCTGCTAAAAAGGTAAGTTAAAATTTTTATTTTTTAATTCTTTTTCAGTGCGTCAATAGTTAAGTGTCTTATGAATGTTTCGTGATATTTTTTTTTGTGTGTTTTCCCCCCTCCCAAGGCTTCCCTCACAGCGGTAATACCCCTCAGACTAAAGTTGGCAAGGATCGCGGTTTCGGCCACGAATCCTCGTACAACGCCGATTTTTACTACTGGGCGTATTTTGTGACAAAATATAGGCCTTTAAAAATTGGCGGTGTGATTACTGGTATTTTTGGCAAAAAATGCCGAAAAAATATCGCTATGACCAAAAACCGAATTTCTAGCCCAAAAATTTAAAAGATGTTTCCTGTCACAAGCAATGCTCACTTTCTACGCATTATCAATACCATTATATTCCTTTTAACAGATTACTGACCTGAACTACTTGCTTTTAGCTATTGCAGATTTAAATATGTCTAAAGCTAGTGAACTATCATGGCTAATTCTGTCAAAAATCATGGAGCAGTTATGGCTAAAATCAGAAAATTCACACCAAAGTTTAACAACCTGCGATTTAATGCAGAAATATACAATTTGAATATGTTATACTATTACTTACGTCAAGGAAGGCAATATTAATAAGTAAAGGATCCTCTAGGAATGAGTGACCATAACATGGTTGAATTTCAAATTCATTTGGAGGGTGACAAAGTTGGATCTCAATCCAGTGTCCTAAGCTTAAATAAAGGAGACTACAAAGGTATGAAGGCAGAGTTGGCTAAAGTAGACTGGGAAAATAGATTAAAGTGTGGGACGGTTGATGAGCAGCGGCAGACATTTAAGGAGATATTTCATAACTCACAACAAAAATATATCCCAATGAAAAGGAAAGACCGGAAGAGAAGGGATAACCATCCGTGGCTAACTAAGGAAATAAGGGATGGTATCAAATTGAAAACAAGGGCATACAATGTGGCCAAGACTAGTGGGAGGCCAGAGGATAGGGCAACTTTTAAAAGCCAGTAAAGAACGACTAAAAAAATGATAGAGGGAAGATAGATTATGAAAGTAAACTAGCACGAAATATAAAAACAGATAGTAAAATTTTCTACAGGTACATAAAAAGGAAAAGAGTAGCTAAAGTAATTGTTGGTCCCCTAGAGGATGAGACTGGAGAATTAATAATAGAGAACAGGGAAATGGCAGAGACGTTGAACAAATATTTTGTAATGGTCTTCACGGCAGAAGACACTAAAAACATCCCAATAGTGGATAATCAAGGGGCTATAGGGAGGGAGGAACTTAATATAATCACTATCACTAATGAAGTAGTACTCAGTAAAATAATGGGACTAAAGGCGGAAAAGTTCCCTGGACCGGGCGGCTTACATCCTAGGGGCTTAAAAGAAGTGGCTGCTGAGATAGTGAATGCATTGGATATAATCTACCAAAATTCTCTGGATTCTGGGGCAGTCCCAGCGGATTGGAAATGTAATGCCCCTATTTAAAAAAGGAGGCAGACAAAAAGCAGGGAACTATAGACCATTTAACCTAACATCTGTCATTGGGAAAATGCTGGAGTCCATTATTAAGGAAGCAGTAGCAGGACATTTGGAAAAGCATAATTCAATCAAGCACAGTCAGCATGGTTTTATGAAAGGGAAATCATGTTTGACAGATTTGCTGGAGTTCTTTGAGTATGTAACGAGCAGGGTGGATAAAGGGGAACCAGTGGATGTGGTGTATTTGGATTTCCAGAAGGCATTCAATAAGGTGCCACATAAAAGGTTACTGCGCAAGATAAAAGTTCACGGGGTTGGGAGTAATATATTAGCATGGATAGAGGATTGGTTAACTAACAGAAAGCAGAGAATCAGAATAAATATGTCATTTTCTGGTTGGCAACAGTAACTAGTGGGGTGCCGCAGGGTCCTCAACTATTTACAATCGATATTAATGACTTGGATGAAGGGACCGAGTGTAATGTAGCCAAGTTTGCAGATGCTACAAAGATGCGTGGGAAAGCAAATTGTGAGGATGACACAAAAAATCTGCAAAGGGATATAGACAGGCTAAGTGAGTGGGTAAAAATTTGGCAGATGGAGTATAATGTGGAAAAATGTGAGGTTATCCACTTTGGCAGAAAAAATAGAAAAGATAATTATAATTTAAATGAAGAAAAATTTCAAAGTGCTACAGTACAGAGGGACCTGGGGTTCTTTGTGCATGAAACACAAAAAGTGAGTATGCAGGTACAGCAAGTAATCAGGAAGGCAAATGAAATGTTGGCCTTTATTGCAAGGGAGATAAAGTATAAAAGCAGAGAAGGCCTGCTACAACTGTACAGGGTATTGGTGAGGCCACATCTGGAGTACTGTGTACAGTCTTCACATTATCTCATCTTTCTTGATGGGAGTAATGCAAGTGTTAATCTCTGCTTTCACAGTATCAACTGCAGCCTGGTGATACAAATTTTGTGTTGTTTCAGTTGTACTGTTTGTGATATATTCTTTCATCATCATCATCATCATAGGCAGTCCCTCGAAGCGAGGATGACTTGCTTCCACGCCAAAAAGGGATGAGTTCACAGGTGTTTCAATGAAGGACCTAATATTCCAGGTCCCGAACTACATCTTGAAGGATGGCAGCTGTCTGTGTGTGGATTTTTTTTAACGTGTGGTGGCCGTTGCACACCAGCCACTACACGGGCTTGACAGAGCTAGGTCTTGTTCCAGTGGCAAGGATTACCCAAGACGACTGGAGAACAGCTCTGCTGCACAGGCCTAGTGCGCATATTCTTTACGATATCACAAAGATCACACACTACAAGATGGCTCCAATACATCATGTGAATTATTGTGTATACAGCAGTAGTTGCATTACCACAGTAGTCCACTAGGAGAGGCTATATTACACTTCTCCCTCGTAAATGAAGAAGTAAACATAAAAAATTATCATACGCAACATGCATGGTTATACACAACAAAAGATATGGGACCAGAACCTCCACTTTTGAGCGTTATTTCCGGCGAGGGCATTAAAAAAGGGTTTTCAGATCGCCGGCTTCTCACCCATCCTCAAAACATCTAGTTTACATTTTTGAAAATGGCCGTTACCACGAGCGCTATCAAATGGGCAGGTAGCATTACATTTTTCTGACCTTCTGCCATAAAGTGTGGCTGTCCTTAGCAACGGCATGGCAACGCTCCATTCCCACGATTCTGGAGGTCAAGGGTCACCATGACATGCACAGAAGAGGAGACAAAGCGTGTGTGGCTGTGGTGTGTGCTTGTCTGGCTGTTGTGGGAGGAACGACAGAGATTCACCAGCAGCAAAAAGCCCACTAAGCACCAAGAACATAGTTGGCACCGAGTTTTTGTCCAACAAATAACATATAAAATGGAAGGGATGGAGGAGGCCCTGGAGCTGGTAGCCAGGAACACTGGTGGCAGAGAGCTCCCAGTGGTCCCGGAGCACCGCACTGCACCCCAAGGTGATGCACCGCCATTGCCAACCATACATGAGAGCCAGCAGCAACATCTTGCTTATGGCTCGGAGCACACTCCCACCTCGGGACCGTCGTCTCCCGTATCTGTCCAAGCAGCGCTTCGGCCGCAACGCCCCCCCCCCCCCCACCCCACCCCTCAATGAAGCATCGCCTGAGGACCTCCTCAGCCAGGCGGCTTGGAGTCAGGAGAGGAAGGAGAAGGGGTAGAGGTGGGGAGAAGAAGCAGGGGGGGGGGGAGGAAGGGTTGGTTTGTACAGAAATACTGATGATTTCAGACTAATGTTCGGTTTAAATGTTTTTTATTTAACAAAACCTTGCAGCACATTGGCTCCGATAGCTGCACCATTACACGCTGGTGATTCCTTAACATCAAAGGGTATAATCACACTTAACTTCAATCAACTTAAACTTTAACTGTCACTAAGGTGATGCCCACCAATGATGTATAACCTGTACACCCAGCAGTGTGTCAGCCTTGTGAATAACACCAACGTTCTTTCAGGCAAAACGATCATTGATGAGCTCCTGACGTAAGATTCTTGCAATTATCATGCCACCATGTGCTCTTTCGTGCGGTTTACAGGGGGACGGGGACATGGCTTCAGCATCAGCCCAATTGTCTGGCCCAATGTCAGCGTCTGCCTCCTCATCCTCCTCTTCCTTTCTCTGGTGAGGTGGACAGTCAGGCTCATCAGGCAATTCTTGTCCCCTCCTGATAGCAGACTACCATAAATTGAACTACCTGCTCAGGGTGGAATTGGAGCTCGCCTCCTGACTGATCCACGCTGCTTCAGCACTCCAATGGTTTTCTCAACGATATTGCGAGTTGCTGTGTGGCTCTCGTTGTATCGCCTCTCGGCCTCAGTGTGGGTGTTACGCAGGGGGGGTCATCAGCCAGGTGGCGACGCCTTATCCTTTGTCCCCAAGCATCCAGCATTGACCTTGTGGCTCATTGTTAAACAAGTCAGATACAGTGCTCTCACGCAGGATGTGCCCATCATGGATGCTGCCCGGAAATTGAGCATTCACTGCCAGTATAATTTGCTGGTGGTCAACAACAAGTTGGACATTCAGGGAGTGGAATCCCTTGCAGTTCCTGAAAACCTCAGCATCCTGAAAAGGTGCCCACATCGCGATGTGCGTACAGTCTATTGCTCCCTGCACCTTGGGGAAGTTTGCAATTCTTGAGAAACCTTGAGTCCTCTCACTCTGTGCTTCCCTGGTCATAGGGAAGCTGATCAAGTCCCTCCTGTGTGCATATAGGGCTTTGGTGACCTGTCTAATGCAGCGATGTGTGGCATGCTGAGAAAGTCGGCAAATGTCACCATCTGTGGCCTGAAAAGAACCCGAGGCGTAGAATGATAGTGCCGCGGTGACTTTGACCTCGACAGACAGTGCAGTTCTGATGGTGCTGGCAGGCTGCAGATCTGCCCTTATCAGCTGGCATACCTCAGTGATAATCTCTTTGTGGAAGCACAGTCTCTGAAGGCAGGTGTTGTCGTCAAGTCGAGGTAAGAATGCGGGGATGTAACGTCTGGTCCTCCTCACCGGTCTGTCACTTCGTACATTGGGCACATAATGCACTGCAGCATTCCTTCGGCAATGTTGAGTCTGCTGCATGTATTTGGTCACCAAGAGAGGGTGAGAAAGAACAGGCTCCATTGCAGTAGTTCTCTGTTTTCCACCGATTGCACACAAACAAGGAATGTCCCGACGAACACACCTCTTCAATTCCAATCGGTCACAGTGTGATCAAGATGTTTTTAGAGATGTTCACATCAACTCCAACGACCTGCAGAGTACATCCGAACTCCGCCATGGTTGAAGCACAGCAGCCTTTTAAAGGATGCAACATGTGATCTAGAACATGGCATCCTTAACGCTGTGATTCATCCCGGTTAGTTCCACTTTTGTGGCCGATTTTTTGGAAGAGTGATATTATGGCCGAAATGTGTGCGAGGTGGTGAAATTGACGATGGGTGATCTGCATGGCCGCTAGTTTGGTTAAATCTGCTCTTTACACAAAATACAGTCGCCGGGCGTTAATATTGAATCTCGGCATTAATTCCGTGCGGAAAGTAACGCTGGGCGATATTATGGGCGTTGAATTCACCCATCCTGCTGATTCCGCCCAAAAAAAGTGGGCGGGTGGTAATATTTTTTTCGCCGTGCACATGGGGAAAGTAACACTCGGCGATAAGTTTCCGAAAAATGCCCGCCAGTTTCCATTTTGTGCCAAAATGGCCGATATATGGGCGTTATACGTCATTTCAGTGGTAAAATGAGCATTAAGTGGGCGTTAAGCAGGCAAAAAAAAGTGGAGGTTCTAGCCCCAGGGACTTATTTTGCCATATTTACAAGTCAAACTTAACCACTGGTTTTCTGTTTCGAAGAGGATACCTTCGCTCCCGAACATAACGTTCCAAACTTGGTCTCGAACTTAGACTAATTCTAGGCTGAGTTGAGGAGAGTTTTTCTCCAAGGGCAGCCCTTGATCTACATTTGAACTCTCTACAACTTCAGATTGTTTGTCTGCCTGAGTCGGACTCGGGACTTAAATTCTGATTATCTTTTGGACTTTTTTCGAGTACATCTGATGTAGGATTTGATACTGGTACTCTACTTGTAACAAGACTATCTGATTCATCAGAAATAATTGAATAATTCCAACTTTCAATTTCTTCCACATTTGTAGGTAAAATATGATCAATGTGAACAAATCTAACCAAATTTGTGTGAGGGCCACATATCTTCACTGCTCTTGCTGGTAACCACTTTAACCATTTATAGTGATGGTTCCTCACTCTCACCACCTGATTCAATTTCACACTTCTCTCTCTTACACCACCATGATTCTCTTTCTGTCTTAAATGTTTCTCTTCTACTGACTGTGCCAAGTTTGGCTTTAACAACGAGAACCTGGTTCATAACTGACGTTTGAGAAACAAGAAGTAATTAGAAAATTTGCTAATTTGTGGCTCATAGACAACTGCCATTTCTTTGGATTTGGATCCAACATTTGCTTGATGAGGGCACGTTTTACAATTTGTACTGTGCACTCTGCTGCACCATTTGAAGCCGGGTGGTACGGTGGAACTTTGGTATGTTTCACACCATTTCTGCTCGTGAACTGTGCAAATTTTTCTGAACAAAATTGCGGCCCATTATCAGACATAATTTCTTCTGGGAGGCCATATGAAGAAAATAATCTTCACACATTGTCTAGTGTTTTACTTGTTATTATTCACATCGGAAGCACCTCTACCCACTTCGAATGACTTCAATCACAATGAACAATTATTGTCCTTCTAGCTCCGCAAAATCTACATGTAACCTTTGCCACACCCTGGGCGGCCATTTCCTTGGCTGTAATGGTAATGATGGTGGTTTCTTGCTTACCGATTGACATGTTGTACACTGACTAACAATATAACGTGGACCACTTTCCCTATTTCAGGAGCCTATTATCAGCAAGGGCAGACATCGACGACGAGGTTCAAAACCACCTCCAGTGTGCCAGCACAGCCTTCGGCCACCTGAGGAAGTGTTCGAAGATCAGGCCCTCAAATCTGGCACCAAGCTTATGGTCTACAGGGCTGTAGTGATACCCATCCTCCTGTATGGCTCAGAGACGTGGACCATATACAGTAGACACTTCAAGTCGCTGGAGAAATACCACCAACGTTGTCTCTGCAAGATCCTGCAAATCTACTGGGAGGACAGACACACCAATGTTAGTGTCCTCGATCAGGCCAACATCCCCAGCATCGAAACACTGACCACACTCGACCAGCTCCATTGGGCGGGCCACATTGTTCACATGCCTGACACAAGACTCCCAAAGCAAGCGCTGTACTCGGAACTCCAACATGGCAAGCAAGCCCCAGGAGGGCAGAGGAAACGTTTCAAGGACACCCTCAAAGCCTCCTTGATAAAATTCAACATCCGCACCGACACCTGGGAGTCCCTGGCCAAAGACCACCCTAAGTGGAGGAAGAGCATCCGGGAGGGTGCTAAGCACCTCGAATCTCGTTGCCGAGGGCATGCAGAGAACAAGCGCAGGCAGCGGAAAGAGCGTGCGGCAAACCAGACTCCCCACCCACCTTTTCCTTCAACGGCTATCTGTCCCACCTGTGACAGTCTGTAATTACCGTATTGGACTGTTCAGTCATCTAAGAACTCACTTTTAGAGTGGAAGCAAGTCTTCCTCGATTTTGAGGGACTGCCTATGATGATGATAACTATGGGCTAGAATTTCCATTCCATTTTCACTGGGTTTTTCGGCGGTAGCTCGTTTTCGGTACTCGACTTAACGGAAACTTTACAATTGCATTGAACAAAACACCTAAGTGACTACCCTTGTGACTCTACTTGTGTGGCATCTTTCTTTTCCACGTGCTTCTATGTGGTACTACCCCTGTGGCTCTAGCAGAGGTAGATACAGCCTCCTCACTTACCTGCTGCGCCTGCTTAGACACTTTTGGCAGTCGTCCTCAAGGTTTTGGAGCCTGTGAGGGCCCCGCCAAAGACTGCTCCTCCTGCAATTGTGCAGGGGCAGATTCAGTCACCGGGATCCGAGGAGGCGTCTGGGGCTCTGACTGAGGGGTTAGCAAGGGGAGAAAAATGTGAGCACTTAGCGAGGAGCCCCCCACTTGCATGTCTCCTCTCACCATCATTCCTTTCATGGGCCACCCGCACTTCCCTGCTAGCAAGGAGCTGGAGAGCACCTTGCCGCACATCATTGGGGCCATGAGGACCCACGTCTACACTGACATCCCTCCTAGAGAGGGGTCCATGAGCCTCTGGTATCTCTCCTCCATAGACAGCCATCTATCCTCCATAGATAGCATCTATTTTGCATAGACACCATGTGCTCCTGCAACTGGTGCATTAGCTGCTCCATGTAGGTGACCATCCTATCCATGGAGGCGCCTACAGTCGCCATTGTCTGCGACACGTTGGTGCTCATATTGGAGAAGGACTCCTCTATTCTCTGAACACTGGCAGTCATCGCGCTCGCAAAACCTGTCCGAGCCTCCTGCGCTTGTTCCTGCAGCTCCAGGATCACCCTCTTTCGGGATGGGTACTGAGACGGTGTCTGCTGAGCAAAGTTAGCAGAGTCCTCTGCCCTTTGTTGAGGACTCTACACTGCTGTCCCACCATCTGCTCTTGCTCACTTGTGATTTGTGAGACACCAGGTGACAACACTACTCTGTGTCGTGAGGGACCCACCGATGTGTGCATATCTGCACTGGTGCTGGGGGGCTTATGTTGGGTGACGCCGCGCCCTCAGAGGCTGGAGGCTCCTCTGAGGATTCATCTTTGGCTTCCTCCTGGATATGTGGAGGGGGTCATCGGAGAACCTGGGTGCAGTCATTTCTGCCCCTGTGTACAGCAGTGGAAACCAATTGCACTGACTGTACTATCCAAGCTGAAGCCTCAAATGTAATGTGGCCAAGGTTTCTTTAAATATCCCGGTTGAAAACACGTCATCGATGACATCACCAGACCTGCTCCATTTAATTGGACTGGGCAATGTACAGGGCGGGCTTAACAGGCCGTATCATTGGAAAGCAATTTTATGGAGCAGGAGGGAGGTAGCAATGGGGTCGGGACCTGACATAGCGGCCGCCCACACTGGATCTGCCAAGGTAAGGAAAATTCCTGCCAAAGTTACAGAATTACACCTTGTGAAAAATCTTGTGGTTGTTATATCATGACATGATTAGCTTAAATTGTTCCATAATTAGCGTAATATTTATGGACTTCAATATTCAGTTGTAGTTTGGTATAATTTTGTGTTTCTGACATGTACAGATTGAGAAACCCGATCTAAAGTACAATGCTATCATTTACATAAGATGTCAGCAATCTGTGCACTTTTCTTTATACCGATGCTAGTGCATTGTCAGCCTGGCAAATGAGCAATTAGTATGACAGCTTTAAAAAAGACCCTGTTATTACCTACAACTTTGAACAGTGTTCCAAAAAAATACAGTGCCAAACAGAATGGTGCACTGTGTTTCTAAAGTGACACCAAAAGTTAGGACTCTTCAATATAGATCTGGGACTTTAAATGCTAGTGCTAACAAACTTCTTTGTTCGACCTGTAAAGTTCAGTGTCCCTGACAACTACATGTGCAGGAAGTGTATCCAGCTGCAGCTCCTGACAGACCGCATTGCGGCACGGGAGCTGCGGATGGATTCACTGTGGAGCATCCGCGATGCTGAGGATGTCGTGAATAGCACGTTTATTGAGTTGGTCACACCGCAGGTAAAGTTTACACAGCCAGATAGGGAATGGGTGATATAAGGCAGAGCAGTGGAAGGAAGGTAGTGTAGGGGTCCCCTGCGGTCAACTCCCTCCAAAACAGATACGCCACCTTGGGTACAGTTGGGGGAGTTGGCTCATCAAGGGACGGCAGCAGGAGGGCAGGAAAAAGAGTGGGAGAGCTATAGTGATAGGGGATTCTATTATAAGGGGAATAGATAGGCGTTTCTGCGGCCACAAATGAGACTCCAGGATGGTATGTTGCCTCCCTGGTGCAAGGGTCAAGAATGTCTCGGAGTGGCTGCAGTGCATTCTGGAGGGGGAAGGTGAACAGCCAGCTGTCGTGATACATATAGGTACCAACAATATAGGTAAAAAATGGAATGAGGTGCTACAAGTTGAATTTAGGGAGCTAGGAGTCAAATTAAAAAGTAGGACCTCAAAGTAGTAATCTCAGGATTGCTACCAGTGCCACTTGCTCGTCAAGAGTAGGAATTGCAGGATAGCTCTGATGAATATGTGGCTTGAGGAATGGTGCAAGGGGGAGGGATTCAAATTCCTGGGACATTGGAACCGGTTCTGGAGGAGGTGGGACCAGTACAAACCGGACGGTCTGCAACTGGGCAGGATCGGAACCAATGTCCTGGGGGGAGTGTTTGCTAGTGCTGTTGGGGAAGGTTTAAACTAAAATGGCAGAGGGATCGGAATCTATGCATGGAGCCAGAGGGAAGTAAAAAGGGGGCAGAAGTAAAAGATAGGAAGGAGAAAAGCAAGAATGGAGGGCAGAGAAATCAAGGGCAAAAATCAAAAAAGGCCACATTACAACATAATTCTAAAAGGGCAAAGAGTGTTAAAAAAACAAGCCTGAAGGCTCTGAGTCTCAATGTGAGGAGCATTCATAATAAGGTGGATGAATTGACTGCGCAGATAGCTGTTAACGGATATGATGTCATTGGGATTATGGAGACATGGCTCCAAGGTAACCAAGGTTGGGAACTCAACATCCAGGGATACAAACAGGAAGGAAAAGGAGGTGGGGTAGCGTTACTGGTTAAAGAGGAGATTAACGCAATAGTAAGGAAGGACATTAGCTTGGATGATGTGGAATTTATATGGATAGAGCTGCGAAACGCCAAAGGGCAAAAAACGTTAGTGGGAGTTATGTACAGACCACCAAACAGTAGCAGGGAGGTTGGGGATGGCATCAAACAGGAAATTAGGGATGCGTGCAATAAGGGTACAGCAGTTATCATGGGTAACTTTAATCTACATATTGATTGGGCTAACCAAACTGGTAGCAGTACTGTGGAGGAGGATTTCCTGGAGTGTATTAGGGATGGCTTTCTAGACCAATATGTCGAGGAACCAACAAGAGTGCTGGCCATCCTAGACTGGGTCTTGTGTAACGAGAGAGGATTAATTAGCAATCTGTTCATGCAGGGCCCCTTGGGGAAGAGTGACCATAATATGGTAGAATTCTTCATTAAGATGGAGAGTGACACAGTTAATTCAGAGACTAGGGTCCTGAACTTAAAGAAAGGAAACTTTGACGGTATGAGATGTGAATTGGCTAGAATAGACAGGAGAATGATACTTAAAGGGTTGACGGTGGATAGGCAATGGCAGACATTTAAATATCACATGGATGAACTACAACAATTGTACATCCCTGTGTGGCGTAAGAATAAAAAAGGAAAGGTGGCTCAACCGTGGCTAACAAATGAAATTAGGGAAAATGTTAAATCCAAGGAAGAGGCATATAAATTGGCCAGAAAAAGCAGCAAACCTGAGGACTGGGAGAAATTTAGAATTCAGCAGAGGAGGACAAAGGGTTTAATTCGGAGGGGGAAAATAGACTATGAGAGTAAGCTTGCAGGGAACGTAAAAACTGACTGCAAAAGCTTCTATATATATGTGAAGAGCAAAAGATTAGTGAAAACTAATGTAGGTTCCTTGCAATCAGAATCAGGTGAATTCATAATGAGGAACAAGGAAATGGCAGACCAATTGAACAAATACTTTGGTTCTGTCTTCACTAAGGAAGACACAAATAACCTCCAGAAAATACTAGGGGACCAAGGGTCTAGCGAGAAGGAGTTACTGGGGGAAATCCTTATTAGTCAGGAAATGGTGTTAGGGAAATTGAAGGGACTGAAGGCCGATAAATACCAAGGGCCTGATAGTCTGCATCCCAGAGTACTTAAGGAAGTGGCCCTAGAAATAGTAGATGCATTGGTGGTCATTTTCCAGCATTCCATGGACTCTGGTTCAGTTCCTATGGATTGGAGGGTAGCTAATGTAACCCCACTTTTTAAAAAAGGAGAGAGAGACAAAACAGGGAATTATAGACCGGTTAGCCTGACATTGAGGTTGGGGAAAGTGCTGGAATCAATTATTAAAGATGTAATAGCAGCGCACTTGGAAAGCAGTGACAGGATCGGTCCAAGTCAGCATGGATTTATGAAAGGGAAATCATGCTTGACAAATCTTCTATAGTTTTGTGAGGATGTAACTAGTAGAGTGGACAAGGGAGAACCAGTGGATGTGGTGTATTTGGACTTTCAAAATGCTTTTGACAAGGTCTCATGCAAGAGATTATTGTGCAAAATTAAGGCACATGATATTGGGGGTAATGTACTGACGTGGATAGAGAACTGGTTGGCAGACAGGAAGCAAAGAGTGGAAATAAACGGGCCCTTTTCAGAATGGCAGACAGTGACTATTGGGGTGCCGCAGGGTTCAGTGCTGGGACCCCAGCTATTTACAATATACATGAATAATTTAGATGAAGGAATTGAAGGTAATATCTCCAAGTTTGCAGATGACACTAAGCTTGGTGGCAGTGCGAGCTGCGAGGAGGATGCTAGGAGGCTGCAGGGTGACTTGGACAGGTTAGATGAATGGGCAAATGCATGGCAGATGCAGTATAATGTGGATAAGTGTGAGTTTATCCATTTTGGTGGCAAAAACAGGAAGGCAGATTATTAGCTGAATGGTGACAGATTAGTAAAAGGGGCGGTGCAACGAGACCTGGGTGTCATGGTACATCAGTCTTTGAAAGTTGGCATGTAGGTACATCAGGCAGTAAAGAAAGCAAATGGCATGCGAGCCTTCATAGCGAAGGGATTTGAGTATAGGAGCAGGAAGGTCTTACTGCTGTTGTACAGGGCCTTGGTGAGACCACACCTTGAGTATTGTGTGCAGTTTTGCTCTCCTAATCTGAGGAAGGACATTCTTGCTATTGAGGGAGTGCAGTGAAGGTTCACCAGACTGATTCCCGGGATGGCAGGATTGACAAATGAAGAAAGATTGGATCGACTAGGCTTATATTCACTGGAATTTAGAAGAATGAGAGGGGATCTTATAGAAACATATAAAATTCTGATGGGATTGGACAGGTTAGATGCAGGGAGAATGTTCCCGATGTTGGGGAATCCAGAACCAGGGGTCACAGGCTAAGGATGAGGGATGAGCCATTTAGGACTGAGATGAGGAGAAACTTCTTCACTCAGAGAATTGTGAACCTGTGGAATTCTCTACCACAGACAGTTATTGAGGCTAGTTCGTTAGATATATTCAAAAGGGAGTTAAATGTGGATTGGAATGAGCTTTTTCGTGTTGAAACGAGATTTTACATCGAAGGATGATGTCATCCAACAGTATCCAAATGTGTTCTGCAAAACGGGCAGTCCGATCCAAGGCTTCAAGGCGAGTATCAGAGTGCAGAAGGACGCTAGACCAGTTTACTGCAAGCCACGTCCCGTACCAGACGCACTCAAGGAGAAAGTTGAGCAAGAACTCAAAAGACGAGAAACTGAGAACATTATCTCTAAGGTAGATCTAAGTAATTGGGCTATACCCATTGTTGTTGTACCTAAGTCAGATGGTAATGTTAATTCCATATCCAGGTTGTCATCGACATCACAAGTTACACCCTATAGGGAAGAAGTGTTCTATTTTTCATACATTGATGAGCTGCCAGTCACAGCTGAAGAAATTGGTAGAGCAACCAAACAAGACCCAGTTATGTCAAAGTTTTATGATTACATAGCAAATGGCTGGCCAAATCAGGTATCAGAGAAAGATATTCATCCATACTTTGTTTGTAGGAATGAATTATCAATGGATAAAAATTGTATCATGTGGAGTGCAAGAGTAGTTATTCCAAATAAATTCAGGTCTAAATTGTTGGGAGATCTTCATGATCAGCACCTGGGAATATGCTTGACTGGGAAAAGTTTTGCACGCAGTTATGTATAGTGGCCAGGTCTAGATAAGGATATAGGGCTAGAACTTCCATAAAATTCGCCACTGTCGGATTGCCACCCAAAAAACTGCTAAGATTATTAAAATTAACGCTGGCGAAAAATTGCACAAAAAAAGGAAAAAATTCTGCCCAGTGGGAAAAATGGGTCTTACACACAGATTCTCAGCAAATTGGACGGTTCTTAATCAAATTTAGTCCGAGGCTGTGGGTTGGGACTGGAAGGGGGGACCAACACAAAAAAGTATTTTTTCCAAAAAAATAAAAAAAATCAGAAAACATTCTCAGGACCCTTTTCCACTTAATTGCTGTAAAAGAATTTAAAAAGAATTATAAAAAACACTTCAATTTATCTTTTTGCAGGGCTACGGCTGCTTTCTCATGGGCATTTTTTTCCTACTCACCTACGGGTCACCGCTGAGACCAAATTTGGGTGGCAACGGTTTTTTCGGTGGTGCATGCCGGCCATCCACTTAACGGGGCTCGACAATTGCTTATGTCTTGCTGCATCTTGTATGTTTCACTTTGCAGCCTCAGCCCTTCAGTGTGTCCCTTGTTACCCTGGCAACCTCAGTTTTTCAGCGCAGACCTTAAGCTCCACCCACAGAGCTTCAGGTCTATGTGCGCCGCTCCAAAATAAAAGTTTATTCCGGCGAAACTTGCAGCTTTTTTTTGGCGCAGTCGGCCACTAAAAAAGCAGACGTGCCTCTACAACTGCGCCAAAAATCGGCAGTGTGGAACATTGGCCTCTTAGTTAGTTGGAGTGAAGGGTCAGACCTAACTTTACCTCCAGAAATGATTGTGACTGTGAATGGAATGGATTCTTCATTGTAGGGCTGCTTTATGGTCTGGCTGTGGGTTATTGCCAATCTGGCGGGGCATGTGGCAACTATATGGGTGTACCTCATAAACTTAAGTAAATCTGGCCATGATGAGGCCATCCCTGGCCTCACGGGCAGCAACGCGCTTGCGTGCTGGTGCTATCTGCACTGCAGGTTCCTCCTCCTTGTCTTCTACCCGATGTTCCTCCTGCTCCTCCTCTGAAAAGGCTGTGCGCTCTGCACCTCATTCCTCATGCAGCGCTAATCCCCACTGCTGTGCTATATTGTGCCGGGAGCAGCAGATCATGCTGATTCGGGATACCCTGGTGGGTACTAAAGGGCTCCTCCAGATCTGTCAAGGCATCTGAAGCGCATTTTCAGCATGCTTATTGTCTGCTCTATGATCTATTTGGTGGAGATGTGGCTTTCATTATATCTCTCCTTGGCCTCAGTACTTGGCCTCCTCAATGGTGTCATAAGCCATGTCGTCAGTGGAAAGCCCTTGTCTCCAAGCAGCCAGCTAGAAAGTGTGTTTGGAGGTGCGAACAGTTGAGGGAGGGTGGACTGGCACAGGACGAAAGAGTCAACAGCTAGCAGGGAATTTGGCACACACATGCATGATGATCTTCCTATGGTTGCAGACCAGCTGCACATTGAGGGAGTGGAAGCCCTTGCGGTTGACAAAAAACTTCTGGGTTATGATGGGATGCCCTGATGGCCACATGTGTGCAGTCAATGATGCCGTGCACCCATGGGAAGCCAGCCAGAGCGGCAAAGCCGACCACCTACTCAGTAACACTGGCTTTATATTTATCAATGGCAAAGTTGATATAATTGGCTTTCTTGTCAAACTGTACTGTGTGATGCATCTGTGGGTGACCGACTGCAAGATGCCGCAGACATATGCAGCAGATCCCTGGAAGGAGCCTGAGGCGAAGAAGTTGAGGGCAATGGTGACTTTGACAGCCATTGGTAAAGCGTGTCCACCTGCTCCTCTGGGCTGCAGGTCGTGCTCAAGCAATGTGCAAATGTTTGCGATGACCTGGCGTGATAGCCTGAGCCTTCTTTGGCACTGCTGCTCAGTCATGTTAAGGAAGCTCATCCTCAGCCTGTATACCCTGTGTTGGGGGTACCGCCTCCGGCACGGTGAAGTCCTGTGCTGATGCCCTCTGTCCTGTGCAGCCCAATACCAGCAGCACCAACAACAATACCACCAAGTTTTCAGTGGCATCATGCAGAAACCTGGGGTCATCTTCCACATGTACACCAACAACACTCAAATCTACCTTTCCCTCACCACCACTCTCCTGTACTGTCACGCTATCCAACATCAAGCCCTGGATGAGTCAACATTTTCTAAAACTCATTTTGGCAAAGGTGAATCTATGCAGAGCATAATTGTTAGTATCTATTTGTCTCTGCTTTGACTCCATCAACCTCCCTAGCTGCTTGGTCACGCTTGGTGATGCCCAACCTCAACATTCTATTCAACCCTGAACTGAGCTGTCAACCCGACATCCAACCTGCCTCCAATTATAACTTCTTCCACCTCTGGAACATCTTCTCTGGACATTCCTACTTCACCTCCCCCCGTTTACTACTGAAACCAAAATCCAAGCCTCATCATCTCAATGTCCTTACCTCCAAACTTCAGATAATCCCATCATAGTAATAATAGATGAGTTTGGCCATTTAATCTTGACAGATTGAAGGAATACATTTTATTTAATAATAAAAATACTATTTTAAAGGACAAGATCATTACTGTAGAGTGATGGTCACTGTAAAGCCTGAAGTAAACTACTGTCACTTGATTACCTGGGACTGAGTCAAATACCAATTGACAAATTTTCTCAGGAAATTAAAATGGAAAAATTTCTGAGGGCAAGATCTTTCTGAACAAAATAACAGAGTGGTTGCCAGAAGTATTTACAATATATATTTCATAATGAACAGTCTCCTTATCATTTACTTATTAATCAATAAATCATGTGCGCATCCTTGAGTTTGAACAGCAATTCAGGACTTGAATGCATACTCCAGGCTGAAACTTCAGTGCAACACTGAGGGTGATCTACAATGTTCAAGATGCTGTATTTTGAGGGAAAAGTTAAACGAGAACACTGTCAAGCCTTCTCAGGTGGATGTAAGAAATTCCATAGGTCTATTCAAAGAAAAGCAATGAGTTTTCTTGTTTCCTGCCACATATTCCATCCAATAACCAACACCAACAAAAAAGTAATCCATTGACTACAAAGTACATTGTAACATCCCGAGGATGTGATAAGGCACTTTATAAATGGGATCTCTTTCTTTCTTCTTTTACTGCAGCAACAACAACAACAACTTGTATTTATATAGCACCTTTAACATAGTAAAATGTCCCAAGATGCTTCACAGGAGTGTTACAAGACAAAAAAGTTGACACTGAGAAATTAGGGCAGGTGACCAAAAGCTTGGTCAAAGAAGTAAGTTTTAAGGAGCGTCTTAAATGAAAAAAGAGAGATATAGAGGCGGAGAGATTTAGGCAGGGAGTTCCAGAGCTTGGGGCCTAGGCAATAGAAGGCACGGCCACCAATGGTTGAGTGATTATAATCAGTGATGTTCAAGAGGGCAGAATTAGAGGAGCGCAGATATCTCGGGGGGTTGTGGGGCTGGAGGAGATTACAGAGATAGGGAGGGGCGAGGCCATGGAGTGGTTTGAAAACAAGGTTGAGAATTTTGAAATCGAGGCGTTGCTTAACCTGGAGTCAATGTAGGTCAGCAAACACAGGGAGATGGGTGAACGGGACTTGGTGTGAGTTAGGACACGGGCAGTTGAGTACTAGTGCATCTCACATGCTATCGCACAGGATAAATCAGATTCTTTAAATCCTAAGTTACAGAGGATGATGACAGGGAAGATGTTCTGAATTGCAGATAGATAGGAGATAGTTTGCAGGAACTACAGCAGTAGTACTGGGGCGGGGGAGGCTATCTGAGACAGCATTTCTGAGAGGGCGGTCCTGAGGTCTGCAAGCAAGGTTCAGGAGTGTGGGAGTATGGGGAGAGAGTACAAGGGTCTGCGAAAACCAAGAGGTGGTTGAAAGATGATGGAAGGGCAATGCTGCTGTTTTGGCGTACTGAAAAGGGGTACCAATGTTTGGTATGAGTATCAGCATATGTGAACACTTGAACAGGGAGAGGGAAAAGAAAGAATCTTTGGGTGTGAGAGAAAGGGGAAAGGACATGAGACATGAAAACACTGATAAAGGTATTCTCTCTTT
This sequence comes from Pristiophorus japonicus, assembly GCF_044704955.1. Classification (NCBI taxonomy): domain Eukaryota; kingdom Metazoa; phylum Chordata; class Chondrichthyes; family Pristiophoridae; genus Pristiophorus; species Pristiophorus japonicus. Next base: position 97,463,563 of record NC_091981.1, read on the forward strand.
TTAAGAGCACTGGCAATTGGACATGAGGGGATTAATGTGAACAGAAAGGATGTTTTAAGATATGCAAGCCATGGGAGGAGGTGCTACATGTGTGGTGGTGAAATTACTTAGCAAGGTGTTGGACAATTTGGGAGGAAGAATAAGTGTTGTGAACAGTGGGAGGGGTGGTGGCTGCAGGCCACTAAGAGAGGCAGGTTGGCAGTGGGAGTGGGATGAATGGCAAGTGTTCTTGGCATGGGGCATGGCACATTGTGACACAGCAGGGGGGAAGCAGTGTTGGGAGGGAGAGCAGTGAAAAGCCACAGAAGGGTGAGGGATGGGGCAACAAATGCACGCTTGGTGGGAGAAACAGTTGGAGGGATTTGTGAGCAGGCCGATGAAAGGGGATGTGTGATAAGCAGATAAGGTGGAAGTTGGGAAGGGGGTGGGGGAGTGAAGGAGAATTGATTCCTTCATATCCCAAAAGTAGAGAAAAGTTTTCCTGGAATGACCTGGAAAATGTCTATTATTTATTTAAAATGGATTCTGCTGAGCATGTATTTTAAGTAATAGGTTGTCTTAGCAGTGAGTTAAGAAAAAGGAAATTCCAGTGTCACACTAAAGCCATACACATCAGAAGATAACAAGTTTGATTCTCAGTCAGTGCTGAATTAGCTGATCTTGGCTGGGGCAGTTGTGGGGCTACGATTGGCCTCAGTAGCCCAGTAATGCCAACGCCACCATCTCATAAATCAGTAGACAAACTCTTAAAAATCACGAGATTCAGTAAGAAATCATGAGTTGCTATTTTTTTCAAACATAAACCAATAAAGATTGAAAGTCGTTTATAAACCTCATTAATGGCTTTATTTAATCTCGAACAAATCACAGCTCTACACAAAAATATATTACTGCATCTGAAAATGCTTTACAAAACACGTTAAAAAAATCCTATCCATTATCACTACTCTGGTGCTCAACACAACCAACACGCAATGTAGTCCCTGCAGCTGCCAACCAAAGGTATTCAGCCCATGAAGGCTCATCCAACAAAAAAACTACTTGTACAAGTGCAGCGTCCAGAATCCAGAACCCTCTGGACAAAGGCCATTCCGGAGTCAGCATTTTTCCGGACTTTGGATCATCTTTCTGACGTCACAAATCCAGAAACACCCGATCCCAGGTTCGGGTATTTCCGGATTTTGGAACGTCAGAAGAGGGGGGGGGGAGCTGTTTGGGCGGGTCCCCCCATCGAGGAAATGTTCATGCGAGCCCTGCCGAGGAGGAAATGTTCGGGCGGGCCCCGCTGTCCAGGAGCTGTTCGGGCGGGCTCCGCCGCAGAGGAGGTGTTCAGGCCAGGCTGGTGAGGAAGCCCTGAGGTAAGGGCAGCGACAGCGGGTGAGGCGAGCAGTGGTGGGGTAAGGGCAGCGGTGGCAAGGTGAGGCCCGAGGTTGGGCAGCGGCGGGCGAGGCGAGTGGAGGCGAGGCTTGCGGTTGGCAAGGTCGGCGGGTCCGGATTCCGGAACATTTTACGGATTCCAAATGACCCTGCCATCAATCGGTCCAGAGTCTGGATTCCGGAACATTCCAGATTCCAGATTTTGGACGCTGCACCTGTATTTATATAGCGCCTTTAACATAGTGAAATGTCCCATGGCACGTCACAGAAGTATTAGGAGATAAAAAAAATTTACATCCCTCTGGAACCAAGCCCGGTCATCTAACTTTAATTTAAACTATAAAATCAATTATTTCATAGAAATGGAGCGATATTCGGGACTTTGTTTTTTGGGAAGGCTCTCGGCGCTCTCGGGCACTGTTGGAGACAGGAATGGGGCGGAACAGAATCGGGAGCGGGGCGGAAGGCGGGCGGTGTCATTTAGCGTCACGCGTTCCTCCCCTTCACTTAAAGTGAGGCCTCATTGTCTGGGTCACTCAGGAGTCGGCCAACAATTAAAACAAAATAGCAACCGCGAAGCGCCCTGCGAAGCTGTCGTGGGCACCGACCGTGCCCCCGGGTTGGAAGGGCTCGGCGCGCTGGACGGGAAGGGAAAGACGGGGCACGGCGGAAAACTGTTTCTGCCGCCCCTGGCCCAGGGGCAATTGCAAACGGTTCAAACCCACCACCTGCCCCCGGGCGGAAGGGCCTTACTGTTCCGTAAAAAAAAGGGTCAATTTCTGCCCCTTATAACTTTGTCTTTGATACCAATAATTACAATTGTTACCAATTCACTAAAGTGTCTCAAAGCTGTTCATATTAGAATTCTCTTTAACCTGGAGTGAGAAAACGTTAAATTTATTTGAAGCTAGTATGTTGCAGCACATTACAGTACCCATGACCTGGGCTCCTACCTCACAAGACTCAGCAGAGTGTTGCAGGGGGCCATAGCCTGCCAGTCTCTCCATAATACTGTGCTCTCCATCAACAGGATTAATTTAAGACTTCGATACTTGACTTGCTTCCAAAAATAGATAGGGATAGAAATTAGCCTCCTTTGAGCCTCCCGTTAGAGCCTTCGGGGGGGGGGGGGGCGATAAAGGGGTGCTACCGCCTGTGCGACCCGGCGTGGCAAGTGTACCAACACCCGCGACATTACTGTGGAGATTTGCAGCAGCGGTAACCCCTGGCGCCAGAATCTCCTGCGCCCCAGAGATCGTGACGTCATCCAGCTGTGCAGCCCCCCGTTACCGCCCCAGATCCGAACTTCGGTTCTGCCCCCTGCAGCATTGCCCGGCGTCAACACTGGCAGCTGCAAGAGGCATTGTTAGGGAGGCCAGCTGCTTGGGGAGTGGTATTTAAAGGTAAGGCCGCTTGTATCATTAAAAGATTTGTTTGGAGCCATTAGGTATATTTTTCACGATTTTCTTTGGCCGCTATTGATGAGCCCCTGCACTCTGTCAGAGTGCTTGAGGCTGATCGTCACAGATCGCGGCTGCCGTCGGCGAGGAGGGACATTGATTTCATGCAGAGCCTGCAACAATGCCCCCTTCCCTTTAAGGGAGGGAAGGAGCTTCCAATCCTGGCAGCTTTAGCGCTCCAAGGGAAGTGATAGCGCTTGATTTAGCGCTCTACTTCCTTCCTGGAGCGCCAAACTGGAAGTTTGCATTGGCTTCACTTGCCTAGCACTACCGCAAAAGTTATCGCCCCAAATGGGGCGCTCCACAATTTCTCCCCCATAAGCTGTACTCTGACCATAAAATACATTTCATGATAGAGTTCTTCTGTTTGACCGTCCTCTCAGCTACTTCGCTCCCCCACCTCATGCTCCAGCCACTTCGCGCTGTCTCTCCATTACCACGGTAACTCTGCAGGAGGCGCAAGATATCGCGAGATCTCTTGGCATTGGTGAGAAGGAGGAGAAAGGAGTCCAAGGCCACAGAGCCAATCGATGCAACAGGGACCTTGGCATTGTCATCAGCTGGGGCCAGAGGAGTGGAAGCTGAGCATGGCTCCCTCCACTCGGAGGGAGGAGGCTCGCTTGTTCACCTTGGTTAATCATGGCCTTCACCAGTGTGTGTTTATATATGAGGGCAGCCGGGATGAGCTGAGCCCATGAACTCGGATGCGGTGAAGTGAGGAGGAACCCAAGGAACGTTAGGGAAAGTTCTCTGAACCTGGTGGATATTTTTTGCATGTGTGCAATCGGCATATTCTTTTTACAAAAAAATTCCCAAGATTTAGACGTTCCGTCGCGGGATCACGAGTGAACTTTTATTTCACTCCTAAATCATGGTTGGCAGTACTGGTCGACCTGGAGTAGGCAGGAGAAAGATCATCCAGGATTTCTCCTCCTGATTAGTATCCAGTGCCCCCTGCTGGAAAGTACCTGCTGAAAGGATGAGAATAGGATTGGATTTAGCACTGAAGGTGCAAGATTGTTTTAAAAAGGAATGACATGCTCCTACCTGCAGAAAGTTTTGATTTTTGACCAGTATTTGGTACATTTTTCAGCACCGGAGTAAACATTTTATGTACATAAATATTTTGTGTTAGACTTTCCCCATTGAAAAATAGCTCAGTGTTTTGGCCGCTATTTTCGATTTATGTCCGATTTTTAATGCCGAAAAAGTGCCAAAAAAATAAGAACTATGTTTCACCAAAAGTTTTTTTAATTTTGGCATAGCTAAAATTAAGGATGGAGCTGAAGTTTTTCACGATAAAAATAACGTCCGTTCTGCGCATGCGCAAAAAAAGGAAAAAAAATTGCCCGTTTTCCATGTGACGGGTGTGCATGCGCAGTACATTTCCTGGTCTGGATCAGCCATTTTTAAAGACCATTGTAACTTGCAGGAGATTTCTGAGTACTTCCACACAGGAGAGCTCCAAAACAAAAAATGGAGCATGAATTGGAAAGGAAAAGTGCCAGAAAGTTTAACCAAGACGCCAATGATGCCCTGGTAGCTGCTGTGGAAAGTGGATGGCAATAGATTGGCAAAAAGGGTGCTGGTAAACTGAAACCTGCAGCAATAGCTCAAGCTTGGGAGCATGTTGCAGAGCAGGTTTCGGCAGTGGGGTCCATCCAGAGGAACGGCAAGCAGTGCAGGAAGAAGTAGCAGGACCTTTGCCAAGTAGTTAGAGTAAGTAATATTTTTATTTATGCACTACAATTACTTGAATTGTAAATGTGACTATCTGTGTGTGCCATGACAGCAGAAGGCCCCTCCCTTAAAAATTTCTATTGCCTTCTTTGCAGAAGAAGTCGTCCAACAACCGAGAGCGGACGAAAACTGGTGGAGGTCCGGCAAGACTGCAGCCGCTAACACCCTTGGAAACGAGAGTCGCAGGTATTATTGGTGGTGCCAGATGCAAAAGCTGGGCCCAGGTTGCAGAGAGAGGGTAAGTCCTGCAAAATCCACAGTCTGGGTTGGCTCAATGTTAAGTACTGTGTGGGCTACGCTTCGGTTTATGCGATGTCCTATCATTCGTCATGTCCCTTCAAATGATCCTGCGCTGTGTGAGCATACTCATGTTACCCTGCCCCCTCCCCTGTTGCTAACCATTCGTCTGTTTTGTTATATTTTGCAGATGTTGCCCGCCACCGTGCCACAACCAGAAGTGGATGAGCCTGCTGACCTCGGCTATACTGAAGAAGTTATAGAGGCCGATCAGGTCGAGGATGAGCAGGAGAATGAGGAGGAGCAGGAAGACAATATTTTTCTTCGGTTGGGGGTTGGGTGGGGGGGGCGGTGGGGGGGAGGGGGGGGAGGGGGGGAGGAGGCGGATCAGACGGTGACATTGCATGTACCAAGCGCTTTCGGCAGCTCTACACGCGAGGGGACATTTCATGCTTGTACACCCTTCCAGGTCGCGACAGGTCCCAGTGGGTTGCAGGAAAACAGACCCAGGGCAGCAGGCCCATCTGCACGGGTGAGGAGGAGGAGACCTGAACAGCGCTCTCCTGAAATGCAGGCTACACGGGGGGGGTGTTAGAGCTCATGAAAATGAGTGGGGAGAGCGTTGAGCTTACCAGATCGCTCTTGGAGGCCATGGGCGGGATCAAGGGAGAAATAGTAGCAGTCAGAAGGAATGGCAGCAAACTCTGCTGAGATTAGGGAGGGCATGTCGGAGATAGCTGCTGCAATGCGGAAACACACCCAGGCTGTTATTGATGGTATCAAGCGATGCCACTCCCACTCCAATCCCCAGACCAACCTCAAAAGTCAGTGTGCAGGTTGATCTACAGGCTGAAGAGTCTCAAGCTGGGCCTTGCGCAGCCAGAGGTTTTCAAGGGCTTCCATTGCCGTTTCCTGGGTCTGTCCCCCAACAAGCGGAGCGCCATACCTGAGACACTAATAAAATCCTTGGGCTCACTGGGAGTAGGGCTAAAGCTAAGCCTGCGGTAACAGGCAAGGCTAACGGCAAGGGCAGGGGCAAGAAGTGCGGGCAGAGCGGCGATGTTTAAATGGGGAGCGGGGGGGGGGGGGGGGCGCGGGAAGAGATGGTTTCAGCTGAAGTTTGTTTGCTGCTGATAATTGAAAAATTTAAAGTTTAATATAACATTTTTTATTAAAAAGTTAAGTACAAGTGTACAAACATTTAATAAACTGAAAATTATTTTTTCAACCAATCCAAAATTATGTAGATTATTTTTTCAACTAGATAGAGTCTCATTCAAAGAATAACTGGTGGAAATAGTCAACATGGTGGGATACAATGATCAAATGTGGTGTTCAGCCTTCATGTATCAGATGTAGACACAAGGCTCTTGCAACAGCGTAACTTCCATGAGGTCTCCTCCTCCATCGTCCTGAGGGTTGTAGTGGTGCCATGGGTTCCTCGTCCTCCTCCTGCTCGTTCTTGTTGTCAGCCTCCTCCTCCTTCCCCCTCTCATCAGATCTGGTTGTGGGAATATCTGTTCCCTCATGATGGCTAAGTTGTGTAGCATGCAGCGTACCACAGTGACACTCACCGACCTGCTGAGGCACTCCAATTGTCTTCTCGATGAGGTTGCGTGTGGCTATATGGCTGTTATTGTAGCAATGCTTGGCTTCTGTCTGAGGGTTCCAGAGGAGCCAGGTGTCCCCCAGCATCCAGCTCTGCCCTTCTGGCTGCTGCTGAAACAGCTGTGACACACTGCTCTCACACAAGATGCTCACTGCATATTTAGCATCTACTGCTATGATACGTTGCATATGGTCGCAGACGATCTGCACAGTGAGTGGAATCCTTTTGTGTTTTGGTAAACCTCTGATCGTCTAAAGGTGCTCGCAGGACGATGTACATACAATCAATGGCAGCCTGTACCTTAGGGAAGCCAGCAATTCATGCAAAGCCTAAAGCCCTCTCATTTTGTGCCTCCCTTGTCATTGGGAAGTTTATAAAGTCCATCCTGCATGCGGAGAGTGCAGCAGTCACCTGGCGAATGCAGCGATGTGTAGCGAGGTGCAGCATACGTCCCCAAATGATGCCTGAAAGGAGCTGGAGACACAGAAGGAAAGTGCCGCAGTTACCTTGACCTCGATGGCAATGCAGTCCTCCCGCTTCGAGGCTGTGTGTCTGCCTTTATGAGCTGGCATATCTCTGTGACCACCTCTTTTCGAAAGCTCAGACTTCTAACGCACTGTCCCTCAGTCAGGTGCAGGTATGAGCGTCTCTCCTTGTAAACTCGTTCAGGGTAAGGTCTCCTCCCCATAAGTCTGCGATCTCTTTGATTACGCAGATAATGCTGCTGAATAAGCCTTCCTCGATGATAAGACAGGACGGCATAAGCACGCTCCACATATGGCAAAGATAGAATAGCCCCCATTCTTTAAATGTCCTTAAATACTAATTATAAACTCACAAAAAGCTCAATCTGTAAACGCAGCCTTCTCTCAACTCAGCTCTTTAACTCAGCTCTGTTTTCGAAGATGGCGCCATTGACATTTTACAACTTTGAAAAACTTTTCACACAAAACCTGTATCAACACCCAACCTGCAAAGGGTGACAATCTATACTGACTTTCTGAAGTCACAGTTGTACCTGTTCTTTTTGGAACAGCCCGATGTTTTAAAAGAGGAATATTCCTGCGTTGAAATTGCGGAGAACTAAAAATAGTTTCCCGTAAAATAGTCGTTATTTTCTTCAAAGTGGCAATTAAAAAAAATACCAGTTATTTCGGAGTCTGAAGGCACGAGTTAGCTTTAGCGAGCCCACTATAAACAAACCAGTGATTGGATTTATGTTGAGGGGAACCCAAGATGGCGCCGTTATCGCAGATTTCCATCCGACTCCACCAGGTAAGGCAAGCTTTTTAAAAACGGTTTTTAGCACGGTCCTTAAAAATATCCTTATTGCCAAAACTTGCAAAAATGGCATTATCATTGGGTTTGACCCCGAATGATGTCACAAAATCAGTACTTGAAAAAGTTCGGCCCTTATTTTATTATTTATTTATTTTTAAGGACGGCGTTACACCACTGGCGAAACTAGCAAAATGGTCCTACATTTATTTAGCTCCATAAAAAAGTTTAGCCCCATTTCAGGCCCACTATTTCATGAGTGTTATGATGAGAGAAAACAGTGAACATGTAAGTTCTGATGATGGCTTCTATCCAAAATGTTAATCTACATTTTTCCAATGCGTTTCCAGCATTTTCCGTTTGTTTCAGATTTCCAGCATTCAGAGTCTCTCTTCTTATATCTACTATTTGATTAATGAAGCTATATTTTTAAAAGTTTTAAACATAACATAGCTCGTGCTCACTGATTCATTTTCTTTCAGTTTCCTTCAGCTGAAACATATAAATAATTCAATGACTCCTCTACAATTTCCAGTGTCAGCACTTCCATAGGAAATATTTCTAGCTAGCTGTCTGTCTGCAGATATAGCTTCCCACACAAAATTGCCTTATTGGCTGTTATTCTGAAAAATACTATTTTGTTTCAACAGTTTAAAATAGATTAAGCATTTACAGTAACAAGAATATCTACATGCATCATTCTGAATAACAAACCCAGTGTTCTTGGTCAAAGGTTTTTTTCTTTAATGAATTAACAGGCTTTTGCGCAGTTTAATGAATGATTCCAATGTAAATTACTGCTGCAAACGAATCACTGGTGAAATTAAGTATTCTCTTAAAGAATATGGAGACATTGTAACTGTCTCCAGTGGATATTATGTATATGTCCTCTGTAGATACATTTTAAAACATTCTACAAAGTGCATAGGTGACACCTAGCAGCATAAAATAAGTACTGCAACTGACTAGCTAAATGTCTGAAAACGGTTACAAATACATTTTGTGGCCTAGAAATTGGATATGGCTTCTCGAAAATGGGCAGTTTCATGGGCCAGTGCTATTTGGCTGTGCCCATTCAAAGTGCTGCAGACAGCACGCAAAATTTGTGCTGCCTGCTGATTTACATGATTGTAGTGCTGATCTAAGCGCTAAACACTTTGTTGATTGGCTTACTGAGCAACATGTGGGCCAATATCGGGTACAGTCTAATGACCAGTAATGTTTGGCCGAGGTTTTCTTCACTATTTAAAAGGGAGGTGCTTTGATGCAGCAGCACCTAGGTACTAGCAGGGGAGAGAAGGCAGAGTGTCCTGTTCCTGCAGGGTGGCAGCACGCCATCGAAGCCCACTTCGAGAAGGTGCGGCAAAGGATAGCTGCGCACGTTACGGTCAACAGTGTCATACCATGGACATAGATCTAGTGCTGCAAGAAGTCTAATGACCTCATAGGGAAGGTCAAGGTGAGTGAAGGCTTCAGCAAATGCCATATCTCACCTGAACCACAAGCCTCATACACTGCTCAATGCACCACACCCCCAACACTCAGCTACCAACAATCCCCACCTATCATTACTCGTACCTCACAATCATAGCTTCACTTCACCCTCACACACTTATCACTGCTGCAACACTCACACCCACATCTCACACCTTGCACACACTCACAGCTAATCAACTATGGAAGGCATATCACCCAAACACATTGCACCACACACACTGACACACTTCCCTTTCTCTTGCAGGCCAAGGTGGCTCACAATCAGCAGGAGCAGCGGCAGACAGGAGGCAGCCAAGTCTCTTTAGAACATAAGAACATAAGAAATAGGAACAGGAGCAGGCCATACGGCCCCTCGAGCCTGCTCCGCCATTCAATAAGATCATGGCAGATCTGATCATGGACTCAGCTCCACTTCCCCACCCACTCCCCATAACCCCTTATCCCCTTATCGTTTAAGAAACTTTCTAGTTCTGTCAAATTTATTCAATGTCCCAGCATCCACAGCTCTCTGAGGCATTGAATTCCACAGATTTACAAGAAATTTCTCCTCATCTCTGTTTTAAATGGGTGGCCCCTTATTCTAAGATCATGCCCTCTAGTTCTAGTCTCCCCATCAGTGGAAACATCCTCTCTGCATCCACCTTGTCAAGCCCCCTCATAATCTTATACGTTTCGATAAGATCACCTCTCATTCTTCTGAATTCCAATGAGTAGAGGCCCAACCTACTCAACCTTTCCTCATAAGTCAACCCCCTCATCCCCGGAATCAACCTAGTGAACCTTTGCTGAACTGTCTCCAAAGCAAGTATATCCTTTCGTAAATATGGAAACCAAAACTGCACGCAGTATTCCAGGTGTGACCTCACCAATACCTTATTATAGCTGTAGCAAGACTTCCCTGCAATTTTATACTCCATCCCCTTTGCAAAGATACCATTGGCCTTCCTGATCACTTGCTGTACCTGCACACTATCCTTTTGTGCTTCATACACAAGTACCCCCAGGTCCCGCAGTACTGTGGCACTTTGCAATCTTTCTCCATTTAAATAATAACTTGCTTTTTGATTTTTTTCTGCCAAAGTGCATGACCTCACACGTTCCAACATTATACTCCATCTGCCAAATTTTTGCCCACTCATTTAGCTTGTCTATGTCCTTTTGCAGATTTTTTTGTGTCCTCACACATTGCTTTTCCTCCCATCTTTGTATCGTCAGCAAACTTGGCTAGGTTACACTCAGTCCCTTCTTCCAAGTTGTTAATACAGTTTGTAAATAATTGGGGTCCCAGCACTGATCCCTGCGGCACGCCACTCGTTACTGGTTGCCAACCAGAGAATGAACCATTTATCTCGACTCTCTGTTTTTTGTTAGTTAGCCAATCCTCTATCCATGTTAATATATTACCCCCAACCCCGTGAACTTTTATTTTGTGCAGTAACCTTTTATGTGGCACCTTGACAAATGCTTTTACAGAACTTGAGACAACTGGAGGAGAGCGTGCTCGACACCATCGGAAGGGAGGTCACCGACTATGGCATCGGGTGAAGTTGAAGCCTTGGGGACAATAACGGTATGGTCATTCCTAATCCTTCTTCTCACATCCCACTTCCTCCTCATCCCACAATCTCTTCTCACTTACAAACTGCTGATGCGGTATGTATGGATATCTTGCTTTCCCCCCATCCCAGCCGCTCACCATAACCTGACTCTTGTGCCTTTCTGCTTTCACATGACCAGGTATTGCCATCAGCACAGCCTGTCCCCGAAGTGATGGAGGATAGTGAAGAAGAAGGAGTCCGGCTCCAACACTGGACGGCGCATTGCGCAGAGCTTGGAACCTATGATTTTCAGGCTGGAAATGGACAACTCCAGGAAAGGTCTCGTCAACCCAGCCATGATGCTGCGTGTGATGGGTAATATCACTGCTTCCATTGCAACATAGGTGGAAGCAACTCAACATCTCAGTGCTGCAGTAAAAGCTCCGACTGCTGCCACCGTGGCTGGGTTTATGAGTTCCAAAAGGGCTTGTAGAGTGTCGCAGTAGGCCAGTAATTTGTCCTCCAACAGATTGCTAGGAATGTGGAGACGCCGCCCCAGGGGAGTGGCAGTGAGTCTGTGAAGCAGGAACTTGCTGTTCTCTCTCAGGATAACAGCATTCCTGCTCCCACCATTCCTGCCATTGTCCTTGCTGCTGCCTGTCAGTCAGCCAGCCCAGACTGTGCTGTCCATGCTGAGGTGATGCAGTCTATAGCCGAGCCTTCTCGGTCCAGAGCTGCTCGAGGTTGTCCTGCAAGGCCATCATAGTCTCCCCCAGGGAAACGCAGCAGCCTTCCACCAGCCATGCTGCAGCCACTGGGGGAACACTGCATAGGATCACCAGAGCAGGAAAGGGCACACGAGCAACAGGCAACTAAGGGATTGCGTAAGGGGATTCGTGGATATTGTACTGTTAATTGAATACTTACAGATGTATTAATTTTGTTTGGATTGTTTGTTTCGTGGTAGCTCTCAAATCAGCTTTGTACCTAGGAGGATGCGGTTATGTTCCACGACAGAGGGATGGCATGTTGGGGATGTGGTTGTTGGGGATGTGGTGAGCAACGGGGATCTGGGGTTTCATTCACTCGAATCAGAGCCTGATGAGGCATTCAAGGACAGCCTGTCCGGAGCAAGGATTTGCTGCCTGCCTCCTTCCTTCCTCCTCGTCCTCCTCATCTTCCCCTTGCTCCTCTTCCTCTTTCTGCTCTTGCTCCTCCTCCTCTCCCTGAGGTGGTCCCGCAATCCCTGGTGGCAAGGACTGCATCCTCATGATGGCCAAGGTGTGGAGCATGCAGCAGATCACTATGAAATGGGTTACCTGCTCCAGCAAGTACTGGAGGGCTCCTCCCAAACGGTCAAGGCAGCAGAACCGTTGCTTCAGCAGCCCGATGATCTGCTCAATTATTTTCCTGGTGGCAGCATGGCTCTCATTATACGAGTGCAGGGCACGAGTGATGGTGTTGCGGAGAGGAGTCATCAGCCAGGTGCAGAGCGGATAGCTTTCGTCTCTGAGCAGCCATCCTTCTATTTGATATGGTGGCTGGAAGATTGCTGGCATATCGAACTGACGCAGGATGACCAATGTTTCCTCCAAGCTGTGCATATGCACGGCCACGCTGTAATCTGCAAGGTCCCACGCAGGCCGCTCACAAGCTTTTACAGTGGAAATACCGCGTAGGAGTAGAAATTTAAAGGAACCGCACATTGCAAGAAACAGGCCACTAAGAACATAGTGCAGCCTACAGGGAACGTTGATCATGACTGGTGCCAGGAAAGCAGCAGGATGCACTGGGCGGGGTCGCACAACAACTGCGACATTGAGTGGCAGCCTTTGCGGTTATGGAGGATCTCAGGACTGGTATATGGAACCCGCAAAGCCATGTGGGTGCAGTCGATGCCTTGCACCATGTGGAAACTCACTGTCTTGGCAAATCTATATGCGCTCCCTGCTTCTCTCTATTCAGAAAGGCGGCAATGTAGTCTCTTCTCCTGGTGTAGAGAGCCTTTGTGGCCTTCCAGATGCAATGATGGATGGTGAACTGAGATATATGAGCTATGTCTACTGCTGCAGGTTGTAAGGATCCGCTGGCAAAGAGATTGAGGACAACGGTGACCTTAAGGGCCATTGCGAGAGCTGTGGCCACCCTGCTCTGAGGTCGCAGGTCTGATTGCAGGAGGTGGCAGAGTTCTGTGATCACCTCCTTGGTGAAGTGGAGCCTCCTAATACACTGCTCCTCACTTAAATGGAGATAAGAGAAGTGCTCGCTGAAGACCCTAGGTGGGTAAGGCCTCCTGTCCCTCCTCCTCCTCCCTCTGCACGCATTTTCTCCTCTTCCTCGTTGTCTCTGCGCCCTTTCCCAAAGATACTCGAGAGCGAGGGGAACTGCCAGTACAGCCCTCATGACTGTGAGCAGTCTTGTGAGCAGAAGCCTTTAAATAAGAATGAAGCCATTCTCCACTTGCACCAGCACTCCTCGTCACTTTAGGAAAAAGAAAGAAGTTTATAAAGCTGCTAGAGTTGCAGCTAATTACAAAGAGCCAGTCAAACTGAACAAACGTGTCAGCTGCAAGTTGTTGCTGATTATCCTGTTAAATAACACTGCTTGAGGCTCCTTCTGTTTGCGAACGTTTGGTCAGCTGGTCATAATTAACACAGGCCGGTAAGTGGAGCGGTGGACTCGAAAATAGCAGATCGGGCATCAAAGTGAGCATTGCACACTCACTGACGTCACGATATGCATAATCTACATATCCCCAGCGAGCGCAGATATCGACAGCGGTGCTGTCCAGCTGAATAAGATGACTGCTAAGGGATCTGCTGGCAGTGTGTGAAGTGAGGGGCCGCCATTTCTGTAACAAAATGGGCCTTAACGGCCAGCACGAACACCTCCAATTTCTAGGCCTATATTTTAGCTACATGTATCCATTCAATATCCCACACAAACCATACCAATACAGGTGCAGTGTTGAGAATCCGCAATCCTCGGGACCGAGGCCGTTCTGGATTCCAGGTTTCACCGGACTGTCGATCATCTTTCTAACGTCACGAATCCGGAAACAACCGAGCCCGGTTCGGGTATTTCCGGATTTAAGAACGTCAGAAACAGGGTGGGGGGCCGCTGAGGGCAGAGGGCGGGGCCCCGCCAAGGAGATGTTCGGGCGGGCCCCGCCATGGAGGAGATGTTCGGGCTGGCCCCGCCATGGAGGAGATGTTCGGGCATGCCCCACCACCGAAGAGGTGTTCAGGCGGGCCGGCGGCGAGGCCCCGAGGTAAGGGCAGCGACGGCAAGCAGGGCGAGGCGAGTGGAGGCAAGGCCCCGAGGTCAGCAGGTCCGGATTCCGGACCATTTTACGGATTCCAGACGACCCTGCCACCGATTCCGGTACTCCGGATTTTCGGCGCTGCACCTGTATTGCAAAATGATGTACACTGTTCAATGCAGTTTGAATAGTAAGGGGTCGAAATTCTGTTTCTATCACCGCCCGTTACCGCCAGCGGAATGTGGCTAAAGGCTGGCAAAGGTCCACCAACGACGGTAAACAGCGTCCACGCCTGCACAGAAATTCAATAGGCTCTTTGACAGAAGCGCCAAGAGCTAGCACTGCACCGGCTAACGCCATCCACGTGGTGATGTCATCCAGCGTGCAACGCCTCCTTGGTGTCTCCATCGCGGTATTAATTTGAATGTCGGCCTTCCTGGCAGACTTTCTTAGCCTGAAAAAAGTAGTGAGTCAACAGTGGAACTCGAGCGGAATCGCAAGGTAAATTTTTTATTTCTTTATTTCCACATTTTTTCATTAGTTGTAACCGTGGGGAAGTTTGTGTGTGGGGGTTGGGAGAAGTTTGAGGTTTCTTTTCTTCCCGTTTTTCAGCTAGCATGGCGGCAACCTCCCGTTGCGAAATTCAGTCGGCCTCCTGAGCTCCCGCCTGAGGATGAGTGAGCAACGCCACTTTTTAGCGCTGCTGTCTCATCTTTGGCTGTAAAACCTGAATTTGGCCGTTTGAGCCGGCACCAAACATCTGGCGGTAAAATCTGCACTCAGACAGTGACACCGCCTCAAAAACAGCAGTATCAAATTTTGATAGCTAAATGTTCCAACTGCGGCAGAATCAATCCAATCCAGAGTATTTATAGAACGACCCAGACCTAATAAACAAGAACTGTTTTTACTTTCCAGCTGGGATCTAGCTGCATATTTATTGTAATAACAACTGGATTTAGAAGCACTGGAAAAAGTGCGAAAAAGATTTGCAAAAATGATACAACATCTGAGAGGGTACAACTATCAGGAAAGATTGAACAGGCTGGGGCTCATTTCTCAGAAAAGAGTAGACGGAGACATGACCTGTTAGAGGTCTTTAAAATTATGAAGGAGTTTCATAGGGTAGATAGAGAAGATGTTTGCACTTGTGGGCGAGTCTAAAACTAGGAGCCATAAATAGTCAGTAATAAATCCAATAAAGGAATTCAGGAGGAACTTCTTTACTCATGTACTGGGACATGTTGAAATATAGGCAAGGAAGAGGCAGAGAGCTTGATGGAATACTAAGGCTAGCCTAGCATATACTGTAGTATAGGGAGCAAACATTACAAGAGGGTGCGCATATGTTTATTAACATGAATTGTCTTTGTATATTTACATAGGTAATTACAATTATCTTGTGAGCCAAATGAACTAACTTGGTAGAGAGCTTGCTGGGAGATTAAAAGTTAACTTAGCATAATTGAAAGGCTATGGGGCCGAAATTCACCGTCCCCAAATGGACGGCTACCGTGTGTTTGGGCAGTCGATCAAAAAAAAATCGATCGGCTGCCATGGTCGGGTACTTTTCCCTCTCTGAGCCATATTCAGCTCGGGGGTGGTGGGGGAGGAGGGGGGGGTTGACTGGTGCTCACTTCCACTGGAAATTGCGGGTGAAGCCACTGTAAAGGTAAATTTCCAGCGTTGAGGTCTGCAGTGTGCAGGCCGCTGGAAAGCAGCCAGGACAGAGATTTTCAGCTCCAAAAAAGGTAGGAGTTCTTCAGGTGGCGCCCCCGCGAGCAACAGCGCTGGAGTGTTTTGCTGCGATCAGGGCCCTTTGGTAGGGAAATAGTTTTATTAATTTCAGATTGTATCATCCGCGGTATTTATGTTTTCATATAGTTTTATTAATTAGTGTTGTTATTTCAGATTTCAGCATATGCAGTATTTATGCTTTCATATATAGTTTCATTAATTATTAATGTTTTTATGTCAGATTCCATCATACACAGTGTTTTGCTTTTTAAATAGTTTTATTAATTATTTTGGCTTCTTTAAACCTGCTGAGTGCTGCTCAGAGGTTTTCACCCTTTTGTACAACTTTTAGGTCTGACTCTTTAGTGGAGTCCTGTGGACTGCAGAGACCTGCTCTGCAGGGTTCATCCTGAGGATGGGAGGAGTGTTGGGAGGGCGATACCTGGTGCACCTGCTCAGAAGCAGGGCGGCACGCAAAGAAGGCGTTGCCTTCAGCACCGTGCAGACAGGCAGCGGGCAAGGGAGGCAGCAGCCATGATTCATTCATTCTGTGCCAGACCAGTGTGCCTGCCATCTTCACCAGCCCGAGTCAGGATTGTGGTTGGCTGCTTGGGGACAAGGGATATCCCCCGTCCACTTGGCTGTTCACTCCACTGCGGAACCCCAGGACAGCAGGAGGAGGATCCCCGTCGCCCCAGAGCTAGGCGGCGTCGACCCATCGCCACCCTGGAAGGGCTGGGTGCAGAGTGGCCAGTGCCCTCCTGGGAGGGTGCGTCCTCACAGATATGGAGGTGCCTGACACCTCCCCTGCAATCTCCCTCCATGCATTATGTACTGCCTGTCTGCCAGGTCTCCCCACGTCAGGAAACAGTATTCTTCTTCTGTCCTCCACACCATCCATCAGTGTCTCCAGTTCCATATCAGTGAACTGGTTGGCTCTCCTTGCACCTCTTACACCAGCCATCCTTCCAAACTCCTTCCCCCCTCAGGGCCTGGCTGCATACCCTGGCCTTTAAAAAATCCAGGGAGCAGCTGGCTTGTTAGAAACCCTTACCTGCATGCTAAATTTCTCAGTGGTGATAACGCTCAAATTAAGACAGCCACGCTGCTGAAAAATCCACTTTGGAAGAGTTCATTAGCACTGGAACCCATTTTTTCACTTTTGGAGTTGAATATGGAGTGGCCTAGCCACTAAAAAATGTTGGCGCTAATGGCCACAAAAAGATGGGGCCTTTTCAGTACAGATTTCCATCGATACTAAATTTCAGGCCCGGTGCCTGGACATTGAAAAAACTTGCCAAAGAAAAGCTAGTTATGACAGTTGCCTAGGAAACCAGATTGGACATGCAGCTGCAGAGAGTGTAATAAGTAAGACTTCATTGTTCACTCAGAAAACCAGAGAGACATCATACTGGAAGCAGACGAGATAAGGGATGCTACAAGACATGCAACTCGGGCCTTGGTTCAACATGGACACCATGGGAAGGTTACGAAAGGGGAGATATCATATTAAGAAAGATGACAGAAGGAATCCAATCAAGGGAGAAGAGGCAGATTCAAGTTTAGTAAGGGACATGAATCATATAAAAATAGACATTTTCTACTTAGAAAAGTTAGTGCAGCGAGGGATAGTGAAGTGCATGTCGACATTTCTGTACTCATATCTGCTTAATCTACTCTGCTTGTAAAGTGCTTTGCAGACTGACTGAATAAATAAAAGCAGAGAACCTGAAGCAACAACTAATTTTGTTACTATTCAAGTAAAGAGATAACCACTATTGTAAGGGGAATAGATAGACGTTTCTGCGGCCGCAATCGAGACTCCAGGATGGTATGTTGCCTCCCTGGTGCAAGCGTCAAGGATGCCTCGGAGCGGTTGCAGGACATTTTGAAGTGGGAGGGTGAACAGCCAGTTGTCGTGGTGCATATCGGTACCAACGATATAGGTAAAAAACGGGATGAGGTCTTACAAGCTGAATTTAGGAAGCTAGGAGTTAAATTAAAAAGTAGGACCTCAAAGGTAGTAATCTCAGGATTGTTACAGTGCCAGGTGCTAGTCAGAGTAGGAAACGCAGGATAGCTCAGATGAATACGTGGCTTGAGGAGTGGTGCAGAAGGGAGGAATTCAAATTCCTGGGTCATTGGAACCGATTCTGGGGGAGGTGGGACCAGTACAAACCGGACGGTCTGCACCTGGGCAGGACCGGAATCAATGTCCTCGGGGGTGTGTTTGCTAGTGCTGTTGGGGAGGGGTTAAACTAATATGGCAGGGGGATGGGAACCTATGCAGGGAGACAGATGGAAGTAGAGTGGGAGCAGAAGCAAAAGATAGGAAGAAGAAAAGTAAAATTGGAGGGCAGAGAAATCCAAGGCAAAAATCAAAAAGGACCACATTGCAGCAAAATTCTAAAATGGCAAAGTATGTTAAAAAGACAAGCCTGAAGGCTCTGTGCCTCAATGCATTGGTGATCATTTTCCAACAGTCTATCGACTCTGGATCAGTTCCTATGGACTGCAGGGTAGCTAATGTAACACCATTTTTTAAGAAAGGAGGGAGAGAGAAAACGGGTAATTATTGACCGGTTAGCCTGACATCAGTAGTGGGGAAAATGTTGGAATCAATTATTAAAGATGAAATAGCAGCGCATTTGGAAAGCAGTGACAGGATCAGCATGGATTTATGAAAGGGAAATCATGCTCGACAAATCTTCTGGAATTTTTTGAGGATATAACTAAGAGTGGACAAGGGAAAACCAGTGGATGTGGTGTATTTGGACTTTCAAAAAGCTTTTGACAAGGTTCCACACAAGAGATTGGTGTGCAAAATTAAAGCACATGGTATTGGGGGTAATGTACTGACGTGGATAGAGAACTGGTTGGCACACAGGAAGCAGAGAGTCGGGATAAACGGGTCCTTTTCAGAATGGCAGGCAGTGATTAGTGGGATGCCGCAGGGTTCAGTGCTGGGACCCCAGCTATTAACAATATACATTAATGATTTGGATGAAGGAATTGAGTATAATATCTCCAAATTTGCAGATGACATTAAAGTGGGTGGCGGTGTGAGCTGTGAAGAGGACGCTAAGAGGCTGCAGGGTGACTTGGACAGGTTAGGTGAATGGGCAAATGCATGGCAGATGCAGTATAATGTGGATAACATAAAAACCTAAGAATTAGGAACAGGAGTAGGCCATCTAGCCCCTCGAGCCTGCTCCGCCATTCAACAAGATCATGGCTGATCTGGCCGTGGACTCAGCTCAACTTACCCGCCCGCTCCCCGTAACCCTTAATTCCCTTATTGGTTAAAAATCTATCTATCTGTGACTTGAATACCTTCAATGAGCTAGCCTCAACTGCTTCCTTGGGCAGAGAATTCCACAGATTCACAACCCTCTGGGAGAAGAAATTCCTTCTCAACTCGGTTTTAAATTGGCTCCCCCGTATTTTGAGGCTGTGCCCCCTAGTTCTAGTCTCCCCGACCAGTGGAAACAACCTCTCTGCCTCTATCTTGTCTATCCCTTTAAATGTGACGTTATCCACTTTGGGGGCAAAAACACGAAGGCAGAATATTATCTGAATGGCAGCAGATTAGGAAAAGGGGAGGTGCAACGAGACCTGGGTGTCATGGTATATCAGTCATGAAAGTTGGCATGCAGGTACAGCAGGCGGTGAAGAAGGCAAATGGTATGTTGGCCTTCATAGCTAGGAGTTTTGAGTACAGGAGCAGGGAGGTCTTACTGCAGTTGTACAGGGCCTTGGTGAGGCCTCACCTCGAATATTATGTTCAATTTTGGTCTCTTAATCTGAGGAAGGACGTTCTTGCTATTGAGGGAGTGCAGCGAAGGTTCACCAGACTGATTCCCGGGATGACAGGACTGACATATGAGGAGAGGCTGGATCGAGTGGGCCTGTATTCACTGGCGTTTAGAAGGATGAGAGGGGATATCATAGAAACAAAAAATATTCTGATGGGACTGAACAGGTTAGATGCAGGAAGAATGTTCCCGATGTTGGGGAAGTCCAGAACCAGGGGACACAGTCTAAGGATAAGGGGTAAGCCATTTAGGACTGAGATGAGGAGAAACTTCTTCACTCAGAGTTGTTAACCTGCAAAATTCCCTACCGCAGAGAGCCGTTGATGCCAGTTCATTGGATATATTCAAGAGGGAGTTAGATATGGTCCTTACAGCTAAAGGGATCAAGGGGTGTGGAGAGAAAGCAGGAAAGGGGTACTGAGGTGGATGATCAGCCATGATCTGATTGAATGGTGGTGCAGGCTCGAAGGGCCGAATGGCCTACTCCTGCACCTATTTTCTATGTTTCTAACCACGTTCCGAACCTACAGCTCTTTGTTCTGATAACTTGGGAGGTGTTGATAACAGCAGATGTAAATCTGTTAAAAGAGCAGAAATCATTGACTTTAAAAAAAAATTCTCATCAGGGAAAACAGCATTTTAGAAAAAAACTCCAATTATTATTACAGATTTCCATCTGTTTTAACAGAACTGAGTGAGACCTGGACCATCAAGAACTTGAAGCAGATGAGCTCTAGGACAGAAGATAGACAACTTCCACCATCAGCAACTTATGGTGACAACTGAGCGACAGGGCACAGGATAAAGAACCTATACATGTGAGTAGTACACATTTTCTAGCAGGAGTACAACAGATGCAAAAGTGAGTGATCCTTTGATGTAACAGTGGAGGGGTCATCGTGCTAGCCACACAGACCTCAACCTCTTAGACATAGTGGAATGGGGAAGTTGTTTAAAGGAATAATAGGGGAGACTGATCACCTCCACCTGGTCTGCACACATTCTGAGGCTGAACTCCAGGATATAGTCAATGTATTCACTGAGGCATATGAAAGCATGGGCCTTCGCTTAACATCCGTAAGACAAAGGTCTTTCACCAGCCTGTCCCCACCGCACAGCACTACCCTCCAATCATCAAGATTCATGGTGCGGCCCTCGACAACGTGGACCATTTCCCATATCTCGGGAGCCTCTTATCAACAAAGGCAGACAGTGATGCGGAGATTCAACACCGCCTCCAGTGCGCCAGTGCAGCCTTCGGCCGCATGAGGAAAAGAGTGTTTGAAGACCTGGCCCTCAAATCTACCACCATCTCACGGTCTACAGGGCTGTAGCAATACCCGCCCTCCTTTATGGATCTGAGGCATGGACGATGTATAGAAGGCACCTCAAGTCGCTGGAGATATATCACCAACGATGTCTCTGCAAGATCCTGCAAATCCCCTGGGAGAGCAAGCGCACCAACATCAGTGTCCTCGTCCAGGCTAACATCCCCAGTATTGAAGCACTGACCACACTCGATCAGCTTCAGTGGGCAGGCCACATAGTGCGCATGCCAGATACGAGATTCCCTGAGCAAATGCTTTATGCGGAGCTCCTTCATGGTAAACGAGCCAAAGGTGGGCAGTGGAAGCGTTACAAGGACACTTTCAAAGCCTCCCTGGTAAAGTGTGACATCACCATTGACACCTGGGCGTTGAGTTCTTCGAGTCTCAATGCAAAGAACGTGAAGAGGTCAAGCGCAGACAGCGGAAGGAGTGCGCGGCAAACCAGTCCCACCCACCCCTTCCCTCGGTGAATGTCTGTCCTACCTATGACAGGGTCTGTGGGTATCGTATTGGACTATTCAGCCACCAGAGAACTCACTTTGGGAGTGGAAGCAAGTCTTCCTCGATTCCGAGGGACTGCCTATGATGATGACCTTGGGGCCATATCCAGATGGGAAAGAGCCCAGATAAAATATAAAGAGTGACCAAGTCCAGACAGGAAATCGATCAGATAAATGGATAAAAATAGCAACAAATTATCCTCATGGAGGGTGTGGGCAGAAGATTATAAAGGCAGGCAGTTGTTACACTATGCAGCTCACGTTTGCACACAACATGGCGACATAAGGCAATTATCAGAGAGATGACACAGAGAGGGAAAAAGAATGCAAGCAGCTCGAACCAGGAATGGTAATCTAAGCTGTATGCTCACCCAGCTTCAGGCAGGGGCTGCGGAAGCAGCACAAGTTCTGGGAACTCAGCAAAGGAAGGAAAAAAGCAGGGAGTTGGAGAACCAAAACGAGCTGCTGAGACGACAGTTCAAAAGGAAAAAAAAAATTACAGTTGAAACCAACACTGAAGCAGCCAGCTTCTGTGCCGAGAAAAATGAAACATGAGAATTACTGAGTGAAAGGAAACTTAAAAGGATGTTGGAATTTCAGTTTGTGTATGTTAAAGTGTGGAAGTTTTCCCGACTATGAATGTTTAAGAAGGTAAAGCATTCTTTTTGTCCGAAAGTCTGTCTTTAAACAGTGATTGTTTTAGCTCCTCTCACGGTTCTGTGTCCAGAGCTAAAAGCTGGTTAACTCCTTGTAGACTTGCCTTGGATGTTGGACAAGCATGTGCTGTTTTAAGTTTGTTAATTGATTTATGTATGTATATACGTGTATTATTTGTGAAAAACGTGAGCCATTTTTTTGGTTTTTGGATTGATTTAAACTCTGAGCAGGCTCGTGACCTTGGAATATCACATAAACGAAATCGTCACTTGGAGTTCATAACCCATTACAGGGATCACTATTTCTAAGTTGCATGAATGTAGTTGTTTGTAAGAACTACAAGAATTAGGAGTAAGAGTAGGCCATTCGGCCTCTCGAGCCTACTCCGTTATTCAATGAGACCATGGCTGATCTTCTCCCTTTACTCCACTTTCCTGCATTATCCCTTGATTCCCTTGATAGCAAAGTATGTTTAAGTTTGTTTATTTCAATTTAAGATTATGCACCCAAAATTGAATTACGATTTGACTATGATTTACGCAACAGTGAAAAGACAGTTTAGCTTCAGCCATTGTGTCAGGTAGAAAATGAATTTGAACTTTTCAAAGCACTTTGTTTGTTTTAATTGGATTACAGTAAGAAAAGCTGAACATCAATTCAGAGTTTTTTCTAAAATGTTGTTTTCCCTGATGAGAATTTTTTTTTAAGTCAATAATTTCTGCTGTTTTAATAGATTCATTTTTAATTCCTAAAGAAGTTTTAAAAGGTAGAAAGATTTCAAAAATTATATTTTCTCCACCTTCTTATAAACCTTCAAAAGAATTCACCCTTTCTGCTGACAGCTGCTTTTTTTAATTCACCAAACAACTTTTGTATTGCTGAATGAATTTTATATATTGGACACTATTAAATTTAAGTTTCTTCATTTTAAGTGGATATTTCCCCACAGTGATAGAAGGAATTTTATGAATTAACAAATTAACCCCTTGAGCTCGAAAGCAGTGCCACAATAGATTCTGTTTTTAAATAGGTGGCCATGGCATGAATACTGATGGTGTAGCAAGAGATCCAGCAGTTTTAAGAATTTATCGGCAGATATTAAAAATCACAATAAGCATCACTTGTTTCTGAAATTGGAACTGATAAGGTAAATTGATAAGATTAACTGATACGAGAAGGGAAAATCTACCTGAACTTTAAAGGGAATTACATTTTCATTAAAATAAACTGGTTGAGAACAGTCTAGATGGTCCTGCTCATTGCTGTGTATTAAAGAAGAAAGTTTGGGAGAAATACTATTGAACATTGACAAAACCTGCAATATTGCTATTTGGATTTGGGATAATTTAGAACTGATAAAATAGACTCAGGAACAATGGGCCCAAGTTTCCACATGATTTGCGCCTGATTTTTAGGAGCAACTGGTGGAGAACGGACTATCTTAGAAATCGCAATTCTCCACATTTTTTTTTCTGCAGTTCTAGTCAGGTAGAACAGTTCTACTTTAGAACAGAATTTTTTCTTCAAAAGGGGGCGTGTCCGGCCACTGACGCCTGATTTCAAAGTTTCCACAGTGAAAACGTACTCCAAACTAAAGTAGAATGGAGCAAGTGAAGATTTTTGTAGAACTGAAAAAACCTGTTCTACACATTAAAAAATCAGGCGCAGGTTACAAATTAGGCGTCCAGAACGAGGTGGGGGGGGGGGGAGGGGGGGGGAAGGGAACTCATTAAATTCTACAATCAATCCTTATTTATACTTCTACAAATATTATACAAATAAATCCAACCTGAATAAACATTTATAAGCAAAGAAAAGATTAAATAAACCATCTTCCCACCTGTGTGAAAGTGCTTCAGCCATCGTTCGAAGGAAACCGCCGTTTGTTGCCGCGCAGGGGAGGGAGGGGAAGGAGACAGCGGCTTGTTGCCGCGGAGGGGAGGGAGGGGAAGGAGACAGCCGTTTGTTGCCGCGGAGGGGAGGGAAGGGAAGGAGACAGTGAGAAGGGAAGCCTCAGTGCTGATGGCAATGTGATTTTATTAAAAAATGTTCAAAAATTAAACAACTACAAAGAACTACAAAAATGGCCGAGTGCCAATGTTTTTTTTCACACTGAGCATGCGCGAACGCTCCAACGCGCACGTGCAGCGTTGCCGGCAGGAAAAAAACTAATTTAAATAGTACCCGCCCCCTCCCACTTACAAAATCGGCGCGAGTGTAGGCTCCGCCCCCCTGGGCGCCACGCCAAACAGACAAGGAGCTGCAAAGCGCTCGAGAATAGCGCGTTTTTTTTCTGGCGCCGTTTTAGGCGCGAAAAACGGGCGCCCAGCTCGGAGGGGCGCCCGTTTTTTATCCTGTGGAAACTTGGGCCCTATATCTCAGGTTATTTTGGTGAAATAAAAAGTCCTCTAAAATAAAAAAATAAACAAACAAAATGTGTTAATAATTTGGACCAAGTGGGAATGTTTAATTTGGGTTTTAAAGATATTATGAGAATAATGTATTTGTCCAATAAAGTTCCTCCAGGGCTCATGAATGAGATAGAATGGTAATTAATGGAATGCCTCACTTAGGATGTAAGATAGAAACAAGAAAATTACACTACCAGCGACAATCACCCCATCCGTTGCATTAACTTCTTAATTGGCGATCAAGTCATCCTTAATTTATTTTTTTAAGCGGGGGCGGGGGGGTGCCTAGGAGGCTAATTGGGAAGGTCCGTATGAAGTCATGGACAAATTGGGAGAAACAAATCTTAAATTGACCGTTCAGAAACAAGGTACGAAACCACAATATGTGTGGTATCATGAAGATCAGTGTAAATTGTACAAGAAAAAGAGGTCAGATAACTAGATGGTGAATAAATGCTGCTTTTGATGTTATTTCAACAGTATAAGGGGATAAAAAACGGTCACTAGAGTGGAGACAGACTGATGGTCACGCTGATGGTCACAAATGGAGATACTGAAGGTAGTGAATTGATCTGACATGCAAAATGGTCCAGATTAAGAGGGCTTATCAGTATTAGGAGATTCTGAGGAATCAGGAGTTCTTCTGTCTTACGGTATGGATTGTAATATTGACCAGTTATGTATAACCCACTTATGTATACACACGCTTACATTGGGCTAGTAAGAAGGGAATAGCGGAGCCTAATGGGTAATGAACCATCCATTATTAACGTTAGAACAGATTATTGGAGGCGTACATATTCAGGTCAGAACAAGGACACAAATGTTTGGGAACATAGATTAGAGCAGCAAGGGAACTGGTAGTTTTGACCAGAGTTCTTGTGAGAGGATAAGGAGGCACCACCCTGGAAAACAAAGTTAATAACACATTCCAGAAGGGTGACATGTGATGGGAAATGGAGAGATGGGGGAGAACCACTCAGTTAGTCTGATAAGGGTCAACAAATCAATGTAACTTCGCTGATAGCAGTAGGCCAATCGGTGGTTTTGTAAGAGGGTCGTATATCTGTGCTTGTACAACTCTTGTACTTTGAAATGTTCATCTGGAACATTTCCCAAGCATGTTCGAATAATAAATCGGAGAACCGAAGGTTTTGTTGGTTTGATTCCGTGGCCGTTATACAGAGGACAAGGGCAAGTGTCAACCCCTTATATGAGGGAGTCCACCTCGAGGAAGAGAAGTTTTCCTTTTACCCCAACAATTGGCACTGTGAGCAAAGTACAGACCCTCTGACCTGGATGATGTGGCAGCTAGCAATGGCAGTGAGTATGTTTTTTGTACCACCTGCAGCTATAGCATTGATGGGGAAGGAGTTAATCTGTATAAAGAACTAGAAGTGGGTAATCTGTCGAACAAAGTTATAGCGAACCACGGAAGGACGAAAATCAAGGTAGGAGATAGTTGTGTTGCCTAAACAAGAAGGAATACAACCTAAAGAGGTCTAGAAAAATGACCAAGGGATAGGTGTATTTCCTGAACAAGAAGGAATACAACCTAAAAAGGGGGATGGGACCCCAGAATGTTTAGGAAAAACTGGCCAGTGGGATAAAATGAAGACCAAGGGGGGGTCTCTGAGATATGGACCAAAAGGGTCCTGGGTATAAATGCTAGCAGGAAAGAGGAAATAAAACCGACACTTGTGTTGCGGAGGAACCAGATTAGGGAGGCAAGCAGTATTGTTAGTCCGGTCGGACGTTAGAGGGGTCCAAGGGCTTGGCTACATGGAATCTGGTAGAGGGGTAAACATACCCAGACGAGAAATGGCATGCAAGGATAAGTGGCTGAAAAAACATACGATTGAATGAAAAGTTGGTGTGAATGTCTGTCTTTAAGTGAAAGCATTCATGTGGAAGCTTTCTTGACTGTGGAATAAGTTGCTGGAAAAAACATAGGATAAGCTGTATTGAATTCACAAAGGACAGGTTGTTATCAAAAGATAAAAGATGCAACCTTGGAAGCTACAACTGCTAAAAGAAAACAAATTGGGAAAACGAATCGTGATTGTCTTATGTACTTTAAATTAACAAATTCACAGAGACACTGTGTAAAATGTTTGTGAGATACAAAACTAATTTGAAGGAAGGAGAAAATGGAAAGTGACATAACTTACTGGATGTGATATTGACTGTGAAAAATATATTGGTTTTATTGAAGGGTAATTAACCAATGAAAACCGAGCTCTCATTGTGGCCACAGTGAAATTTCGATTTTGTTTCCAAGTGTGAATATTGGAAGAGATAAAAGACACTCTATGTTGATAATGATTTTAAATTACTAGAAAGTTTCATTGCAGTAAAGGAGATTTAAATTTCTGGTTTGAAAATCTTTTTAAAATGGATGGTGCTTATCGAGAAAAAGTCCCTAACAGTCTAAACAAGCAGGAGAGGGTTTTGGAGATAACGAGGGGAAATGATCTAAGCTATGTGTTAGCCCATCTGCGAACTCAGCAAAGGAAGGAAAAAAAACTGGGAATTTTTTTTTTAAAGATGGAACCGGCATGGAAGTTTTAGCTTTTGTGCCGAGAGAAATTAAACACAAGATTTGCTCAGTGAACGGGACCTTAAAAAACGAAATGCTGGAATGTGAAAATGTATTAAAGTGTGGCAGTTTCCCTGATTGTTTTGACTATGATTTACAGAGCTAAGAAAAAATAAGCTGTGGCCTTGAAGTCACAGTTGCTAGTACTTTATTTTAAATTGGATTTCAGTAAACAAAATAGCTATTAAAAATGTGTGGTCTTGTTTTAAATCGATTTGAACGTTTAAAAAGCATCGTCTTCTGTAGTGTCACTTTTTAAAAACCTGTATGAATACAAGATTCTCACATTTTAAAAAAAAAAATTTTTGGCAAGTATTTGACTTGGAAGTTTAAAAACAATTGGAGTTTAATCTAAAATGCTGTCTTTCCTGATGAGAATGTTTTACTTAAAGCTAATAATGACAGCTTTACTAATGATTTCTGCTGTTTTAATGGATTTCTAATTTCTAAGCAAGTTTTGAAGACACAAAGACGTGGGGAAAACATTCCGATATCGGGAAAGATTTAAAAAAAAGAATTACACAAAGTCACATAATGACATCAGGCCTTCTTACAAACCTGCAAAGGAGTTAACCCTTTCCATTGACAGCTGTTTTATACTGCACATGAAAAAGCAAGGATGGCAGCCAGAAGACTCACCTGACAGACAGAGGAAATGGTGGGATAGTCAGAAAAAGATTAAACGGAGCAAGCCTATGCAATAATACTCGCCTGCTACAGAGGACAGATAAAAGAAAGAGATACTCAAACAAAACAAATTCAAGAGTTAGAAGCTAAGATAAATAAGCTGGGAGATAAAAGACGGGACTGGACGGATAGTGCAGTGCGTAGCCGTAGCACCATCATCTACGGCATCAGCAATAGAGCCGCTGTATCCCTCGGTGGGTAAGTGTAGTCCACAAACCCAACCTAACAGTAAATCAGACCAGGATAAGTTGACCGATGACGAGTGCAGAGTAGATTGGCCCAAGCACATGATAATTGAATGAATTACCAACCCCTAAAGCAAATAGTAGGAATATAGAATTCTGGCAAACGGTGGAAGAGATGCTAGATGCCCATAACCTAACCTTAGTAGACATTCACAATCTGGTAAAAGCCAAAACAGGTCCAATAAATTGGTCCAAAGCAACAAGAGGTACAAAATGGGGAATGGCAGAATTAGAACAAATTGAAGTAGGATACTGAATGTGACTCAGAAGGCAGGCGGAAGGGTAGGGGAATACGGGGAACGAAAATGGATTGAATACAAAGACCACTCCGGGGCAAATAACCCCAACTAAAATGTTTAAAGATGGGCTAGGAGAAGCCCATCAAAAGATAATTAAGTTAGGATTTAAGGTAGGGGATGACTATGATGAAACTTTGGAATGGGCAGAACATGTAGAAGAGTTAAAGTTAGAACAAAGGGAGAAGATAGCAAAAATAACTGCAGCGATGGTAGCAGCAGAGATGAAGGGGAAGGAGACACACCCCTGCGCAGCTCCCCTGATATGTTTTAACTGCAATCAGGAAGGCCACTTCAGTAGGGATTGCCCACAGAAGAAGAAAGGTTACGGAAATTCTAGAGGGAAATGTTACAATTGCTGGAATAAGGGAGGAGGCGCAGGAAGGCGAGGCCCCCAACAGGCAAAGAAGGGAGCACCCTTTTGCAGTATGTGGATGATATCCTTATTGCCTCCAGTACAGAAAAACAACACGTACTAGCTTTAACTACAGTGCTAGGAGCTCTACAGAGTGCGGGATTATAAATAAATCCTAGGAAGGTGCAGATGGAAAGGAGCGAAGTAACATATCTAGGATACATAATATCACAAGGGAAGAGACAGATGCCTGAGGACAGAAAGTAAACAATTCTATCACTGCCCAGGCCAGGAACTGTGAAAGGGGTCAGGTAGGTACTAGGGCTATTCAACTACTGCAGAAATTTTATGCCGAGATGACCCAACCTATACTGAACCTGGTCAAAGGGGGGAAACCCTCCCAAGAGCCTGTTAACTGGGGCCCTGATCAGGAAATTGCAGTTGTAAGGCTAAAACAAGCTCTCACAAGTGCTCCAGCCCTGGGATTGCCCAACCAGAATAGGCCCTTTCACATCTATACCCACCACAGTAAAGATCATTACATGGGGACAGGCATAGACCAGGGGCATAGTAATGTCAGGACACGTACCCAGCATACCTTAGTAGAATTGCTTAACACTGGAAGGCTAAAACCGGTATCCAACGTGCGAAGGGCTAGGTGGGAAGCAATGCTCTTACCCCACCAACAGGACGCTAACAATAAAAGACAACTATAACAACCCTGCAGGGTGGATTACTATGCAGGGAGATGAGCGTCAGTGTAGTCCGACAGGAGAAGACGAGGGAAGTAGTCAGGCTTGAGGAGACAGACATGGATCTATATGTAGATGGGTCTCGGCGCTATATCAACGGGACACCACGAACGGGATGGGCCGTGGTAGATAGCAGCAGACAGGTTAGAAGAGAAGGACGGTTAGAAGGAGGCCTATCGGCTCAAGTGGCTGAATTGGTGGCTCTCAGCGAGGCTCTGAGGCTGGCTTAGGGAAAAAGAGTAAACATCTACACAGATAGTCGGCATGCTTTTGGAGTAGCGCATGATTATATGATAGTCTGGAGTAGATGGGGATACATGACTTCAGGAGGAGGGACAATTAAACACGAGGAGATTGTAAAATAATTAGTGGAAGCCTCCCTCCTACCCCAAGAGTGTGCGATAATAAAAGTCAAAGCGCACATAAAAAATTACTGATCAACACCAACAAGGAAACGCATGGGCAGACAAGGCAGCCAAGCAAGTGGCAGAGACAGGTACACTGGCCGGGGAGACCCAGATCGGAGCATGTACAATCGGGCCTGAGGAAGTAAACATGCTTAAGGTACAGGGAGAAGCTACTCCACAGGAAGAGAGGTGGAAGCAGAGAAGAGCCCAACAAGGGACTGACGGGGTCTGAAGGAAAGATGAGAATTTATACCACGGGTATGCCCTTACAGGTAGAAGCAACATGATAAGCTCGATGTCCAGGTGCTAGTGGTGGAAGGGAATGGGTAGAGATCTAAAGAACC
Source organism: Pristiophorus japonicus (assembly GCF_044704955.1). NCBI lineage: Eukaryota > Metazoa > Chordata > Chondrichthyes > Pristiophoridae > Pristiophorus > Pristiophorus japonicus. The sequence goes on from NC_091981.1 coordinate 97,493,694, forward strand.
ACTGTAGAAGGTGCGTGCCATGCGCAAAATACAATCCGGCGGGGGAAAGTAAAGGTCAGAATGGGACATCAGCCCCGAAAGAAAGGACCTTGGGAAAGCTTTGATAGATTTTACTGGACCGTTACCCAGCAACAAGGGGAAGACATACTGCCTAGTTATAATAGACCAGTTTACGAAGTGGGTAGAAGCTTTCGCCACTAGAAATTGTTCATCAGAAACCGTGGTCAGGATCCTAGCAGAAGAAATAATACCCCAATGGGGAATGCCACTGCAGCAGGACTCAGATCAAGGTACACACTTCACAGGGAAGACATGAAACAGGCCTGTACTTTACTAGGGATCAGGAATAGAACCCTAAAAACAGCCCTAGCCAAGGCAATGAGATTGCCGGGAGTCTTGGTTTCAGGAAGCGAGGACGTAGGACTATATAAAGACAGGATACGGAGGTTTGTGATGGAATCTGTAAGCAGTTACATGATTTAAAGGCACAGGCTAGAGATCAGCAAGTAATCAAGGACTTAGAGAACGACACTAAGAAACAGAAGGTCCAAATCACTAAGAAACAGACGGTCCAAATACCCCAAAGGGACCAATCAGGTGATGGTGAGGATGTGCGCCTGTGTAGTTATAAGGGGTATCGGCAAGTGGAAACACTGGACCCAGTTATAAAAGCATGGTCACTAACTAACCGGTGACGACTGGGAAATATTGTTTTTTTTGCAGAACTCTGGTGCTCGTGGGAACAACGTGGGGTAATGCAGCCTCATATCAAGGACAACAGGCTGAGGGACGGCAAGGCCTGTATTACAGGGACACAGGCGAAATTAGTTGTGATAAGGAATCAAAAACACTGATGGTGACGGACGGAGCAATAGTAGACTTAAATAACAGCATAAAACAACGTAATGAGGAAACGAAACAACATTGGGGGTGGGCCAGTAATACGGGACCAAAAATTAGTGTGAATAAGATTGCGGTGTGTTTTATAAACAGTAGGGGGGACAAAGATACTGCACCCGGGGGAAAGGGGGCGCTGATTTCACTCAACATCTATGAATGATGTTGGAGGGTTAGTTCCCGAGATAGACCCACCACCACGGCCCCACCCACTACTTTAGCAACAGTGAGCAAGCACTACAAGGGCCCCGAGCACCACACCCCCAGTGCCACCAACATGTCCAACTATGAATGCTGGGACAAAGGGGGGATTGATGAGACATACCAAGGATAAGATACACTTTGGGGTACGTCAGCGAATAATTACTGTATTCCTAAATTTAACAGACTTAAAGCATCCCAAACTTCAGCAAGTCAAACACTATAAGCCTGTATAGAAACCTGACCCTGCGAGCACTTGAAGGTCCTGAATCAAAAATCATGAGGTTTAATGTGGAAAGAGGGTCAGGTAAAAAGCGGGACCGGGGAAAAAGAGGGCTACTAGAAATGGTACACGTGAGATACGTGGTGGGAGTTGCAACGGTAAACACAATGGCCCCAAGTTTCCACACGCGGCAAAACAGGCGCCCCTCCGAGCTATTCTCGAGCGCTTTGCAGCTCGATGTCAGCTTGGCACGGTGCCCAGGGGGCGGAGCCTACCACTCACGCCGATTTTGTAAGTAGGAGGGGGCAGGTACCATTTAAATGAGTTTTTTTCGTGCCGTCAACCCTGCGCGTGCGCATTGGAGCGTTTGCGCACGCGCAGTGTGAAGGAACATTGGCACTCGGCCATTTTTGTAGTTCTTTGTAGCTGTTCAATTTTTAAAATTTTTTAATAAAACCACACTGCCCTTCCATGATCAGCACTGAGGCTTCTTGCAGCTTTCTGCCCCTGCCGTCGGTCGGGCCCGTCGGGAACGGCTGCCTCAAGTTCTGAGGCTTCCTGCAGCCTTCTCCCTGCCTGCCGTTGGGAAACCGCTGCCTGAAAGGCCTGCCTGAAGCACTTTCACACAGGTAGGAACATGGTTTATTTAATCTTTTCTTTGTTTATAAATTTTTATTCAGGTTGGATTTATTTGTATAATATTTGTATAAGTATAAATAAGGATTGATTGTAGAATTTAATGACTTCCCTTCCCCCCCCACCTCGTTCCCGACGCCTAATTTGTAACCTGCGCCTGATTTTTTAAATGTGTAGACAAGGTTTTTTCAAGCCCACAAAAATCTTCACTTGCTCCATTCTAAGTTAGTTTGGAGTACGTTTTCACTGTGGAAACTTTCAAATCAGGCGTCAGTGGCCGGACACGCCCTCTTTTGAAAAAAAAATTCTGTTCAAAAGTGAAACTGTTCTACCTGATTAGAACTGCAGAAAACTTAAATGTGGAGAATTGCGATTTCTAAGATACTCTGTTCTCCACCAGTTGCTCCTAAAAATCAGGAGCAAATCATTGGCCCCAAGTTTCGACATGATTTGCTCCTGATTTTTAGGAGCAACTGGTGTAGAACGGAGTATCTTAGAAATCGGAATTCTCGTCATTTAGTTTGCTCCAGTTCTAGTCAGTTAGAACAGTTTCACTTTGGAACAGATTTTTTTTTTCAAAAGGGGGCGTGTCCGGCCACTTACGCCTGTTTTCAAAGTTTCGTCAGTGAAAACTTACTCCAAACTAACTTAGAATGGAGTAAGTGAAGATTTTTGTACGGTCGAAAAAACCTTGTCTGCACTTTAGAAAATCAGGCGTAGGGAATTTGAGGGGGGGTTTAAAGGGAAGTTTACAAACATTAAACACTTCAGTTTTACAAATAAAGAGCCATCATCAATAATAAATGATAAATACATCAATAAATCAACCAATAAATCAATCAAAAAAAATTAATAAGAAATATTTTTTTTTTTTAAATCAATAAATAAAACATTTTCTACTTACCGACTGCAGCACCGGGAGCCCTCCAACAGTGTGCTGGGATGCCCCCCCCACCAAGTGTGTCTCTGTCAGTGTCTCTATCTCTCTGTGTGTGTGTCTCTCATTCTCTGCCTGTCAGTGTCTGTTTCTGACAGCGAGGGGAGGGGGAGGAGGGGGGTAGAAGGAGAGAGGGGGGAGCAGAGGGAGGGAAGGGGGAGAAGGGGGAGAAAGGAGATGGGGGAGAAGAGATGGGGGAGGGGAAGAAATGGGGGGGGGAAAGAGATGGGGGGGGGAGAAGGAGATTGCAGGGGGGGAGAAGGAGATTGCGGGGGGTGGAGAAGGAGATTGCGGGGGGTGGAGAAGGAGATTGCGGGGGGGGGGGAGAAGGAGATTGCGGGGGGGGGGAGAAGGAGATTGCGGGGGGGGGAGAAAGAGATTGCGGGGGGGGGAGAAAGAGATTGCGGGGGGGTGGAGAAGGAGATTGCGGGGGGGGGAGAAGGAGATTGCGGGGGGGGAGGAGATTGCGGGGGGGGGGAGAAAGAGATTGTGGGGGGGGGGAGAAGGAGATTGTGGGGGGGGGGGGAAGGAGATTGGGGGGAGGGGAAGGAGAAGGGGGAGGGAGGCTGAACGGACCGGGCCCAGCACCAGATTTACAGGTAGGTGACGTTGGGTCGGGTCGGGGGGGTGGTGGGAGGGAGGGAGGTCGGTTCGGTTCGGGTCGGGGGGAGGGAGAGGGAGGTCAGGTCGGGGAGAGGGACGTCAGGTCGGATCCAGTCCGGGGGCGGGGGGGAGCGGGAGTCGGGTCAGATCCAGTCGGGGGGGGGGGACCGGGAGTCGGGTCGGGTCGGGTCCGGGGGTGGGGTGGGGTGGGGGGGAGCGGGAGTTGGGTCTGGTCCGGAGGCGGGAAGCGGGAGTCGAGTCGGGAGGAAGCAGGAGCTGGCCGTGGGAGGAGCCTTATTCACACAGCCCCAGTGAGGCCATTGGGCCAGGGCTAGGGGCTGCGTGCTTCGGGCCCCTCCCACACAGTTTCGGGCACCTGGAGCTACTGCACTTGTGCGCCCACTGTAGCGCGCATGTGCAGAGGTCCCGGCACTGTTTTCAGCGCAGGAACCTGGCTCCGCCCCCTACAGCTCCTGCTGCACTGCGCCGAGGGCCAGAGGGCCTGCAGGGAGGTGGAGAATACGGAGGGTTTTTTTAGGCGCACTTTGTGGCGCGAAAAACCGGCGTCCAGGTCGGGACTGCGCCGTTCTAGGCGTGGCTCGAAACTTGGGCCCAATAGACCTGCACACGATAGATGATCAAGTTGACACCCTAATCCCTTACAGAGATTGTTGGAGAGAAATGAGGATATAATAGATTTTGTATTATCTATACCACAGTATGATGTGACAAAAGGAGATCCCCTATACCAAACAAACAATGTAGGAGAAACTCACGTGTGGTACCATGACAATCCAGAAATGTAACTGAAGAGAACAACAGTACTAAGAATCTCAGCATAGATGATTGTTACAAAAATAACCAAGTTGTTTTATGTCGAAATCCACCACGAATGATCAAAGATAACTGTGGATATGACCAAGTGGACGGGTGCACCTTGAGTATCACCTCCCTAACCTCCCTACAAAATTATCGCTGTTCCACGAGGAAATGGAGATTGATGTATGAGCACCATGGCAACTAAATGAAGAAAGGCACACCTCATGCACCATTATGGATACTGACTTCTGCTTTACTCCGTTTGATGAGACAGATATAAACGGGTTTATTATAACCCCTGAACTAAAGGTGGAAACCATCGATGGGACGATGGTGGACATTACTCGAGGAGGTTATGCGAAAGCCATCGGGCCGCAAGGAAAACCGATACTTGAACAGAATGAGGAACAAACTCGACTGAATTGGACACAATGAAAGAGAATTCGACAACATAGAGAAGACCTCAGGTGGAGGAAAGAAAGAAGAAACAAAGGATACCCCAGGCAGGGCATAATTCGAATACCATGAAAATGTTGGCTAGAAAGGACTTATACACGAACAATGCTGCACTCAATGTACTGGTTGTAGTGCAAGGGAACTCATCTTGCGAGTATTATCCTGTAAAAACTGTGACTTACGTAAGAGGCAGGCCCTAGCCCATGCTATAGTAAAAACATTGAATAAAGGGAAATTAGACAGTCTGGCCAAAAGGACTTATTTAGTATAACCTTGATGGGAAAGCCAACAGGTAGGTCCTGCAGCTAGGGAGGTAGCAATACACAAGCGAAAGGACAACCCTGGAGGCTTACCAATGAGGAAGTAATTGGGAAATGGTGTATCATGGGCATATAGCCAAAGGCCATTAGAGAGGATTGTAAGGGAATAAAAAACGGTCACTAGAGTGGAGACAGACTGATGGTCACGCTGATGGTCACAAATGGAGATAGTGAAGGTAGTGAATTGATCTGATACGTAAATGGTCCAGATTAAACATAACAACATAAGAAATAGGAACAGGAGTAGGCCATACGGCCCCTCGAGCCTGCTCCGCCATTCAATAAGCTCATGGCTGGTCTGATCATGGACTCAGCTCCACTTCCCCGCCCACCCCCCATAACCCCTTATCCGCTTATCGTTTAAGAAACTGTCTATTTCTATCTTAAATTTATTCAATGTCCCAGCTTCCACAGCTCTCTGAGGCAGCAAATTCCAAAGATTTACAACCCTCTGAGAGAAGAAATTACTCCTCATTTCTGTTTTAAATGGGCGGCCCCTTAATCTAAGATCATGCCCTTTAGTTCTAATCTCCCCCATCAGTGGAAACATCCTCTCTGCATCCACCTTGTCAAGCCCCCTCATAACCTTATATGTTTTGATAAGATCCCCTCTCATTCTTCTGAATTCCAATGAGTAGATGCCCAACCTACTCAACCTTTCTTCATAAGTCAACCCCCTCATCCCCGGAATCAACCTAGTGAACCTTTTCTGAACTGCCTCCAAAGTATATCCTTTCTTAAATATGGAAACCAAAACTGCACGCAGTATTCCAGGTGTGGCCTCACCAATACCTTATATAGCTGTAGCAAGACTTCCCTGCTTTTATACTCCATCCCCTTTGCAATAAAGGCCAAGATTCCATTGGCCTTCCTGATCACGTGCTGTACCTGCATACTAACCTTTTGTGTTTCATGCACAAGTACTCCTCGGTCCTGCTGTACTGCAGCACTTTGCAATCTTTCTCCATTTAAATAATAACTTGCTCTTTGATTTTTTCTGCCGAAGTGCATGACCTCCCATTTTCTGACATTATACTCCATCTGTCAAATTTTTGCCCACTCACTTAGCCTGTCTATGTCCTTTTGCAGATTTTTTGTGTCCTCCTCACTCATTGCTTTTCCTCCTATATTTTTATATCGTCAGCAAACTTGCCTATGTTACACTCAGTCCCTTCTTCCAGGTCGTTAATATACATTGTAAATAGTTGGGGTTTTTCAGGCTTTTTCTGAATGTCTGTTACTTTAATATAAACAAAGTTTCTGAATACTTTATGTAAATTGCTAGTACTGTCCATCATGGTACATCCCAATCCTGACATGCATTTGGGAAAGCTGTGTTTCCAGATTCTTGGCCAGTTCAATGTTTGTTTCAATTCACTGTAATCAGAATTAATTATTAAAGTTCCTTTATATGGAATTCCCAGGTCCCCTATTTTGCTGCTGATCTCTGCACTGATCCCTGCACTGATCCCTGCAGCGCCCCACTAGTTACTGGTTGCCAACCAGAGAATGAACCATTTATCCCGACTCTCTGTTTTCTGTTAGTTAGCCAATCCTCTATCCATGCTAACATGTTACTCCTAACCCCATGAACTTTTATCTTGTGCAGTAACCTTTTATGTGGATCAAAATTCAAGGCCTATCAGCAGCAAAATAGGGGACCTGGGGATTCCATATAAAGGAGCTTTAATAATTAATTCTGATTACAGTGAATTGAAACAAACATTGAACTGGCCAAGAATCTGGAAACACAGCTTTCCCAAATGCATGCCAGGACTGGGATGTACCATGATGGACAGTACTAGCAATTTACATAAAGTATTCAGAAACTTTGTTTATATTAAAGTAACAAACATTCAGAAAAAGCCTGAGCACTTGTCCAGCCCAAACCCATAACAAATGCCCAAACCCAAATAAAAACTGACTCGAAGTAATCAAATCCAGGACTGTACGATGTAATGATGTCCGTTTTGGGATTAAACCAGTTTTATTGAATACAATACCGGATATATCAAAAAACTATCATTTTACTTATTCACATATGTTGCATAGAATGTTACAAGCTTTACATAGGATTACATAGGATATACAGCACAGAGACAGGCCATTCGGCCCAACCAGTCCAAGCTGTCGTGTATGCTGCACTCAAGCCTCCTCCCGTCTTTCCTCATGTAAATCTATCAACATAACCCTCTATTCCCTTCTCCCTCATATGCTTGTCCAGCCGCCCCTTAAATGCATCTATACTATTCGCTTCAACCACTCCGTGGTAACGTGTTCCAACTTCTCACCACTCTGGGTAAAAATGTTTCTGCTGAATTCCCTATTGCATTTCTTGGTGACTATCTTATATTGATGGCCTCTAGTTATGTTCTTCCCCACAAGTGGAAACATTCTCTCTGTATCTATATCAAAACCTTCCATAATTTTAAAGACCTCTATTAGGTCACCTCTCAGCGTTCATTTTTTAAGAGAAAAGAGACCAAACCTGTGCATAGTTTCCTGAATGTATACCCTGACATTTCTAGTATCATCCTTGTAAATCTTAAGAACATAAGAACGTAAGAAATAGGAACAAGAGTAGGCCATTCGGCCCCTCGAGCCTGCTCCGCCATTCAATAAGATCATGGCTGATCTGATCATGGACTCAGCTCCACTTCCCCACCCACTCCCCATAGCCCCTTATCCCCTTATTGTTTAAGAAACTTTCTATTTCTATCTTAAATTTATTCAATGTCCCAGCTTCCAGAGCTCTCTGAGGCAGTGAATGCCATAGATTTACAACCCTCAGAGAAGAAATTTCTCCTCATCTGTTTTAAATGGGCGGCCCCTTATTCAAAGATCATGCCCTCTCGTTCTAGTCGCCCCCATCGGTGAAAACATCCTCTCTGCATCCACCTTGTCAAGCCCCTTCATAATCTTATATATTTCGATAAGATCACCTCTCATTCGTCTGAATTCCAATGAAAAAAGGTCCAACCTACTCAACCTTTCCTCATAAGGCAACCCCCTCATCCCCGGAATCAACCTAGTGAACCTTCTCTGAATTGCCTCCAAAGCAAGTATATCCTTTCGTAAATATGGAAACCAAAACTGCACGCAGTATTTCAGGTGTGGCCTCACCAATACCCTGTATAACTGTAGCAAGACTTCCCTGCTTTAATACTCCATCCCCTTTGCAATAAAGGCCAAGATACCATTGGCCTTCCTGATCACTTGCTGTACCTGTATACTATCCTTTTGTGTTTCATGCACAAGTATCCGCAGGTCCCGCTGTACTGCTGCACTTTGCAATCTTTCTCCATTTAAATAATAACTTGCTCTTTGATTTTTTTTCTGCCAAAATGCATGACCTCACACTTTCCAACATTATACTACCCTTTCCAGTGCCCCTATATCCTTTTTGTAATATGGCGACCAGAACTGTACACAGTACTCTAAGGGCCCGAAATTCTTTGACATACCGTCCACTACTGCCCAAAAACACAAGTTCCGTCAAAAAACAGGTACATACTGCCAACATACCGTCCGGCAGTATGCAGACCGCCTGCCCATGCAGACTGCCAATATACCGTCCAAAAGTGCAAGTTTCATGACATACCGCTGAAACTGCATACCATCCTGGAGAAGATGCTTTTAAGTGGATCTTAAGTGGGCGATTTGTACACAGAGCTGACCGTTTTGTTTGATATTACACAGATATTTATAGTTCGCCACAGTTTGATGTATTTTTAAATGTATTGTAGTATTTTCTAGTGTTAGGCAATAATATAAATGGTCTACTCTTATTAATGAACTATAGTAAAAATGTTATTAGTCTCTCTCTTCTCTCCCACAGCGATTTCTTTCCCCCACCCCGCACAGCGATATCTCCCCCCCCTCCCGCCCCGCCCCACAGTGATCTTAGGTCAGCAGTCTCTGGCCACTCGTCAGTGCCTCTCGAGGGGCGGAGCCTGACAGCCATGCGCACAACTCGGGAGCCGAAGATTCCCGAGTCAAAAGGCTTCCTTCACCGGACACCGCCTGCTGCACTCTGCCACTGTCTGCTGCACTCCGCTCACCGCTGAGAAAAGCGGGATGAAACTCCCGCCCACTCGGCCCCAACGGTACTGGGCGGTAAAAAATGACGCACCGCCTGGAGACCGCCAAAAAACGGGCGGAACTTGTGTTTTACCAATTTGGCCCCTATGTGCACTCAAACCAAGGTTCGATACAGGTTGGATATAGAAGCAACAACTGGTTTGTTTGGGATGAATTAAGTTGAATTAGAGGGAGAGTGGGAACATGATGAGGTGATGAGAAAGCAATTCAAAGACAATTTATCCAAAATGAACCTAGTGGGATGAGTTAATTGAACATCAAGGCACCTTATTATCTACTGAGGAGCTAGTGAGAGAATTAGGCAAAATTAAAAAGAAAATTAATAAATTAATAGATGCTAATAATAATGAGGCCAATGAAAAGCAGGAGACAAGAGGTATTATGTGTAGCCTGTTTGCTGCTTTTGTAATGAACGTAATCGAGAAAGGAATGCACCAATTAAAGAGATTTAAGGTGCCTCTGCTTATTTATGAAAAACAAATGAGAAGGTGGTTTAACAACATGAAAAATTCAGAGAGTGAATGGGACTATGATATGATGCAATAAATGGCAATTACGTTTTTGGCCCCTAGGGCTGGGGAAAGAAATGAAGACCAGTGGTATCGGTCGTGCCTTTGTTAACGAAAGGTGGAAATGAAACAAAACCTTGGAAGGTGCATAGGGTAGAATCGACGTCAGATTGAAAAAAGTAAATCAGACGAGGACCAAACTAATAGCATGTATAAAGGAAAAGGACAATATTGTATTACTACTACAGCCATTTATATGACCGTGGGTTCAACCCGATGCCCCAAGTTAGAACACCAGTTTTGTTTGGCTCTAACGAGAAACACTCGTATCGGTGTTAAAACATTGATACCGGTACATCATCATACGCCATTTATCTGCAGATGAAAATGGCTCTGGAAGATGAAGCCATTTGAGCCATTCCGCATATGGGACGCTATGGGGGACAAATTAACTAAGACCCCCTAAATCCATCTCCGTAACATAGCCCATCTCCATCCTTGCCTCAGCTCATCTGCTGCTGAAACCTTATTCTATACCTTTGTTACCTCTAAACTTAACTATTCCAATGCACTCCAAGCTGGTTTCCCACATTCTACCCTATGTAAACTTTGAGGTCATCCAAAACTCAGATGCCCGTGTCCTAACTCGCATCAAGTCCCGTTCACCCATCACCCCTGTGCTCGCTGACCTACATTGGCTCCCGGTTAGCAACATCTTGATTTCAAAGTTCTCATCCTTGGTTTCAAATCCCTCCGTGGCCTCCCCCTCCCTATCTCCCTATCTCTGTAATCTCCTCCAGTCCCACAACTCCCCACCGGGAGATATGCGCTCCTCTAATTCTGCCCTCTTGAGCATCCCTGATTATAATCGCTCAACCATTGGTAGCCGTGCCTTCTGTTGCCGAGGCCCGAAGCTCTGGAATTTCCTGCCTAAACCTCTCCGCCTCTCTACCTCCCTTTCCTCTTTCAAGATGCTCCTTAAAACCTACCTCTGTGACCAAGCTCCCTTCCTGTCAAATTTTGCTTGATTATGCTCCTGTGAAACGTGTTACGATATTAAAGGCACTGTATAAATACAAGTTGTTGTTGTTGAATTTTGCATGCATCCTAGACAATTTTCAAGTGGTGCTACTTAACCATTTTAAATCTAAACACTGTCTATTTCTTGGCTATAATGAATTTTTAGCCTATTAACCTCCCCTGTCTCTGGCTTTAAAGGCTATAATTGAAAGAGCTAGGACATCCCAGAAACATATAGTGCAAATAATATGGACAAATTGAGTGATAGAACAGGCAGTCACAAAACTTGGGAATCATGAATGGACGGAGGTAACTACCAGTGTGCAATTACACCCTTGAGCTAGATTGTTCCAGATGGGATTGGTGATAGCCCAGATAATAGCATTAGGGATCCTAGCCATTGCATTATGTTGTGTAAGGAAATCAATGAGGGACATAGAAAATATAAGAAAAGGTAGAGAACTAGCAAGGGAAAACTCTAGCCCCTGATTGCACTTTTTAAAAAAAAGTGCAGATTACAAAAAATACAAAAAAATGGGACTTGTTGAAACATGGAGAAGAGGCTTATGGGATATTAAGCCTAGCTTAGCATATAGTATAGGAAGCAAACATTACAAGTGCGCATTTGTTATTAACATGTATTTTCTTTATATATTCACATAGGTAATTACAATTAACTTGTGAGCCACATGAACTAACTTGGCAGAGAGCTTGCTGAGAGATTGAAAGTTAACTTAGCATACAGAAAGACCGTGCCTGGAGATACATCAACTGGTGAGTAGTGAGAATGTGGAACTCGCTACCTCATGGAGTGGTTGAGGCGATTAGCATAAATATATTTAAGGGGAAACTAGATAAGTACATAAAGGGAGAAAGAAATAGATATGTTGATGGGGTGAGATTATGCAAGGTGGGAGGAGGGTCACATGGAACATAAATACCAATATAGACCTGTTTGGACGAAAGAACAAAAGACTTGCATTTATATAATTTTGAAGCGTAGTCACTGCTGCAATGTAGAAAACGTGGCAGCCAATTTACGCACAGCAAGGTCCCACAAACAGTAGCGAGCTAAATTACCAGATAATCTGTTTTAGGTGTTGGTTATCTTTTATGTTCAGCTGAAAGGGCAAACGTGGTTTAACGTGTCATCCAAAAGATGGCCCCTCCAACAGTGAAGCACTCCCTCAGCTGCACTAAAGTGTCAGTGCTCAGGGGTTCAATTTTCCCCAGTATTAGCTGTTTTTTTTGGAGTAGGCTGCTTTTTCTGGCCTAACTTAAAAATCCCCAGTTTCCCCTATCAATTTGCACCAGCATAACTGACTGAGTTACGTTGTATTTTTAGGTACTTTTTTTTCTCAAACGGGGACATTACCAGCCACCTACGCCAGTTCTGGTCAGTTAGGCAACTTTGGCCAGCTAATAGTTACTCCATTTCTACTTAGACCAGCGTATGTGGCCACTCGAGAAAACCCTTGGAGAGTTAAAGAAATCGGCGTAGGTAAGTACATCGGAGGCCATTTTGCCTGGGATAGGGGCGGGAAGCGGAGAGGATCTGGACCTGAACCAACCAAACCTTAGCAATATAAATAAATCAATGCGGAGTGCATTTGCAAACAAAAACTACTAACAAGACATTGAAAAATAAAATCCATTCAATAGAAACACCACTTCTCAGAGGGAACAGACTTGCAAAACCATCCTTCGCGCAATTAAAATAATCAAAAAATAATCATTACCGCAATTCTATAAGAAATAAAAAATTGAAGTCGTACCTTAAGCATCAAACTCCAATTCACCTTTCTGCACTCAGCCCGGGAAGGCAGCGGGCTGGAGCGGGAGGCCACTCGGCCTGGGCTAGGGGCGGGACAATGCACCGGGAGGCCACTCGGCCTGGGCTTGGGGTGGGAGAACGCACTGGGAGGCCACTCGGCCTGGGCTAAGGGCGGGAGAGAGCGAACTGGCCGGCATCAGGGGCCACAGAGCGGCAGCAATTCAACAGAGAGGCTGGGGAGGCGGTGGGGGGCGGGGAGCAAGGGAGCGAGCTAACTTGAGAAAGAAGGGCGGATTGATGTGGGACACAGTGGCGAATGGAATTATCCCTCACAGAAAACCTATAGCACTTGTAACGACAGCAGGGGGGGTGGGGGGCAGGGGACGGTACTCACCTCAGCAGATCTCGGAGCGCTACTGCGCTTGCGAGGCCACTTCAGAGATGTCAGGAACGTTACTTTTTTCCACCGCGCATGCGCAGACATCCCGACACATTTTTCCAGCACAGAACGCAGGCTCCACCCCCGAGGCGGCTGGCCACGTTGCGCGGCTGCAGAGAAGAGGACAAAGCGGCGAAAGTAGGAAGATTTTTTTCTGGAGCATCTCCTGACGTAATGAAGCGGCGCAACTGGGGTAAGTACGCTAGAAAACAGGCTCGGGGAAAATTGAACCCCAAGTCTCTGGAGTGATGTTTGAACCCACTGAGACAAGGCTAACTGCTACTGCACAACATACGACATGCTGGGAATTGCATAGGGTCAGGAGAAAGATTCTCAGGTGCCAGATGTTCACCCTTAACCTGTTCTGCAACTGAGGGGTGGAAATGGTTGGACGCAAACAAATGAGGAGAATTGTATCATTCAGCAACACTGCTTTAGTGACCTTTCTGCAGAAGTTGCTGCACAGTAGGATGGGCCTTCTTTTTCTAGGTGGTAGCCACCCTGCAATAAAGAGCAGTACCAGAGTAGCATGGAGGTGGCTAAATGCATTAAAGCTATCTAACCTGGGAGCAGATAAGGAAGAAATGTACCTGGCTATGCAAGGCTGGCTTACAATACATCGTAATTACACTTCACTCTAAACTTGGTGCACCATCACAGTGGGAGAATGTACTTGAGAGCATGATCACCACAAGGACTGCAGCAGTTTAAGGAAAAGGTCCACCACCACCTTCTTAGGGCAAATAGGAAAGGGCAATAAATGCAGCCTTGCCTTGCCAGTGTCACTTGTATCCCGAGAACAATTGAAAAAAAAAATATGGGCAGACTATTTTCTTTGTCAGTAAGTAACCTTTTAGCATTGTTGTTGCCAAATTAAGTTAATCTAAGGGTTAAGTCATGGCAGGAGAGCTCGGACACGTGTTATGCTCCGCCTGCAATATGTGGGAAGTCAGGGACACGACTATATTTGCGGGAAGCGCATCCGCCTGCAGCTCCTGACAAACCGCATTGCGGCACTGGAGCTGCGAGTGGATTTACTCTGGAGCATTCACGATGCTGAGAATGACGTGAATAGCACGTTTTGTGAGTTGGTCTTACCGCAGGTAAAGGGTACACAGCTAGATAGGGAATGGGTGACCAACAGGAAGAACAGTGCAAGGAAGGTAGTGCAGGGATCCCCTGCGGTCATCGCCCTGCAAAACAGATACACCGCTTTGGGTACTGTTGAGGGGGATGACTCATCTGGGGAGAGCAACAGCAGCCAAGTTCATGGCACCGTGGGTGGCTCTGCTGCACAGGATGGCAAGAAAAAGAATGGGAGAGCTATAGTAGTAGGGGATTCTATTGTAAAGGGAATAGATAGATGTTTCTGCGGCAGTAACCGAGACTCCAGGATGTAATGTTGCCTCCCTGGTGCAAGGGTCAAGGATGTCTGGGGGCGGGGTCAGGACATTTTGAGGGTGAACAGCCAGTTGACGTGGTGCATATAGGTAAAAAACGGGATGAGATCCTACGAGATGAATTTAGGGGACTAGGAGCTAAATTAAAAAGTAGGGCCTCAAAAGTAGTAATCTCAGGATTGCTACCAGTGCCACAGGCTAGTCAGAGTAGGAATCACAGGATAGCTCAGATGAATATGTGGCTTGAGGAGTGGTGCAGTAGGGAGGGATTCAAATTCCTGGGACATTCGAACCGGTTCTGGGGGAAGTGGGACCAGTACAAACCGGACGGTCCGCACCTGGGCAAGACCGGAACCAATGTCCGAGGGGTAGTGTTTGCTAGTGCTGTTGGGGAGGAGTTAAACTAATATGGCAGGGGGGTGGGAACCTATGCAGGGAGACAGAGGGAAGTAGAATGGGGGCAGAAGCAAAAGATAGAAAGAAGAAAAGTAAAAGTGGAGGGCAGGGAAACCTACGGCAAAAAGCAAAAAGGGCCACATTACAGCAAAATTCTAAAGAAGCAAAGTGTGTTCGAAAGACAAGCCTGAAGGCTCTGTGCCTCAATGCGAGGAGTATTCGTCCAAAGTGGACGAATTAACTGCGCAGATAGCAGTTAACGGTTATGATGTAATTGGCATCACGGAGACATGACTCCAAGGTGACCAAGGCTGGGAACTCAACATCCAAGGGTATTCAACATTTAGGAAGGATAGACAGAAAGGAAAAGGAGGCGGGGTGGCATTGCTGATTAAAGAGGAAATTAATGCAATAATAAGGAAGGACATTAGCTTGAATGATGTGGAATCGGTATGGGTGGAGCTACGTTATACCAAAGGGCAGAAAACGCTAGTGGGAGTTGTGTACAGGCCACCAAACAGTAGTAGTGAGGTTGGGGACAGCATCAAACAAGAAATTAGGAATCAGTGCAAAAAATGCAGTTATCATGGGTGAATTTAATCTACATATTGATTGGGCTAACCAAACTGGTAGCAATGCGATAGAGGAGGATTTCCTGGAGTGTATTAGGGATGGTTTTTCTGGACCAATATGTTGAGGAACCAACCAGAGAGCTGGCCATCCTAGACTGGGTAATGTGTAATGAGAAAGGACTAATTAGCAATCTTGTTGTGCGAGGCCCCTTGGGGAAGAGTGACCATAATATGGTAGAATTCTTTATTATGATGGAGAATGACACAGTTAATTCAGACACTAGGGTCCTGAACTCAAGGAAAGGTACTTCGATTGTATAAGGTGTGAATTGGCTAGAATAGACTGGCAAATGATACTTAAAGGGTTGACGATGGATAGGCAATGGCAAACATTTAAAGATCACATGGATGAATTTCAACAATTGTACATCCCTGTCTGGTGTAAAAAATAAAACGGGGATGGTGGCTCAACCGTGACTAACAAGGGAAATTAGGGCTAGTGCTAAATCCAAGGAAGAGGCATATAAATTGGCTAGAAAAAGCAGCAAACCTGAGGACTGGGAGAAATTTAGAACTCAACAGAGGAGGGCAAAGGGTTTAATTAAGAGGGGGAAAATAGAGTATGACAGGAAGGTTGTCGGGAACATAAAAACTGACTGCAAAAGCTTTTATAGATATATAAAGAGAAAAAGATTAGTGAAGACAAATGTAGGTCCCTTGCTGTCAGATTCAGGTGAATTTATAATGGGGAACAAAGAAATGGCAGATCAATTGAACAAATACTTTGGTTCTGTCTTCACGAAGGAAGACACAAATAACCTTCCGGAAGTACTAGGGGACTGAGGGTCTAGTGAGAAGGAGGAACTGAAGGATATCCTTATTAGGCAGGAAATTGTGTTAGGGAAATTGATGGGATTGAAGGCCGATAAATCCCCAGGGCCTGATAGTCTGCATCCCAGAGTACTTAAGGAAGTGGCTCTAGAAATAGTGGATGCATTGGAGATCATTTTACAACAGTCTATCGACTCTGGATCAGTGCCTATGGACTGGAGGGTAGCTAATGTAACACCACTTTTTAAAAAGGGAGGGAAGAGAGAAAACGGGCAATTTAGACCAGTTCGGTTGACATTAGTAGTGGGGAAAATGTTGGAATCAATTATTATGAAATAGCAGCGCATTTGGAAAGCAGTGACAGGATCGGTCCAAGTCAGCATGGATTTATGAAAGGGAAAATCATGCTTGACAAATCTTCTGGAATTTTTCGAGGATGTAACTAGTAGAGTGGACAAAGGAGAACCAGTGGATGTGGTGTATTTGGACTTTCAAAAGGCTTTTGACAAGGTCCCACACAAGAGATTAGTGTGCAAAATCAAAGCACTTGGTATTGGGGATAATGTACTGACGTGGATAGAGAACTGGTTGGCAGACAGGAAGCAGAGAGTCGGGATAAACGGATCCTTTTCAGAATGGCAGGCAGTGACTAGTGGAGTGCCGCAGGGCTCAGTGCTAGGACCCCAGCTCTTTACAATATACATTAATGATTTAGATGAAGGAACTGAGTGTAATATCTCCAAGTTTGCAGATGACACTAAACTGGGTGGCGGTGTGAGCTCTGAGGAGGACGCTAAGAGGCTGCAGGGTGACTTGGACAGGTTAGGTGAGTGGGCAAATGCATGGCAGATGCAGTATAATGTGGATAAATGTGAGGTTATCCACTTTGGGGGCAAAAACACGAAGGCAGAATATTATCTGAATGGCGGCAGATTAGGAAAAGGGGAGGTGCAACGAGACCTGGGTGTCATGGTTCATCAGTCATTGAAAGTTGGCATGCAGGTACAGCAGGCGGTGAAGAAGGCAAATGGTATGTTGACATTCATAGCTCGGGGATTTGAGTATCGGAGCAGGGAGGTCTTACTGCAGTTGTACAAGGCCTTGTTGAGGCCGCACCTGGAATATTGTGTTCAGTTTTGGTCTCCTAATCTGAGGAAGGAAGTTTTTGCTATTGAGGGAGTGCAGCGAAGGTTTACCAGACTGATTCCTGGGATGGCTGCACTGACAAATGAGGAGAGACTGGATCAACTGGGCCTTTATACACTGGAGTTTAGAAGGATGAGAGGGGATCTCATAGAAACATATAAGATTCTGAAGGGACTGGACAAGTTAGATGCGGGATGTTGGGGAAGTTCAGAACCAGGGGACACAGTCTTAGGATAAGGGGTAGGCCATTTAGGACTGAGATGAGGAGAAACTTCTTCACTCAGAGAGTTGTTAACCTGCGGAATTCCCTGCCGCAGAGAGTTGTTGATGCCAGTTCATTGGATATATTCAAGAGGAATATGGCCCTTACGGCTAGGGAGATCAAGGGGTATGGAGAGAAAGCAGGAAAGGGGTACTGAGGGAATGATCAGTCATGATCTTATTGAATGGTGGTACAGGCTCGAAGGACCGAATGGCCTACTCCTGCACCTATTTTCTACGTTTCTATGTTTCTATGAAATAGCCTTAGACTGTAACATGATTGAAAGTAAAGATTGTTGGCACAGATATGCATACAATTTCCAAACAGTTGTAAACCTGGCTCAAAGTGGAATGGTTTGCAAATCACACCCACCCACCCAAATTGTAGTGCAATGATCTTGTATGTATCTCCAGGATCAACCTAATTTTACTGTTGTTCACAAGGTTCAGGCATTGAAAACATTCGTGATTGGGAGCTTACCCTTTAAAATGGGAGAGAAATCACACTGCTGCAGGATTTAAACAGCTTAAAGGGGCTGTTGATTTCTCCAAGTAAAGTACATGGTTGAGCCCAGAGCTTTCATGGCCTCAGTATGAGCTTCCCAGACAGATGCTGGTATTGGTGCCACAGACTCCTGCAGGGAAGGTTCAGCTACAATGTTCATTGCGGTGATCATCATCATCGGCTGTCCCTCGAACGAGGATGACTTGCTTCCACTTGAGTTCACAGATGTTTCAATGAAGGACCCAATGTTCCAGTCTTGAACTCCAATTGAGGGAGTGGAAGATGCCTGTGGGTTTTTTAACGTGTGGTGACCGTTGCACATCAGCCACCACATGGGCTTGACAGGGCTAGGCCTTTATCCAGTGGCAAGGGTTAACCAGGATGACTGCAGAACTGCTCTGTTGCACGGACCTAGTGCACACACTTATCGCAGTGTGGGTGGCCCGTGCTGCCTCTGGGCCCTTGGCTCTTTTGGGCCCCATACCCTCATTCGCCGCACCTCCGCCACGATTTCTCTCCGCTCCTCCACCATAAAAACACTCGGCGCACCTCCGCCACAATCCCCCACTGCACCTCCGCACCCAACATTCACAGAACCTCCGCCACGATTACCCACCAAATCTCAGCCATAATCTCTCAACGCTCCTCCGCCCCGATCACTCATCGCAAGTCCGCCACGACCTTCCTGCTCCTCTGCTGTACCAGGGCCCAGACGATGTTCCTGCCCATGCACCAAACGGCGAGCTGGTTCCTGATGACATCACCCAGTCGCCCACCTCGAAGCCATCGCACATTTGTGTCAGCTCGCACTGGAATCTTCAGTGGCATGCTCCAGCTCTTTTTGAAGCCCTGACCTGTGGAGATGTTCTCACACAGGTCAGGGTGGCCCCGATGGTAAAGGGCCTGCCACTCCAGCTCTATTTATAGCCCCAACTTGCGGAGATGTTCTCACACAGGTCAGGGTGGCCCATGATGGCCTAGGGCTCAGCGCTCCAGCTCATTTTGAAGCCCCGACCTACGGAGATGTTCTCACACAGATTGGGGTGGCCCTCGATACAGTGATCACACACTCCTTGGTTGACTGCAAAATGTCGACACCACCAGAACTTTACACAAATAGGTAGTGGACTCCTCCAAGCTCTCCAACATCTGGTGGAAGCTCCAATGCATTCAGCAATTACTAATGCACATATCACCATACCTTGAATGCCACTGGGTCAAAATCCTGGAACTCTGCGCTGAACAACATTCGACCTTCACCACATGGACTGCAGCAGTTTAAGAAGAAGACCCACCACCATCTTCTCAGGCAACTAGGGATGGGCAATAAATGCTGGCCTTGTCAGTGATGCCCACATCCCATGAATGAATTTTTTAAAAAGCATCCTTCTTTCAAAGGTGAGGCCCCTAAAAATTTGCATCTCTGTTCTCTTCAGCAGAGTCAGGAAGCAAGCTGCCCACCGGTAAACTATTTCCTGCGCTGTCCTTTCCCCCTTCCACTTGTGCTCGGTGAGTCACACCCCTCTAACTCACTACCTATACTACACAGAGTGCTGATTTTTCTGCTGGTGCTTGGAAAGGCAAAAGCAACTATGCATCTTCATGAGGGTTCTCCCCCTCAGTCTGCACAACTGAAAGGTGTGTGACATCTGATGGACTTAGTAAAAGGGAAGATTGACAACAGTTAGCATATAGTGGCAAGAATAAGCAGTAGATGAGTGGCAGCTCAATGCAGCAGCAAATTTTTATGCCGAGTGTGTGAGTGAGAGAGTTAAGTAGAAAGAGAAAAAGGGAAATTGCCCAAACACCCTGGTGTACCTGGCTCCCAGCCTGGCTATCTCTGATGTTTTATGTTCTCTCTCTGCAAATAATGTTGATGGTAGCCTCTTCCATTGGTGTCAAGATCTCTATAGAGGCAAGACCTCTTCCTATTCTCATAACCTCCCTTCTACTGTATGCTAGCTTACCCTGCAAAATGAGTGGAAGTGTGTTAGTATGTACTCTGCTGAAGGGTTTTCAAGATGTATATGGCAGTTTAGCATATGTGCTTGATAATAGAAAGCAGCAAGTGTGGCAAGGAGGGAGTTGTAGTTGTAAGGGCAGTAGGTTTTGAAGGTATGAGTACAAACAGAAGGAGGTGCAGTGAAGTTTTGCTTCCTAACTTGAGGAGAGGCAAGGGAAACAGAGAAGGGAAAGAATCCCTGGATACATCGCATAAACAGGGTATCCAACTGATCTTCCAAAAGTTGTATTAGCTGATTGGGAGAAACCCCAAGGAAATTTCCGGCACAAGACCTGGTGCGGTTATCAATTTATTGTCCTGAATTGCAGCCGGATTATGGGGACAATACTTGTGGCATTTACTTGCTCTGCCATCTCTCTCTATTCCTGCTAAGAAATTTCTCTGGGCACCCATCACCCATCGGAGGGGAAGAGGACATCCTTCCTGCTGTTGCCTTAATCGACAATCATCTTCAGCAATGCATAGGGCTCTGATTAAAGTCATCCTATCTGCTGCTCCAGAACATCACTGTCCTCTATGCATTATCGAGATATACATCTCCCCTTTAATGTGCTGCCATCTTCCAATAAATAGTGGCCACCAAGCCGTATTTCCTGCCAGTGTGTCAAAAAGACAAGCCTGAAGGCTCTGTGACTCAATGCAAGGAGTATTCGTAATAAGGTGGACGAATTAACTGCACTAGCAGCAATTAACGAATATGATAGAATTGAGATTACGGAGACATGGCTCCAGAGTGACCAAGGCTAGGAACTCAACATCCAGGGGTATTCAACATTCAGGAAGGATAGACAGAAAGGAAATGGAAGTGGGGTAGCGTTGCGAGTTAAAAAGGAAATTAATGCAATAGTAAGGAAGAACATTACCTTGGATGATGTGGAATCTGTATGGGTAGAGCTGCGGAATACCAAAGGGCAGAAAACGCTAGTGGGAGTTGTGTACAGACCACCAAACAGTCGTAGTGAGGTTGGGGACAGCATCAAACAAGAAATGAGGGATGCGTGCAATAAAGGTATAGCAGTTATCATGGGCGATTTTAATCTACATATGGATTGGGCTAACCAAACTGGTAGCAATACGGTAGAGGAGGATTTCCTGGAGTGTATTAGGGATGTTTTTCGAGACCAATATGTCGAGGAACCAACTAGAGGGCTGGCCATCCTAGACTGGGTGATGTGTAATGAGAAAGGACTAATTAGCAATCATGTTGTGCGAGGCCCCTTGGGGAAGAGTGACCATAATATGGTAGAATTCTTTATTAAGATGGAGAGTGACACAGTTAATTCAGAGACTAAGGTCCTGAACTTAAGGAAGGGTAACTTCGATGGTATGAGACGTGGATTGGCTAAAATAGACTGGCGAATGATACTTAAAGGGTTGACGGTCGATAGGCAATGGCAAACATTGAAAGATCACGTGGATGAACTTCAACAATTGTACATCCCTGTCTGGAGTAAAAACAAAACGGGGAAGGTGGCTCAACCGTGGCTAACAACGGAAATTAGAGATAGTGTTAAATCCAAGGAAGAGGCATACAAATTGGCCAGAAAAAGCAGCAAACCTGAGGACTGGGAGAAATTTAGAATTCAGCAGAGGAGGACAAAGAGTTTAATTAAGAGGGGGAAAATAAAGTACGAGAGGAAGGTTGCCAGGAACATAAAAACTGACTGCAAAAGCTTCTATAGATATGTGAAGAGAAAAAGATTAGTGAAGACAAATGTAGGTCCCTTGCATTCAGAATCAGGTGAATTTATAATGAGGAACAAAGAAATGGCAGACCAATTGAACAAATACTTTGGTTCTGTCTTCACGAAGGAAGACACATATAACCTTTCGGAAATACTAGGGGACCGAGGGTCTAGCGAGAAGGAGGAACTGAAGGAAATCCTTATTAGTCAGGAAATTGTGTTAGGGAAATTGATGGGATTGAAGGCCGATAAATCCCCAGGGCCTGATAGTCTGCATCCCAGAGTATTAAGGAAGTACTAGAAATAGAGGATGCATTGGTGATCATTTGCCAACAGTCTATCGACTCTGGACCAGTTTCTATGGACTGGAGGGTAGTTAATGTAACATCACTTTTTATAAAACGAGGCAGAGAGAAAACGGGCAATTATAGACCGGCTAGCCTGACATCAGTCGTGGGGAAAATGTTGGAATCAATTATTAAAGATGAAATAGCAGTGCATTTGGAAAGCAGTGACAGGATCAGTCCAAGTCAGCATGGATTTATGAAAGGGAAATCATGCTTGACAAATCTTCTAGAATTTTTTGAGGATGTAACTAGTAGAGTGGACAAGGGAGAACCAGCGGATGTGGTGTATTTGGACTTTCAAAACGCTTCTGACAAGGTCCCACACAAGAGATTAGTGTGCAAAATTAAAGCACATGGTATTGGGGGTAATGTATTGACATGGATAGAGAACTGGTTGGCAGACAAGAAGCAGAGAGTCGGGATAAACAGGTCCTTCTCAGAATGGCAGGCAGGAACTATTGGGGTGCCACAGATCTAAGTGCTGGGATCCCAGCTATTTACAATATACATTAATGATTTAGATGAAGGAATTGAGTGCAATATTCCAAGTTTGCAGATGACACTAAGCTGGGTGGCAGTGAGAGCTGTGAGGAGGATGCTAAGAGGCTGTAGGGTGACTTGGACAGGTTAGCCGAGTGGGCAAATGCATGGCAGATGCAGTATAATGTGGATAAATGGGAGGTTATCCACTTTGGTAGCAAAAACACGAAGGCAGAATATTATCTGAATGGTGGCAGATTAGGAAAAGGGGAGGTGCAACGAGATCTGGATGTCATGGTACATTAGTCATTGAAAGTTGGCATGCAAGTGCAGCAGGCGGTGAAGAAGGCCAATGGTATGTTGGCCTTCATAGCTAGGAGATTTGAGTATAGGAGCAGGGAGGTCTTAATGCAGTTGTACAGGGCCTTGGTGAGGCCTCACCGAGAATATTGTGTTCAGTTTTGGTCTCCTAATCTGAGGAAGGACATTCTTGCTTTTGAGGGAGTGCAGCGAAGGTTCACCAGACTGATTCCCGGGATGGCGAGACTGACGTCTGAGGAGAGATTGGATCGACTGGGCCTGTATTCACTGGAGTTTAGAAGAATGAGAGGGGATCTCATAGAAACATATAAAATTCTAACGGGATTGGACAGGTTAGATGCAGGAAGAATGTTCCCGATGTTGGGGAAGTCCAGAACAAGGGGTCACAGTCTAAGGATAAGGGGTAAGCCATTTAGAACCGAGAGAAGGAGAAACTTCTTCACCCAGAGAGTGGTGAACCTGTGGAATTCTCTACCGTAGAGAGTTGTTGATGCCAGTTCGTTAGATATATTCAAGAGGGAGTTAGATATGGCCCTGACAGTGAAAGGGATCAAGGGGTATGGAGAGAAAGCAGGAAAAGAGTACTGAGTTGAATGATCAGCCATGCTCTTATTGAATGGTGGTGCAGACTCGAGGGGCCAAATGGCCTACTCCTGCACCTATTTTCTATGTTTCTATGTTTCTATCCCAATCAGCGAGCAGTCTACAGGGAGCACAATTAGCACTCCTATGGCTGGGCCAATTCAACCTTAACCCAACCCCAAAAATGGACGCGCTTATTTGTACTGCAAAAATGGCCACCATGCTCCACTGTCCCCTTGGAGGATAAGCCACATCCTGAAGTTTCACTGGAATGTGTAACTGGAACCGCCCATCCCAAGGTCTCACTGTTTTTGCAAATTGTAACTCGATCCACTTTGACTTCCCAAAGCAACAGAGGACAGAGCTCCCCAGAAGACAGCAAGGGCCAGCCAGAGTCCCTGACCTCAGTCGAGCTATATCCCTTCCCCATGTGCCTTACCCCAGTCCAAGTGCATGCCTCCCCCAGCAGAAGTGCCTTACCCCAGTCCAATTGCATCCCTCCCACAGCCAAAGTGCCTTACCCCTGTCCGAGTGCATGGCTCCCCCAGCCAAAGTGCCTTACCCCTGTCCGAGTGCATGGCTCCCCCAGCCAAAGTGCCTTACCCCTGTCCGAGTGCATGCCTCCCCCAGCCGAAGTACCTTACCCCAGCGCAAGTGCATCCTTCCCCCCCTCCCCCCCACTATAGATGAGGCATTGTGTACGAATTGTTAACAGGTTTATTGGGCAAGAAGTGAATAGTAACAGTGTCGTGACTTCTGGATTTCATCCACTCCAACGATGTCCCTTGTAGGGGGTTGGAAGAACGTGATCCATCTTCCCCAAGTTCCCCCTCTCCCCTCCGACCCCCCCCCCCCCACCCCACACGCAATGTCTCTCTCCCCCCCAGCCTCTCTTTCCCTCTCCCCCAGGCTCTCTCACTCTCCACCCCTCACCAGCCTCTCACTCTCTCCTTCCCCTGTCTCTTTCTCTCTCCCCCCACCCCCAGTCTCTCTCTCTTCCCCCTCATCCCTTCTTTCTCTCCCCCAATCTCTCTCTCTCTCTTCCATTCACCTCTCAGCCTCCCCACCGCTTCTCTGTCCGCCGCTGCTCTCCGCTCCCCGCTCCCCGCCGAGATCAGGTCGGCAGTCTCGGGCATCA
Source organism: Pristiophorus japonicus (assembly GCF_044704955.1). Lineage (NCBI taxonomy): Eukaryota > Metazoa > Chordata > Chondrichthyes > Pristiophoridae > Pristiophorus > Pristiophorus japonicus. The sequence continues at coordinate 97,518,316 of NC_091981.1, forward strand.
GGTCCTGCTTCTCAGCGCCATGTGGAGGGCATGATTCAGGGCCGGGGGGCGGGGCGGGGGGGGGGGAACGGAGCTTAACAGACTCGGCATGGGGAGGGGCTTGACAGACACATGGCTATCAAAAAAAGTGCAGTACAAATAGTTACATTGCACGAAAATAGCACAGGTCCAATGCTGATCCCTTCCTCCCCTCCCAGCCTCCACCCAATTTACTCTCAGGCAGGAAGTAGTTCAAGGACAGAGGTAAGTTAAATACTTTTATGGGTATTTCTGTACTTTTCTTTTCCTGCTGACAGTTGTTTTTCATTTTTTCTGCCTCTACCATCTGGTACCATTGTGCTTCCTAATTGAAATCCTCTGAGCTGACTTGTTTGAAAGAAGAGGACCTGTAGAGGGATGACAGACAGGTTAGGCTGCCCGAGAGGTGCTCCATGCCTTCTTGTCAGCACCTGCACCTCTGCATCCACACAGAGAGGTGAAATTACCTCACTTTGGAAAATGTAGCGCTGGTGGAGACTCTTCTCACCAAAGGAACCGATGCCAGCATACCCTGGCTGGCATTACTATATGTAAATGTCTGACTAACTAATATATTGAATGCTTCAGAACTACTCCAATTACCTTGAAGAAATTCTGTCCCTTTCTTCAATGTAATTTCCATTTGTCTCTTTTATCCTTTTTACTTTAATTGCTACCTCTTTCTTTGGTATTTGATCATGTATTACATAATGTTCTATTTTTGTATTTTAACCCTTCCCCTTGTTCTGTTTCTATTTAATTTCTGATAATCTGTAATCTGATCGTCACTTCCGAGGAAACTTTTATACTCGAAATGTCGACTTTTATTCTCTCCAGATATTGCCTGAGCTAATGAGTGCTTTCAATGTTTTTGTTAACAATATGTTCTGTATTGTTGGATAATGTTACAACTAATCAGTGGATTACATCTAATTAGAGATTTCCTGGGTGTATGCCCAGGCACACTAGATTACATGGACTACTATGCAGTGAATATCAGAAAATGGGCGAGTCGGAGCACACACCTATAAAGGAACCTGACAGATTTTTCTCCGTCCAGGTGATCCACTGAACTTGGGTGCAAAACCAGGAAAATCTTTCCTTATATGTCTTCACTATCTCAAAATCTCTCCTCTCCTTATGAATGCATTGTCATAGTTTTATCAATCTCTTTTCTTTCCTTCCCTTATTTGTAAATCCCTTCAAAAAAAAATGAAACAAAGAAGCATACAAAGTAAAAGAGAGCAGGAAGAGACAAACAGAGAGAAATGGAGGAAAAGTGTTTGACAGGTATAAAGAGAGAATAAAAAACAAATGGGGCTGAAATTCAGTAGCTCCCAGGTTTGGGGGCAGTAACCCAGGTGAGCTGGGACTTCCAACGGCAGGTGCAGAAGTCCCGCCCCAGAGGTAAAATTGGGGTTACCACCCGAGAGGAAGTGGAACACAATGTCGCACGCTCCTCTTCGGGGCGAGATTGGGGCACTAACCGCAGGAATTTACCAGCGCTACGTGGAGTGCCGCATAACGCTGGCGGGAGCACAGGGCCCTCCCCTTCCATTAAAGGGGAGAGCACACTGCGAACTCTGAAATGGGGTGAGGGGCCACCACTTCTCCACCGGGGAGCAGGGTGCCATGGCAGCAGCCCGGCACAGAAGCGGAATGCCAGGCTGCAACATCGCAGCACAGACCCCGCAAATTCCACAAGACAAGGCCTCGACCGGTATGTCTGCCACGGAACAAAAATGGCACAACGCACCTCCCCTTTAATTTTCGCCCCGCGAGCAGAGTGCGGCCCGGTTCGCAACCAGTGAGGCTGGTGCAGACATCGTCCACGGCGGCCTCATGGGGCGCTACCACGTTCCGCCGTGGGGAGAAAACATGTCGCTGCACATGGTGATGGCGTCGTCATTGCCAGCACAGCGGCCCGGGGCACTATCGGTTTGCGTCTCCACTAACTCCCGTGGAACTAATGGGGGCACTAACGGGAGTCGCAATCAATGAGAATTTCTCCCCTCAAGAGAATGGAGACAGCAGGGAGACAGGCCTACAGAATTCCCGAAGAAAAAGAATGAGGAAGACAATCAGATACAGAGATACACAGAGACAATAAGGAAAGGTATGTGACACCTATACAGAGATACTGACAGAATGAAAGATTTAAAAAGAGAAGGGAGCCCTGAAAGAATTAGAGTTTGGGAATCAAGGAGCCTGAAAGAATGCGAGAGTGGAATACAAGTACAAAGATTGTGAGAGAAATTACAAAATTCATTTTAAAATTTCACCCTCAGCAATGCTACAAAGTCACCTAGTTTTAATAATGCGGTAAAACCCATCACAAGGTATGTGAGGAAAAGGACACGGGCAGAGTGTATCTACAAAATTAATGCCACACTCATAAAAAAATAACGAGTTGAGACTGCTAAACAATATGCCATGTGACAAAGTAGATGTGGTGCAGATTCCCACCTATCCAACCTTCTTCTGAAGACAAACTGGCCTCTGAAGATTTTTACATCTGATGAACAACAAGGTCAGGTAGCAATCATGTTACCACTGTGTTTTGGTACTGTAAGCAGGACCCTCCAGATGTGAAATTAATAGAGTTATTAGGAAACCTAAGTTTGAGCTTGTGAAAACAGTGATTAAGACTGTTTAATGGTTTTGCAACACCTGCGAAAGTTTATTTCTTTCTCCTCAGCTCTCATGAGCTGGATTACTACACAATCTGTTGTGGTAATTGAGCAATGCACCCAAAAAGGTTCCAGGATAGATTCCTAGTCTGTGCCAAGTTAATCTTCTGCTTGAAAGTGGGTGAAGATATGATTGGGTTTGGCTCCGATATCCCTCACAGTTGCCTACACTCGCTGCTTAGGCTTACATTTAAAAGAATGCCAATGATGTACAGAGGCATGATTGTACCTTTTGAACTGTACCCTAGCATAAATCAGCATCTCAAGGAGTGAAGGCAAAACCATAGCAATACAATAAAGCATGAAACAGGAAAAGGCCATTTTGCCCGTTAAGGCTTCTTCTTTTGCATACTGTATACAGCCTACGTTATCAGAGTCTCCCCAATCAGTTTATCTCCTGATCGAAAATTCAACATAAATATTGCGTAATTGCTAAAAATAATAAAGTAAAACTCCAGAGTATTCATCCAACCCTACATCTCCATTATTCAACACTGGTTGATTGCCTTCTGCAGATAATAAACAAGTCCATTCCTGAATGCAGCAAGACCTGGATGACATTCAGGCTTGGGCTGACTACTGGCAAGTAACATTCGCGCCACACAGTGCCAGGCAATGACCATCTCCAACAAGAGAGAGTCTAACCACCACCTCTGGACATTCAGCAGCATTACCATCGCCGAATCCCCCACCATCAACATCCTGGGGATCACCATTGACCAGAAACTTAACTGGACCAGCCACATAAATACTGTGGCAACAAGAGCAGGTCAGAGGCTGGGTATTCTACGGCGAGTGTCTCACCTCCTGACTCTCCAAAGCCTTTCCACCATCTGCTAGGCACAAGTCAGGACTGTGATGGGATACTCTCCACTTGCCTGGATGAGTGCAGCTCCAACAACACTAGAAGCTCAACACCATCCAGGACAAAGCAGCTCACTTGATTGGCACCCCATCCACCACCTTAAACATTCACTCCCTCCACCACTGGCGCAGCGTGGCTGCAATGTATACCATCTACAAGATGCAACACACAAAAGTTTCTTCGACAGCACTTTATAAATGTCTTCCAGCAACTCAGTAGTCATACAAAGTCGACAAGAGCCAGTACAAGAGAAATAATTAAGTTATCTGCAAGTTGGATGTATCCTTTCAAATAGTGATTTGGGGCTCCCTTGTGCAGTTGATCGCATGTTCGGCTGTGCGTGTTTAGAGCGGCAATGTTCAAAATACAGGTCATGCATCAAATCAGCATTACACTCTGCATACTGCCAGCGTACATGTGTCCCACCCATGCTATTGCCCTCATCAAGATGGCGAACAATGCGGTGCTGTGCCGGAAATGGGCGGAAGTGAGGTGGACGCTGTTTTTTCCCCCAACTACCTGTGCTAAGGTGCTGAAGGAACAGCAATATATTTCCAAGTCAGGATGTTGTGTGACTTGGAGGTGATGGTGTTCCCATGCACCTGTAGCCCTTGTCCTGCTAAGTGGTAGAGGTCACGAGTTTGGGAAGTGCTGTCGAAGAAACTTTTGTGAGTTGCATCTTGTAGATGGTATACATTGCAGGGAGTGCTGATACTGGAAGAGCTCCGAATATACCACTTGCTCCCATTCATGGGAACATAAGAACATAAGAATTAGGAACAGGAGTCGGCCATCTAGCCCCTCGAGCCTGCTCCGCCATTCAACAAGATCATGGCTGATCTGGCCGTGGACTCAGCTCCACTTACCCGCCCGCTCCCCATAACCCTTAATTCCCTTATTAGTTAAAAATCTAGCTATCGGTGACTTGAATACATTCAATGAGCTAGCCTCAACTGCTTCCTTGGGCAGAGAATTCCACAGATTCACAACCCTCTGGGAGAAGAAATTCCTTCTCAACTCGGTTTTAAATTGGCTCCCCCGTATTTTGAGGCTGTGCCCCCTAGTTCTAGTCTCCCCGACCAGTGGAAACAACCTCTCTGCCTCTATCTTGTCTATCCCTTTCATTATTTTAAATGTTTCTATAAGATCACCCCTCATCCTTCTGAACTCCAACGAGTAAAGACCCAGTCTACTCAATCTATCATCATAAGGTAACCCCCTCATCTCCGGAATCAGCCTAGTGAATCGTCTCTGTACCCCCTCCAAAGCTAGTATATCCTTCCTTAAGTAAGGCGACCAAAACTGCACGCAGTACTCCAGGTGCAGCCTCACCAATACCCTATACAGTTGCAGAAGGACCTCCCTGCTTTTGTACTCCATCCCTCTCGCAATGAAGGCCAACATTCCATTCGCCTTCCTGATTACCTGCTGCACCTGCAAACTAACTTTTTGGAATTCATGCACATGGGGGCTCTAGTTGCAGTTCCTCTTGTGTTGCAACATGCAGGGAGATGAAGCAGTGGCAGCAAAGACAAGCTGCTGCAGAGGGAGGAGGAAGAGGGGGAGTAAGGCTCTCAGCAGGGGGCCTTACCCACCTAGGGTCTTCAGGGAGCACTTCTCCTACCTGCACCTAAGCCAGGAGCAGTGTATTCGGAGGCTGGGCTTCATCAAGGAGGTGGTCACAGAATGCTGTCATCTCTTGGAACCCGACCTGTAGCCTCAGAGCAGAGCGATGACAGCTCTGTCAGTGCCCTTCAAGGTGACTATGGCCCTGAATGTTTTCACCAGCGGGTCCTTCCAGGCTGGAACAGGCGACATAGCAAACAATTCGCAGTTTGCAGTCCATTGCTGAATCCGGGAAGTCAGAGGCTCTGTACTGTAGGAGAAGGGACGTCATTGTCTTCTCTCTAAAGAGAGAAAAACATGAGCAGCACACATGTGGCTTTGCCGTAGTGCAAACTGCCATCGACTGCATATGTGGCTTTGCGGATGCTGCATCTCGATGCTGAGATGTACTGTAACTGCAAAGGGTTCCATTTACGAAATGTGCAGTTGGTGTGTGACCATGCCCAGCACATCATGATGGTGAATGCCCGGTATCCTGGCAGCGGTCATGATGCCTTCATCCTGCGCCAGTCCACTGTGCCAGCAATCTTCCAGCCACCACGTCGAACCCGAGGGTAGCTGCTGGCAACAAAGGCTATCTACACTGCACTTGGCTGATGACTCCTCACTGCAAACCCAGCACTCGTGGCCAGCAATCTTATAATGACAGCCATGCTGCCACAAGGAACGCTATCGAGCAGACCATCAGGCTGCTCAAGCAATGATTCCGCTGCCTTGACTACTTGGGAGGAGTCCTCCAGTACTCGACCGACCAGATGTCCCAATTTGTGGTGGTCTGCTGCATCCTCCACATCTTGGCAATCATGGGGGCGCTTCTCACCACAAGTACTGCGACCTCCTCAGGAGAAAGAAGAGCTGGAGGAAGAGCAAGAGGAGGGAGGAGGCAGCCTGCAAATCCCCACTCCAGACAGGCTGTCTGTGAACGCATCATCAAACTCTAGTTCCCCTGAATGAAACCGCAGATCCCCATTGCTCAGCATTTCCCCACCTCACCATCCCTCTGTCACGGAACATCACAGCGTCCTCTTCGCCACAATGCTAAAATGAAAGCCACCACAAAACAAACATAATATATAAATCATTAATTTCAAAATTACATAACAAAGTCAACTAGTCACCCGTCTGTCGTGTGCCTTTGCCTATCCGATTGCTCCTACGCAGTGCTCCCCCAATGGCTGCAGCAAGGCTGGTGGAAGACTGTTGACTTTCCAAGGGCGACACTGCAGATGGCCTTGCAGGATGACCTCGAGCAGCTCCGGGCTTAGAAGGCCCGGCTGTAAATTGCGCCACCTTGGCATGGGCGGCAGCTGGTTGGCTGACAGGCAACAGCAAGGGCACTGGCAGACTGGCAGCGATGGAAGTGTGAATGCCGTCTTCCTGAGGGAGGACAGCAGGTTCGTGCTCCACGGAGCCACCGGCATTCCCCCGTGGCGGTGCTTCAGCAATCCTAATAATCTGTTGGAGGAAGACTGCTGGACTGTTGTAAGAACTTGCAAGCCCCTATCAACAGTTGTAAATGCAGCCACGATGGCAGCAGTCTGAGCTTGTGTGGCAACAAGCTGAGCTTGCAGGCTAGAAATCTGAGCTTCCTCAGATGTTGGGTCACTTCCGTTTGTGCTGCAATGGAAGTTGAGAAATCGCCACTACAGGATTGGGTCCACAAGTTCTCTGGTGGAGGTGGCCATCATTTCCATCCTGCAAGTCATGGGCTCCAAGCTCTTTGCAAAGCCCTGTGTAAGGTTGGAGCCAGACTCCTCCATGCTCCTTGACAGTGACAACAGGCTCTCTGACAGGCCTGCCAATGCACCAAGCAATTCTGTGTGCAAGCCCCTCGCTCTTCTTCTGAAGGCCGCCCCATCAAAGTCGTTATCGGACTCCTCTGCAGCAGAATGCATGTGTGACCTTTCCCTCCGGGGAGCTGCCTCCTGCACTACCCTTTGCCCCTGTCCGGGCATGAGTGGCCCACAGCCAGGTGAGTAGTAGTAAGCCTGAGGATTGGGAGAGCTTTTGAAAACAGCAAAAGATGACCAAAAAATGATAAAGAGGGAGAAAATAAAATGAGAGTAAACTAGCACAAAATATAAAAACAAATTGCAAGAACTTCTACAAGTACAGGTTCGGAAACCTTGGGACCGAGGCGGTTCCAGATTTCGGGTATTTCGGAACGTTTTTCCAATGTCCAGAGTCCGGAAACGTCGGGCTGAGATTCGGGTATTTCCGGATTTTGGAACATATTTCTGACGTCCCAAATCCAGAAAGGCCCGGGCTGAGGATCCGGTATATCCGGATTTCAGAGACAGTGACAGCAGCTGTGGATGATTAAATATCGGGATTCCACACAACACAGGCCAAACTAATGAGATCATTTCTAGAAGATAAGGAGAAACATTTTTTTCCAAAAACTTAAGATATAAAAGAATAAAAGACGACAACAATATCTGTTTAACCCAGAACGCGGCATCTCCTCTGCCGATTTAAGGGCAGGATTCGCCCGCAACGAGTTTCTGTGGAGTAAAGCTGTACGGGTGAAAAGTGCATATGACAATTTATTTCCGATGGCAGGGACAGGACTTGTATGAAAACGCTCCTCTTTCAATATTTGAAGGAGCTGCTCCTCAAATTCTGGTTGCACATCAGTCCCGCGTTTCTGATCTTTGGGCATCCTGTGCGGAGCGGAGCGAGCAGAACGGAAGGTCTCCTTGTAGGTCTTCTCCTGGGCATGGCCAAAGTGGCCATTAACCGGTCCAGGCAGCTGGCGGTCGAGGAGGTCGTTCAGCCCAACTGCCTGCCTCTCTTCCGCGGTTACATCCAAGCCAGGGTGTCCCTGGAGATGGAGCACGCAGTGTCCACCAGTACGCTCGCGGCCTTCTCGCTAGAGGGACTGGAGTGAATCATAACGCCTGGCAACCAAATTTTAATTTTATTTAAGTTCCTGGTAAAAAGTTAATTTGTTTATTTGTCGGATTTAGTGCCCCTGCTAATAAGAGGGCACTTGATTTATGGATTTACACAAAATAGTTGTATGAAAACGCCTTCGCAGTAGGAACTAGGCTGAAACTACCCTCAAATAATTCCAACAGAAAGAAAGGGCCTTCATCCAAACAGTCCGGGCTGGATTGAAACCCAGGTCCAAATTAGTGAAAGGGCAGCATGTTACCCTCTGTGTCTCCCAATCTTCTGACTGCATTCTTACTTGTTATGGAAAGAAAGTAACTAGCTTCCAGGTACATTCACTGCTGTATCAAATACATATCTAACTTCTGACCCAGCCCCAAAGTAAACTATGAACTTTAGCCGAGTAAAAACAATGTTGATTGTAAGGCCGAACACTTTGGCTAAACAAGGCGTGCAAAGCTCGAAAAAGCACTTTCGCAAAAAATTTGGCTCACAGCGCACCCATAGTTAGGAAAAAATCTCCCGGGAAAAACCTGCATTGCAGCCATTGGGACAGCGGGGTAGGTATGAAGACCTGCAAAAAAGGTAAGTTAAAGTTTTTATTTTTAATTCTTTTGCAGCGATTCGCTAGAAAAGGGTCTTTTGAATGTTTTTTGATTTTTGGGGGATTTTTTGGGAGTGTTTTCCCCCCTCCCTAAGCCCAACTCGCAGCAGTAATCAGCCTCGGACTAAAGCGGTTTCCGCTGATTTTTACCGCTGGGCTTTTAAAAAAATAGCGGATGATTAGCGGTATTTTTGGCGGAAAAATACCGCTATTGCCGTTTAAAAGAAATGTCCGGATTTCAGAACATTTTCCGGATTCCGAACGGCCCCTTCACAGATCAGCGCGATGTCTGCATTTTGAAACATTCCGGATTTTGGAACTCCGGATTTGGGAGTTCGAACCTGTATGTAAAAAGGAAGAGAGTAGCAAAAGTAAGCTTTCGTCCCTTAGAAGCTGAGGCAGATGAAATTATAATGGTGAATAAGGAAATGGCAGAGACTTTGAACAAATGTTTTCATAGAATCATAGAAATTTACAGCATGGAAGGAGACCATTTCGGCCCATCATGTCCGTGCCGGCTAACAAAGCTAATCAGCCTAATCCCACTTTCCAGCTCTTGGTTCGTAGCCCTGCAGGTTACGCCACTTTAAGTGCATATCCAAGTATTTTTACAATGTCGTGAGGGTTTCTACCTCTACCACCCTTTCAGGCAGTGAGTTCCAAACCCCCACCACCCTCTGGTTGAAGAAATTTCCCCTCAAATCCCCTCTAAACCTTCTACCAATTACTTTAAATCTATGTTCCCTGGTTGTTGAGCCTCTGCTAAGGGAAATAGGTCCATCCTATCTACTTTATCTAGGCCCCTCATAATTTTATACACCTCAATAAAGTCTCCACTCAGCCTCCTCTGTTCCAAAGAAAACAAACCCAGCCTATTCAATCTTTCCTCACAGCTAAAATTCTCCAGTCCAGGCAACATCCTCGTAAATCTCCTCAGTACCCTCTCTAGTGCAATCACATCTTTCCTGTAATGTGGTCACCAGAACTGCATGTAGTACTCTAGCTGTGGCCTGACTTGTGTTTTAAACAGTTCAAGTATAACCTCCCTGCTCTTGTATTCTATGCCTCAGCTAATAAAGGCAAGTAAGCCGCCTTAACCATCTTATCTACCTGGCCTGCTATCTTCAGGGATCTGTGGACATGCACTCCAAGGTCCATGTGCTCTTCCACGCTTCTCAGTGTCCTACCTTTAAATGTGTATTCCCTTGCCTTGTTAGCCCTCCACAAATGCACTACCTCACACTTCTCTGAAGTGAATTCCATTTGCCACTGTTCTGCCCACCTGACCAGTTCATTGATATAAGAACATAAGAAATAGGAACCGGAGTAGGCCACAGTCCCTCGAGCCTGCTCCGCTATTCAATAAGATCATGGCTGATCTGATCATGGACTCAGCTCCACTTCCCTGCCCAATCCCCATAACCCCATGTCGTTTAAGAAACTGTCTATTTCTGTCTTAAATTTATTCAATGTCCCAGCTTCCACAGCTCTCTGAGGCAGTGAATTCCAAAGATTTACAACCCTCTGAGAGAAGAAATTTCTCCTCATCTCTGTTTTAAATGGGCAGCCCCTTATTCTAAGATCATGTCCTCTAGTTCTAGTCTCCCCCATCAGTGGAAACATCCTCTCTGCATCCATCTTGTCAAGCCCCCTCATAATCGTATACGTTTCGATAAGATCACCTCACATTCTTCTGAATTCCAATGAGTAGAGACCCAACCTACTCAACCTTTCCTCATAAGTCAACCCCCTCATCCCCGGAATCAACCGAGTGAATCTTTTCTGAACTGACTCCAAAGCAAGTATATCCTTTCGTAAATATGGAAACCAAAACTGCATGCAGTATTCCAGGTGTGGCCTCACCAATACCTTAAAAGGCTGTAGCAAGGTTTCCCTGCTTTTGTACTCCATCCCCTTTGCAATAAAGGCCAAGATACCATTGGCCTACCTGATCACTTCCTGTACCTGCATACTAACCTTTTGTGTTTCATGCACAAAGACCCCCAGGTCTACAGCTTTCTTCTTCATTATCAACCACACAGCCGAAATTAGTATCATCTGCAAACTTCTTAATCATAACCCCTATCTTCAAGTCTAAATCATTGATGTATACCACAAAAACCACTGAGCCCTGCAGAACCCCACTGGAAACAGCCTTCCAGTCACAAAAACACCCATCAACCATTACCCTTTGCTTCCTGCCTCTGAGCCAATTTTGGATCCAACTTGCCATTTTGCCCTGGATTCCATGGGCTTTTACCTTCGTGTGCCTTGTGGGACCTTATCAAAAGCCTTGCTAAAATCCATATACACTACATCAAAACGCACTACCCTCATCGACCCTCCTTGTTGCCTCCTCAAAAAATTCAATCAAGTTAGTCAGGCATGACTTTCCCTGAACAAATCCATGCTGACTGTCCTTGATTAATCCATGTCTTTCTAAATGAAGATTTATCCTGTCCTTCACAGTTGAAGACACAAAAAACATACCAAAAATAGTGGGGAACAAAGGGCTAATAAGAGTGAGGAACTTAAAGGAATTAATATCCGTAAAGAAAAAGTACTTGAGAAACTAATGAGACCAAAAGCCGACAAATCCCCAGGACATAAAAACATAAGAAATAGGAGCAGGAGTAGGCCATTTGGTCCCTCGCGCCTGCTCCGCCATTCAATAAGATCATGGCTGATCTGATCATGGGCTCAGCTCCACTTCCCTGCCCACTCCCCATAGCCCTTTACTTCCTATTGCTCAAAAATCTGTCTAGTTCCAACTTAAATATATTCAATAACCCAGCTTCCACAGCTTTCTGTGGCAGAGAATTCCACAGATTCACAACCCTCAGAGAAAAAATTCCTCCTCATCTCAGTTTTAAATGGGCGACCCCTTATTCTAAAACTATGCCCCCTAGTTCTAAATTCCCCCATAAATGGAAGTATTCTCTCTATATCTACCTTTTCGAGCCCCATCATTATCTTATGTCTCAATAAGATCACCTGAACTCCAACAAATACAGGCCTAACATGCTCAACTTTTCTTCATACGTCAACCCCTTCATCTCAGGAATCAACTGAGTGAACCTTCTCTGAACTGCCACCAATGCAAGTATATCCTTCCTTAAATACGGAGGCCAAAACTGTACGCAATACTCTAGATGTGGCCTCACCAATACAGTTGTAGCAGGACTTCTCTGCTTTTATTTACCTGATGGCCTCCATCCTAGGGTTCTAAAAGAAGAAGCGGCTGCAGAGATAGTGGATGCTTTGGTTGTGATCTTCCAAAATTCTCTAGATTCTGGAATGATCCCAGTGGATTGGGAGGCAGCAAATGTAACCCCGCTATTCATGAAAGGAGGGAGAGAAAACAGGGAACTATAGGCCAGTTAGCCTGACATCAGTCGTTGGGAAAATGCTGGAATCCATTATTAAGGAAATGGTAACAGGGCACTTAGAAAATCATAATATGATTAGGCAAAGTCAACATGGTTTTATGAAGGGAAATAATATTTAACAAGTTTTTTGAGGATGTAACTAGCAGGGTAGGTAAAGGGGAATCAGTGGATGTAGTATATTAAGATTTCCAAAAGGCATTTGATAAGGTGTCACATAAAAGGTTGCTACGAAAGATAAGGGCTCATGGGATTGGAGCAATATATTATGGATAGAGGATTGGTTAACGGACAGAAAACAGAAATGAGGAGGAATGTCTTCACTCAGAGGGTTGCAAATCTTTGCAATTCTCTACCCCAAAGGGCTGTGGATACCGAGTCATTGAATATATTCAGTGCTGAGATAGATAGATTTTTGGACTCTCAGGGAATCAAGGGATATGGGGATCGGGCGGGAGAGTGGAGTTGAGGTCGATGATCAGCCATTATCTCATTGAATTGCGGAACTGGCTCAAAGGGCCATATGGCCTACTCCTGCTCCTAATTCTTATGTTCTTGTGTTCTCACCACGTGCAGATACTGCCTCTAAAGTACGCACATAGCCATTTTCTGAGCTGTGCCTGCGAGTATCAGATCAGGTGATGGTGTCTCTTCTCTTCTTGTTCTTCCTGCACAGGCTGGGCTGATTGTAGTTTTTGGGTATCCGAAAGAAGGCACAAATGTAGGGTTGTGTTGAGGGGAGGGGGGGGGGAAGCAAGATGTGCATGTTTACACCATCAGCAGTTTGTAAGAGAGAAAAGGTTGTGGGATGAGGGGGGGGGGGTGGGGAAGTGGGATTGGAGAAGGAGGATTAGGTATGAGCATACTGTCATCATTAATGCATTCAGCCTCACTGATCACCACAGCCTCAGTGATAGCCCCTCCTATGATATCCAGCACTGTCTCCTCCAGCTGGGTCAGGTTCTGCAGGCATGCCTGCCCCTCACCCGTTCGGTGCTGGTTATGTGCCACCTTGGCCCGCAGGAGAAAGGGAAGTGCGTCAGTGAGTGTGATGCAATCTCTTTGGGTGATGCGTCTATCATGGTTGAACAGCTAGCATTGTATGCAAGGTGTGAGATGTGGGCGTGAGGCTTTCAACAGTGGTATGTGTGTGAGGGTGAGGTGAAGCTATGATTGTGAGGTATGAGTCATGTTTGATAGTGATTGTTGGTAAGTGATGGGAGTGTGATGCATTAAGCAGTGTGTGACACTCATGGTGCAATTGGTGCGATATGGCATTTGAAGATGCATTCAATGACCTTCACTACTTGTGAGGTCATTAAACTGCTTTCAGCACTGGATCCAGGTCCTGGGGGAAAGACTGAACCACTTCAGCAATCTGCTTCCACTGCCTTCTTACAGTCTGTTTGGAGTGCTTGTCTCCTCCTTTCGAGCCATTGCAATAAGGCCTGCAGTGCAGCTTGTGAGAACCGAGGTGCCACAGCGCAGCCACTGTTGGAGCAGTGAATGATAGGCCGCAACTTCAGGATTTCCGTGTTAGGATGCGCATACGCCAAATCGTGAAGTTGCGGTCAGTTTCAAAGCGGTAATAAGTGAATGTTGTTCATTCGCTGTTATTAGCCACTGCAAATTACGGGCCATTGTATGAATATAAAATTGTTGTATAAACTATAGAATATTTTCCAATACAAATATTTTTAGGATTTCCTTTCTTTGTAAGGGCTGTTACATGTTTAAATCCCAATATCTGTCTCCTCCTCACCCACCTGCTGTATATAATTCTGCGCTAACCAAATGTTTGTTTTAACCACACCGCCATGATCAAACAGGGAGTCTTAAGTTAACTAATTAACAAATTGTCATAGTCATAACAAGAACATAACCAATTATCTTTTTCATTGCTTTCAGAAGACATTTTTTCTACCATTACATACTGAAACATCTTCATTGCCTACAAGCCTTTCCTACTCTTATTCCCATTTTCTGGCATACAGTATAAAATCTGTATTTATTTCTGTATATACCAAAGTTACAATTTTGTATTATTAAATTTTGTTCCTCATTCAGTCCCCAGCAAGCATTCTGTATAAGCGGAGAGGTCAGAACTGAACTTGCTTTCATTGGAGGAAAGAAGATTGAGAGGGAGTACAATTCAGGTCTTGACAATGCATGGATAATGTAGAATCAAGCAGACGATTTAAGTTCAGCTGTGCCCACAAAACTGGAAGAGAACAAAATTCAAAAGGCTCAAGCGAAACAAAAGATTAATGGGCTCATTTAAAAAAGACCTGCATTTATATAGCGCCTTTCACGACCACCGGGTATCCCAAAGCACTTTACAGCCAATTAAGTACTTTTTTGAAGTATAGTCACTGTTGTAATGTGGGAAACGCGACAGCCAATTTGCACACAGCACGCTTCCACAAAAGGCAATGTCATCATGACCAGATAATCAGCTTTAATGATGTTGGTTGAGGATAAATATTGGCCAGGAGAACTCCCCCGCTCTTCGAAATAGTGCCATGGGATCTTTTACATCCACCTGAAAGGGCAGATGGGGCCTCGGTTTAATGTCTCATCCGAAAGGCAGCACTTCTGACAGTGCAGCACTCCTTCAGTGCTGCACTGGAGTGTCAGCCTAGATTTTTGTGCTCAAGTCCTGTGAGTGGAACTTAAAACAACATTCTTCTCAATTCAGAGGCAAGGGTGCTACCAACTGAGCCACTGGCAGACACACATTCATTTTATGAATTCACACTCCTAGATGAAAAATCATAAGAAACACACATCTGAATTTTCTATATGCATTCCCAACATGCGCAATTTCATACTGGGAGTGCAAATTTGTAAAATTGCTTGTTAGAGAAACACACTAGAAACACCCTCCTGTATGGTTCAGAGACATGGACCATGTACAGTAGACATCTCAAGTAGCTGGAGAAATACCACCAACGATGCCTCCGCAAGATCCTACAAACCCCCTGGGAAGACAGACGCACCAACATTAGTGTCCTCGACCAGGCCAACATCCCCAGCATTGAAGCATTGACCACACTCGATCAGCTCCACTGGGCAGGCCACATTGTTCACATGCCAGATGAGAGACTCCCAAAGCAAGCGCTCTACTCAGAACTCCTTCACGGCAAACAAGCCAAAGGTGGGCAGAGGAAACATTACAGGGACACCCTCAAAGCCTCCCTGATAAAGTGCAACATCCCCACTGACACCTGGGAGTCCCTGGCCAAAGATCGCTTTAAGTGGAGGAAGTTCATCCGGGAGGGCTCTGAGCACCTCGAGTCTCATCGCCAAGAGCATGGAGAAATCAAGTACAGGCAGCGGAAAGAGCGTGCAGCAAACCTGTCCTACCCACCCTTTCCCTCAATGCCTATCTATCCCACCTGTGCCATGGACTGTGGCTCTCATATTGGACTGTTCAGCCACCTAAGGACTCATTTTAAGAGTGGAAGCAAGTCTTCCATGATTTTGAGGGACTGCATATGATGATGATATGTGGAATAAACTAAAGCTGTTAATGTTATTTCAGTTAATTCCTTTTAAAATTAGTTGGATGAATATAACATTGGCAGAGATACATCAATAGTTTACTTAGGTCTAGTCCTGTTGGGACCAAACAGCATGTACCCAAAATTGTAATGTTCAACTGATAAACTAATATTCTAGAGTTTAAGTTCACTTCTCTTAAGATTCTAATTACTCTGTTACCCTTAAGAGTTATATAACAGAGGGATGCTATTCGGGGGCTGTACTGGCTCTTTGAAAAAGCTATCCAATTAGTCCCACTCCTTTGCTCTTTCTGCATAGCCCTGCAAATGTTTCCTTTTCAAGTATATATCCAATTCCGTTTTGAAAGTTACTATGGAATCCTGTTTCCACCACCCTTTCAGGCAGTGCATTCCAGATATTAACAACTCGCTGCATAAAAAACATTCCCTTCTATTTCTTTTGCCAATTAAATGTGTGTCGTCTAGTTACTGACCCAACTGCATTGGAAACAATTTCTCCTTATTTACACTATCAAAATCTTCATAATTTTGAATCCCTCTATTACATCTTCCTTTAACCTTCTCTGTTCTGAGGAGAACAATTCCAGTTTCTCCAATCTTTCCAAGTAACTGAAGTCCATCATCCCTGGTACCATTCTAGTGAACCTCCTCTGCATCCTCTCCAGGGCCTTGACATCCCTCCTAAAATGTGATGCCCAGAATTAGACACACTACTCCAGCTGATGCCTAACCAATGATTTATAAAGTTTTATCAATTTTTTTACCAAAAACAATCACTTGTGAACGCACTTCCATCAAAGGGGAATTTCTCAAGGCGCGATCTCAATACTGATCGCTATGAGAAAAATCGGACAACGTGATTCGGTAGTTCAGTCACTATGTTTTTGTTTTTTTTAAAAAGGGAAAGCGTTTGACAAACCTTGATCTCTTTTCTATTCTCCACCGGTGATATGGGGTGTGAGGCTCTGTTCTTGAGACCTGCCACTCCGGCTTTCAGGCACAAACTGGCTGCGCTCGCCGCTCGAATGGTCCTGCGCGGCCCTCGTGTCTCTTCCATTGTCTGTCCACTGACAACTCAAGCACTTTTATTTATGGTTTTACTGAAAGGCAGGGGAGAGAGGGCATGTTCCCTTCTCCACGGGCTCATTGCCCGGACGCACTCACTTTGTTACTGCCCGGCGGCTGATTATCTCTCAGGTACAAAGTTTGCTTTGTTTAGCTTTTTCTTCCTCCTGTTGTGTTGGAGGAACTTCGTTTCTCTCTCTCCCTCGTGCTGTTCCACTTTACTGCACCTCAGGAAGGCTGGCCATACAACATGATTAGTATCCAAGCAACGGCCGCTCAGCGGGGGGTGGGGACCGAGGTGAAGGGACAAAGCGGCCAGGCAGCCACTCGGCTCAATCGCCACGGCAGTCCCACGGCTTCGTGCACAGTGAAACAGGCCGGCTCTCAAATGTCCCTGTTACACTGATGGCAGTGGGAGATTTTTCTTTAATCCGCTCCCTGTCTTTTCTCTGCCGATGTGTAGGCCATTTTCAACTTTTTTTTGGGTTGTGGAAGTGTTTATTAAAAAGGCAGCAATTAGTGGTTTTCCAAATTGACTGTTACCACGGCAGGTTCGGTGAAATGCATCAATTCTTAACATTGATCAAGAATCTAACCGGTTTGATGCATCGTTCCGGTCCAGCAATCAACCCGAATTACCAGTGGTGTGCGTAAAGCATAGTTTAAGGAACAGAGTAGGCTCGCAATTACTGTACATGGCTCTCACTGCCTACATGCCTCTGGCATTCCAGCCTCTGCTGTTCCTGGCTCTAGCGGTAACTCGGTGACTTTTTGGCCCTGAACTTTAAACTCCATACCCACTCCGTTACCAAGACCACCTCGACTGTTACCTAAACATTTACTTCTGTCTTCACCTCGAGAATCAATTTCCCATATCCTATGTTCCTATGTACAACCAAAATTTCTAGTAATGGCAAAATCTCTTCAAATGTTATTGGGATTAGTGATGTCCAATGATATTACTCAGTGAGTTGAAGGATACCTTTATTTTTATTCATTTTGGGATGTGGGCATCACCGACAATGCCAGCGTTTTGCCCATCCCTAATTGCCCTTGAGAAGGTGGTGGTGATCTGCATACTTGAACCGTTGCAGTCCTTGTTGTGAAGGTACTCCCACAGTGCTGTTAGGGAGGGAGTTCCAGGATTTTGACCCAGAGATGATAAAAGAATTTCGCTATATCTCCAAGTCAGGATGGTGTGTGACTTGAAAGGGACCTTGCAGGTGATGGTGTTCTCATGTGCTTCTTGGTGGTGTTCTCCGTGTCCTTCTAGGTGGCAGAGGTCATAGAATCAGAAGTTTACAGCATGGAAGGAGGCCATTTCGGCCCATCGTGTCCGCACTGGCCAACAAGAGGCTTTCCAGCCTAATCCCATTTTCCAGCTCTAGGTCCGTAACCCTGCAGGTTACGGCACTTCAAGTGCACATCCAAGTACTTTTTAAATGTAGTGAGAGTTTCTGCCTATACCCTTTCAGGCAGTGAGTTCCAGACCCCCACAACCCTCTGTGTGAAGACATTTTTCCTCAAATCCCCTCTAAACCTTCTACCAATTACTTTAAATGTATGCCCCCTGGTTGTTGACCCCTCTGCTAAGGGAAATGGGTCCTTTCTATCCACTATACACCTTAATGAGGTCTCCCCTCAGCCTCCTTTGTTCCAAGAAAACATTCAGCCTATCCAATCTGTCCTCATAGCTAAGATTCTCCACTCCCAGCAACATCCTCGTAAATCTCCTCTGTACCCTCTCCAGTGCAATCACATCCTTCCTGTAATGCGGTGACTAGAACTGTATGTAGTACTCCAGCTGTGGCCTAACCAGTGTTTTATTCAGTTCAAATATAACCCACCTGCTCTTATATTCTATGCTTCAGCTAATAAAGACAAGCATTCCATATGCTTTCTTACCCACCTTATCCACCTGGCTTGCGACCTTCATAAATCTGTGGACCAATGGTGGAGCTTTGGAGGCGTGGCCTATTCAGTTGGAGCTCTGCTGCTGAGAGAGAAGGAACTCCCTGCTGAAGCTCCTGTCTGGAAGGCCTGGAGTGAGCCCTGAGAACAGCCCAGGAAGAGGAGGAGAGGGCTGGTTTACTACAATTCAACGTCCAGAGGGAGAGGAGGAGAGCAGAAAAATTTATAACTTATGACTACTACAGAGAGTTGGAGAGAGGGGGAAAAGAACATCCTGAGAAAACACCATCCAGTGTGGAAGGAGGGAGAGCCATTTCGACAATCTTCGACAGGTGGGTGTGTTTTGGTGCATTCCCCGAAAGACTTTGTTGTATCGGTGGGGGGAGGAAAGAAGACCTTTCGAGGGCCGGAACATCGCGGCGGGTGTGTGTGTGTGTGTGCAAGTGTGTGTGGGGGTCTTGCTTACAGCTAGGCCCCACACACCTCTGAAGCACCCCTCCCCCATTGCCTAGCCTGGGATAGCTGGAGCTACCTGGCTGAAGTAGTACTAATTACCCTATTAAACATCGTTGGGAGTGTATGCCTGGGTGGCTCCAGCTACCCCAGGTGAAGACATCTTCTCCCCCCACCCGAAGACCATTCTACAAAGACTGTGTTTATTGCCATCTGGGGAGTGCACCCCAAGAAACACCCACCCATCACTGTGAGGGGAGACCTGCCCTCGGAGCTTCCCTCTTTCCCACCCCCCTCTCTCTTTCTCTCTCTCTCTCTGTCTCTCCCCTCTCTCTCTGAGAGCCCTTTCCTCCTATTATAAAACAATTAAGACAACTGAGCAGAGGGAGCAAGGCCCCTCCCCATTCGTTAACTAGGGGAGAGGTGTGCCTCTTTTAGAGCTCCCTCTGCTCAAAACACCAACGAGGCCAATTAAAGACCATTAAGGCCTGTGACTTTGGGGTGGGTGTAGCCCTTAAAAGGACCCCGTGATGGCGACCCCATCCACGTCGGTGGCAGGGCCAGCGAGGACATATGCGCAGGCGGCGTCCACATCCACGGCGCCTCCTGCACCTCCTGCTGCCCTGCCACCATTCAGACTGATAACAAAATAACACGGGGTCAAGAGCTACACTCACCCCACAATGAGCATTGAGGAGTGCGTGCGGGCGATGGCTGGGGTAGTCGGCCCCTCGGCCATTGTCGCAGCCTCCAAGATGTCTGGGAAGGCCGTGTTCTTCCTGGGGTCGGAGCGGGCGGTGTCCCTGGCCCTCGAAAAGGGGCTCACGGTGGGCGGGACGTTCCTGCCGGTGGACCCTCTCGAGGCCACCGCGCAGAGGGTCATCATTTCAAACGTCCCGCCCTTTGTTCCCGCTGAGCTCCTCCTCCCTCACCTACACCAACTGGGGGAGGTAAGGTCGGGGATCAACCCCATACCGCTCGGCCTCAGGGAGAACAGCCTGCGTCATGTGTTCTCCTTCCGCCGCCAGCTCTTTGTCCGGCTGGCACGGGAGGAGACGACGGAGGGCTATTTTAATGTGGTGCACGAGGGGACTGCCTACCGCGTCTTTTGGACGTCGGACGGCGTGCGGTGCCATGCCTGCAGGGAGGTGGGGCACGTTCGCAAGAACTGCCCCGCCTCCATAGCCGCCAAACCACCGAAGGCGGCCAAGGCTGGCGCCGCCGCCACCCCTCCCCCTAGTAGCGTCCACGTGCCGGGAGCTGTGGGTGCGCGGGCATCGTCGGGGGCCTTTGTTTTCACGGCCTCCGGCGGGGGGGAGGGAGAGCGTCCGATCGGAAGGAAGGCGCGGAGGAAGGCGAAACATCTTGAGGCGGGTCCCCTCAGTGCGCCAGACAGCTTGAACACCGCGCTCAGCCCAACCCTGACATCGGCGAGCGCGGGGTGCCCTGAGCCCGTGCCCGAGCCCTTGACCAGTATCACAGAGGGGCTCGGGCGCGGGCAAGAAAAGAAAAAGGGGGGGTGGAGCGGGAGGCCTCGGCAGACATGGAGGTCTCCCTGCCTCCGCGCCCCCCCAGGAACAAAAGGAGGCGCCGCTCCAATGAGGCGGAGGGGGAACAACATCCCTCCGCGGAGGAGTCGGTGCCCGCCGCGTCCCCCGCGTCCCCCACCAGCGCCCCCAAACTGCGCCGTAGACAGGAGGAATCTGTCCCCGGGGAGGGTGAGACAGTCGAGGCTGCCCAGCCTCTGCCTCCCGGGGATGGCGTGGAAGATCTGCCTGTCGTGGGGGGCGTGGGGCCAGCGGAGGAATGTGTTGCCGCCGGGTCGAGCGTCCCGGGGACTGAGGCGGGCGGGGCCAAAAAGGCCGAACCTGAGCCCGCCCAGCTATTAACCAACTTCCCCCGGGTGTCGCTCGGCCCGGAAGAAACGGAAATTATGAATAATTTTAACGATTCTGTACACGCTGGGCCGGGGGGTGGCAGCGGGGAGGGGGAAGAACAACAACCTTCGCCCCCTACTTTGGAGCTGAGGTACTTGGAGGACCTGGAACATTACTTTCACCAGGTCTCTCCGTGTTCCCCGATTCCTGGGGCAGAGGAGGAACCCCTTCCGCTGTCACTTCCTGACCCAGCACCACTTTTAAAAGAGCCCAGTGGGGACTCCTCTGCCGACGATCCTGGGGTGGGATCGGGGCAGAGCCAGGGTCGGATGGAGCGGCCGGGCCGTTTGCCGTACCTCGTGTGGTCGATGGGCCGGCTGCTGGCGGCGACCTCCCGGAGGGGGACAGGGACTCGGTGGGGGACGAGGGAGAAGATCTCGAGTCCATCGCCAGTGAGGCGGTGGATCTCCTCGTGCCCGCCGCTGAGTCCCCCCTCATTCCTGCAAAGGAACTCCGGGACTTTTTGGTTCAAAAAGTTCCTCGCTGGGCTGCTGAAGGAGTGGAGGTCAACAAACGACTCCACTCCCCCCCCCACAATAGGTTAAGGTAGAGGTTGCACTATGCTTTTGTCATGAAGATAACCATAGCCAGCCTCAACATCAACGGCGGAAGAGAGGCACACCGTAGATTTAACAATTTTTCGCTCCTGCGGGAGGGGAAATATGCGGTGTGCTTCCTGCAAGAAACCCACACCATTCCGGGAGACGAAGCCACGTGGCTCCTGGAATGGCAAGGAGAGGTCCGCATGAGCCACCTCACTACCACTTCTTGTGGGGTGGCCATCTTGTTGGCCCCGCATTTTCAGCCGGAGATCTTGGGGGTCGAGGAGCCCGTGCCAGGCCGCTTGCTGCACGTCACGGTTCGCCTGGGGGACGTGCCGCTCCATCTCGTGAACGTGTACGCTCCTCAGCCCGGACCGCAGCAAACGCGCTTCTTCGAAGAGGTGTCCGCTCTTCTTGGCTCCCTCGACGTCGGCGACTACATTGTCCTCGGGGGGTTTTTAACTGCACCCTCGAGGCGAGGGACCGCTCCGGTGCCCCGCAGAGCATGACGGCGATGGAGAAGTTGAGGGACCTGGTCGGGTCCTTCGACTTGGTGGACGTCTGGCGAAATCTCCACCCCGACTCCAGCGCCTTTACTTGGGTGAGGCCTGGAGTAGGATGGTCCAGAGTCGACCGCCTTTACGTGTCTCGGGCGTACGTTTCCTGCATCCCGGCGGCCTCCATGCGGCCGGTGCCGTGTTCGGACCACCACTTGGTGTGGGCGGAGCTTGCTTCGCTCCGCACGAGGACGGGGTCCGCGTACTGGCACTTTAACATCCGGCTGCTGGAGGACGAGCGGTTCCAGGACTCGTTCCGTCGTTTCTGGGCCGACTGGAGAAGGAAGCAGGGGGGCTTCCCCTCCTTGAGGCTATGGTGGGACGTGGGCAAGGCTCACATCCGCATCTTCTGTCAAGAGTACGCGAGGGGGTCGACCAAGAGGCGGGCGGCCAGGGTCGGGCGCCTAGAAAAAGAGGTGCTCGACCTGGAGTCCCGTCTCGGTCAAGTCGTCGAGGACCCGGCCCTGCGGATGGTGTACGAAGCGAAGAAGGCCGCGCTGAAGGACCTGCATCTCGTCGGGTCCCGAGGCGCGTTCGTGAGGTCGCGGATCCGGTTCCTGCGGGATCTGGACCGCGGCTCCCCCTTCTTCTACTCGCTGGAAAAAAGACAGAGTGTCCGTAAGCAGCTCTTGACGCTGCTGGCCGACGACGGCTCTCTCGTCTCGGATCCGGAGGACGTCAACAACAGGGCCCGTGAATATTACGGGGCTCTGTTCTCTCTGGAGCCGTCCAGCGAGGAAGCGTGTAGAGTTTTGTGGGAGGACCTGCCGAAGGTCGGCCCGGAGGGCGCCGAAAATCTGGAAGCTCCGCTAAGCCTGGCGGAGCTGACCGGTGCCCTCGCCTGGCTCTCGAGGGGAAAATCCCCGGGGCTGGACGGGCTGACCGTGGAGTTCCACAGGGCGTTCTGGGACATCCTGGGGGGCGACTACGCGCGGGTCCTGGGGGAAAGTCTGGCAACCGGGGAGATGCCCCTCTCTTGGCGCAGGGCAGTCATCGTCCTGCTGCCTAAGAAGGGCGATCTCCACCTCCTTAAGAACTGGCGCCCGGTCTCCCTCCTCAGCACGGACTACAAAATCTACGCCAGGGCGATGTCTGCTCGCCTTGGCGCCGTGCTGGACCACATGATCCACCCCGACCAGTCCTACACGGTCCCGGGCCGGACAATCCACGATAATATCCATCTGGTCCGGGACCTCATCCATCATTCCCAGGAGGCTGGTCTGTCGGTCGCCTTCCTATCTCTCGACCAAGAGAAGGCGTTCGACAGGGTGGATCACGACTACCTGTTCGGGACTCTGCGCGCTTTCGGGTTCGGGACGCATTTCGTCGCCCGGATCCAACTTTTGTACGCCGCCGTGGAGTGTCTGATAAAGGTTAACGGGTCCTTGACGGCGCCCCTTCGCTTTGGGAGAGGGGTGCGCCATGTCCGGCCAGTTATATGCCATCTGCGTGGAGCCTTTCCTGCGCCTCCTGCGGATGAGGTTGACGGGACTGGCTCTGCAAGGGCCGGGCGTGGAGGTCGTCCTCTCAGCTTACACCGATGACGTGCTCCTCGCAGTAGAGGATCCCGCTGACCTGCGGAGGATGCGTGAGTGCCAGGAGATTTACTCGACCGCATCCTCCGCCAGGATCAACTGGGAGAAATGTTCCGGACTCCTGGTGGGTCAGTGGCGGGTGGACTCCCTGCCGGAGGAGCTCAGGCCTTTTGCCTGAAGCACGACCCATCTCCTCTATCTGGGAGTCTACCTTAGCCCCGACGAGGAAGCCTGGCCGGCGAACTGGCAAGAGCTGGAGGCCAAGGTCGCCGCTCGCCTCGGGCGCTGGACAGGACTGCTCCGAGTGCTGTCCTACAGGGGTCGAGCACTAGTCATAAACCAGCTGGTGGTCGCCATGTTGTGGTACCGGCTGGTCACTTTGACCCCTCCCCCTGCGTTTGTCTCCAAGACACAGAAGAAGCTGGTGGACTTCTTCTGGAACAACAGGAAGCACTGGGTCTCTGCCGCGGTCTTGAGTCTCCCGCTTGGGGAGGGCGGTCAGTCGTTGGTGTGCGTCAGTACCCAGCTCGCGACTTTCCGTCTTCAGACCCTGCAGAGATACCTTTACGTCGAGCCCCCTCCTAGGTGGCGTGCTCTGGCGACGTATCTCTTCTGCCAGCAGCACGGCCTCAACTACGACACGCAGCTCCTGTTTGTGAGCTTGGGGGGTGTCAGGACCGCCTTCCAGGAGCTGCCTGTCTTTTACAAGGAACTCACCAGGGTCTGGAACAAAGTCTCCACCAAGCGCAGCTCTCCACTGGCTGGAGTGGCGGCTGTCCTGCAGGAGCCGCTGCTCGGGAATCCGTACCTCCACGACCGAGGTTTTAGGTGGCGGTCGGATGAGAGGGCTGTGGCTGGTGAGGTGACCAGGGTCAGGGACCTGCTCGATGGCGGAGGAGCGGGCTGGATGGCGCCAGACACGCTGGCGCGGCGCCTAAATTCCACCAACGTCCGCCGCGCGGCCGATGCAATCGAGTCGCTAAAAACAGCTCTGGGCCCTGACTCCGTTAGGTGCATCGAGGAGGCTCAAGCACGTGGGGAGATCCCGTCCGAACTGACCCCCGAATCGGCGCCAAACCCCGGAACCTCTCTCGGGAGCCGGCGCCTCACAACTTGAGCCGCCTCGAGGAAATCCCCTCCGTGCCTTTCAGTTCCGCGTGGAGGGGTTTCCTGTATGGGCTGCTCCTGCACACTCTCAACTTTGCCATCCTCGCCTGCCGTCCGGACACGCCATGGCGTACCATCTTGCCGTCCGGAGGAGGCGGGGGTCCCCGATGGAGGGCACTCTACGCAGGAGTCCTCCCAGTATTTATCGGGGGCTTGGCCTGGAGGGTGGTGCACGGAGCAGTCCCGTGCAATAAATTTTTAAGCCGGTTCACGGGCTCCCAGGCCGCCTGCAATTTCTGCGGTCTGGAAAAGTCCGTGTTCCATGTTTTTACTGAATGCACGAGGTTGCGGCCCCTGTTTTATTATTTAAAGGGGCTGCTCCTGAAATTCTGGCTGCACTTCAGTCCCACCCTCCTGATCTTTGGGCACCCTGTGCGGAGGGGAGCGGGTAGGTCTGAGGGCCTCCTCATAGGACTGCTCCTGGGCACGGCCAAGGGTGCCACCAGCCGGTCCAGGCAGCGGGCGGTCGAGGGGGTCGTTCAACCTGACTGCCTGCCTCTCTTCCGCGCGTACATCCACGCCAGGGTGTCCTTGGAGATGGAGCACGCGGTGTCCTTCCGCGAGAGGTGGGCACCGGAGGGACTGGAGTGCATCGTCACCCCCGGCAACCAAATTTTAATTTGATTTTATGTTTTAAGGTTTAATTTGTTTTAGTTGCCGGTATTTTTTTAGTGTCCCCCTCCCCTTTTATGGGGGGCACTTGGAGGGAAAAAAAATGATTTTAGTGCCCAAAAAAAAACTTTAAAAAAAAACAAAAACACAAAAAAAACCACAAAAAAAGGGCCTTGGAAATGTTTGGTGCGCCCCCCCAGATTGGGGGGACACGATTTAATGATTTAATGTTTTAATTTTTTCACAAAAAGAGTTCTGTGGATATGCACTCCAAGGTCCCTTTGTCCCCTACACTTCTCAATATCCTACCATTTAATGTGTATTCCCTTTCCTTGTTAGCCCTCCCCAAATGCATTACCTCACACTTCTCTGCATTAAATTCCATTTGCCACTGTTCTGCCCACCTGACTAGTTGATTGATGTCTTCCTGCAGTCTGCAGCTTTCTTCTTCATTATCAACCACACAGCCTATTTTTGTATCATCTGCAAACTTCTTAATCATACCCCCTATCTTCAAGTCTAGATCATTGATGTATACCACAAAAACCACTGAGCCCTGCGGAACCCCACTGGAAACAGCCTTCCAGTCACAAAAACACCCATCAACCATTACCCTTTGCTTCTTGCCTCTAAGCCAATTTTAGAACCAACTTGCCACTGCCCTGGATCCCATGGGCTTTTACTTTCATGACCAGTCTGCCATGTGGGACCTTATCGAAAGCTTTGCTAAAATCCATATACACCACATCATACGCACTGCCCTCATCGACCCTCCTAGTTACCTCCTCGAAAAATTCAATCAAGTTAGTCAGACACAACCTTTCCTTAACAAATCCGTGCTGACTGTCCCTGATTAACCCGTGTCTTTTTAAATGTAGATTTACCCTGTCCTTCATGGGATTGTAAGGTGCTGCCGAAGAAGCCTTGGTGAGTTGCTGCAGTGCATCTTATAGATGGTAGACACAGTGCGCTGGTGGTGGAGGGAGTGAATGTTGAAGGTGGTGGATAGGGTGCCAATCAGCGGGCTGCTTTGTCCTGGATGGTGTCGAGCTTCTTGAATGTTGTTGGAGCTGCACTCATCCAGGCAAGTTATCATGGTCCTGACTTGTGCCTTGTAGATGGTGGAAAGGCATTGGGGAGTCAGGAGGTGAGACACTCACCGGAGAATACCCAGCCTCTGAGCTGCTCTTAAAGCCACAGTATTTATGTGACTGGTTCAGTTAAGTTTCTGGTCAATGATGACCCCGAGGATGTTGATGGTGGGGGATTCGGCAATGGTAATGCCATTGAATGTCAAGGGGAGGTGATTAGACTGTCGCTTGTTGGAGCTAGTCATTGCCTAGTACTTTTGTGGTGCAAATGTTACTTACCACTTATCAGCCCAAGCCTGAATGTCATCCTGGTCATGCTGCATGCTGGCATAGACTTCTTCATTTTCTGAGGAATTATGAATGGAACTGAATACTGTGCAATCATCAGCAAACAACCCCACTTCTGATCTTCTGATGGAGGGAAGGACATTGATGAAGCAGCTGAAGATGGTTGGGCCCAGGACACTGCCCTGAGGAACTCCTGCAGCGATGTCCTGGGGCTGAGACGATTGACCTCCACAACCACAACCATCTTCCTTTGTGCTAGGTATGACTCCAGCCAGTGGAGAGTTTTCCCCCCCATTCCATTAACTTCAATTTTACTAGGGCTCCTTGATGCCACACTTGGTCAAATTCTGCCTTGATGTCAAGGGCAGTCATTCTCGCCACACCTCTGGAATTCAGCTATGTTGTCCATGACCAAGGCTGTAATGAGGTCTGGAGCTGAGTGGTCCTGGCAGAACCCAAAAGGAGCATCGGTGAGCAGGTTATTAGTGAGTAAGTGCAGCTTGATAGCACTGTCGATGAAACCATCCATCACTTTGTTGATGATTGGGAGTAGACTGATGGGGCCGTAATTGGCTGGATTGGATTTGTCTTGCCTTTTTTGGACAGGACATACCTGGCAGTTTTCCACATTGTCGCTTAGATGCCAGTATTGTAGCTGTACTGGAACAGCTTGGCTAGAGGCGCGGCTAGTTCTGGAGCACAAGTCTTCAGCATGACAGGTGGGATGTTGCAGGAGGCCCATAGCGTTTGCTGTACCAGTGCGCTCAGGCATTTCTTGATATCATGTGGAGTGAATTGAATTGGCTGAAGACGGGCTTCTGTGATGGTGGAGACCTCAGGAGGAGGCCATTATGGATCATCCAGTCGACACTTCTGGCTGATAATGGTTGCAAACGCTTCAGCCTTGTCTTTTGCACTTGCGTGCTGGGCTCTGCCGTCATTGAGGATGGGGATATTCATGGAGCTCCTCCTCCCGTTAGTTATTTAATTGTTCACCACCATTCACAACTGGATGTGGCTGGACTGCAGAGCTTTGATCTGATCCTTTGATTGTGGGATCGCTTATCTCTGTCAATAGCATGCTGCTTCTGTTGTTTAGCATGTAGTCCTGTGTTGCAGCTTCCCCAGGTTGGTACTTCATTTTTAGGTATGCCTGATGCTGCTCCTGGCATTCACTCCTGCACTCCTCATTGAACCAGGGTTGATGGTAATGGTAGAGTGAGGGATATGCCGGGTCATGAGATTACAGATTGTGGTGGAATACAATTCTGCTGCTGCTGATAGCCCACAGCGCCTCATGGATGCGCAGTTTTGAGATGCTAGATCTTTTCTGAATCTATTCCATTTAGCACGGTGCTGGTGCCACAAAATACAATGGAGGATGTCTTCAGTGTGAGAATGAGACTTCTTCTCCACAAGGAATGTGCAGTGGTCACTGTTACCAATGCTGTCATGGACAGATGCATCTGCGACAGTTCGCTGGGTCAAGTAGGTTTTATCCCTCATGTTGGTTCTCTCACCACCTGCCGCAGGCCCAGTCTGGCAACTATGTTCTTCAGGACTTGGCCAGCTCGGTCAGCAGTGGTGCTACTGAGCCACTTTTAGTGATGGGCATTGACGCCCCCCCACCCAGAGTACATTCTGTGTCCTTGCTATCCTCAGTGCTTCTTCCAAGTGGTGTTCAACATGGAGGAGTACCAAAGCAAAATACTGCGGATGCTGGAATCTGAAATAAAAACAGAAAATGCTAGAAATCTCAGCAGGACAGGCAGAATGTGTGGAGAAAAACAAAGTTAACGTTTCGGGTCTGTGTCAGAACTGGAAAAGTTCGAGATTGTAACAGATTCTTAAGGAAGTGCAGAGGCACTGAAAGGGGGAGGGGAGGAGAGGAAAGAACAAAAGGGAAGGTCTGTGATAGGGTGGAAGGCAAGAGTGATTTAAGAGACAAAAGGGATGATGGGCAAAAATGAGATGGTAATGGCCCAAGTTAGGAAACAAAAGATGAGTTGAGGTGGGGTGAGACTGCCAGAATCATCACCAGCTGCCATGGGAAAGAGAAAAAAAAAGTGGGGTGGTTGTAAAAAAAAGAGGAATGGGGAAAAAAATATGTGCAGTAGTTGTGGTCTGAAATTGTTGAACTCGATGTTGAGTTCAGAAGGCTGTAAAGTGCCTAAACGAAGATGAGGTACTGTTCCTTGAGCTTGCGTTGAGCTTCATTGGAACAATGTAGGAGGCCCAGGATGGAGAGGTCAGAGTGGGAGTGGAGCGGAGAATTAAAGTGATAGGTGACCAGAAGCTCGGGGTCATGTTTATGGACTGAATGAAGGTGTTCTGCAAAGCGGTCACCCCATCTGTGTTTGGTCTCCCCAATGTAGAGGAGACCACATTGTGAGCAGCGAATAGAGTATACTAAATTGAAAGATGTTTTATAAATACATTAAGAGCAAGAGGATAACTAAAGAAAGAGTATGGCCTATTAGTTAGAATAAAAGTAATCTGTGTGTGGAGGCGGAAGACGTGGGTATGATCTCTAATGAATAATTTGCATCTGTTTTTACAAAAGAGAGGGGCGATGCAGACATTGTAATCAGGGAGGAGGAGTGTGAAATATTAGATGAAATAAACATAATGAGAGAGGAAGTATTAATGGGTTTAGGAGCTTTGAAAGTAGATAAATCCCTACGCCCAGATGAAATGTATCTCAGGCTGTTAAGAGAAGCAAAAGAGGAAATAACAGAGGCTCTGTCCATCATTTTCCAATGCTCTCTGGCTATAGGTGTGGTACTGGAGGACTGTTAATGTTGTATCTTTGTTTTAAAAGGGAGAAAGGGATAGATTGATTAATTACAGGCCAGTCAGCTTAACCTCGGTGGTGAGAAAATTATTGGAAAAAATTCTGAGGGACAGGTTAAATCTTTATTTAGAAAGACACTGATTAATCAAGAACAGTCAGCATGGATTTGTTACGGTCATGTCTGACTAACTTTATTGAATTTTTTGAGGAGGTAACAAGGAGGGTCAATGAGGGAACTGGGTTTGATGTAGTGTATATGGATTTTAGCAAGACTTTTGATAAGATCCCACATGTCAGACTGGTTCTGAAAGTAAAAGCCTATGGGATCCAGGGCAAAGTGGCAAGTTGGATCCAAAATTGGCTGAGGCAGGAAGCAGAGGGTAATGGTTGATGGGTGTTTTTGTGACTGGTAGGCTGTTTCCATTGGGGTGCCGCAGGTCCCTTACTTTTTGTGGTATATATCAATGATTTAGACTTGAATGTAGGAGGTATAATTAAGATGTTTGCAGATGATACTAAAATAAGCTGTGTGGTTGCTAATGAAGAAGAAAGCTGTAGACTGCAGGAAGATATCAATGAACTGGTCAGGTGGGCAGAACAGTGGCAAATGGAATTCAATCCGGAGAAGTGTGAGGTAATGCATTTGGGGAGGGCTAACAAGGCAAGGCAATACACGTTAAATGATAGGGCACTGAGAAGTGTAGGGGAACAAAGGGACCCTGGAGTGCAGGTCCACAGATCCCTGAAGGTAGCAGGCCAGGTAGATAAGGTGGTTAAGAAGGCATACAGAATACTTGCCTTTATTAGCCGAGGCATAGAATACAAGAGCAGGGAGGTTGAACTGTAAAAAACACTAGTTAGGCCACAGCTGGAATACTGCGTGCAGTTCTGGTCACCACATTACAGGAAAGATGTGATTGCACTAGAGAGGATAGAGAAGAGATTTACGAGGATGTTGCCTGGACTGGAGAATTTTAGCTATGAGGAAAGATTGGATAGGCTGGGTTTATTTTCTTTGGAACAGAGGAGGCTGAGGGAGACCATATTAAGGTGTATAAAATTATGAGGGGCCGAGAAAGAGTGGATAGGACGGACCTATTTCCCTTAGCAGAGGGGTCAAGACTCAGGGGTCATAGATTTAAAGTAATTGGTAGGAGGTTTAGAGGGGATTTGAGGGTAAATTTCTTCACCCAGAGGGTGGTGGGGGTCTGGAACTCACTGCCTGAAAGAGTGGTAACAGCAGAAACCCTTACCACATTGAAAAAATACTTGGATGTGCACTTGAAGTGCCATAACCTACAGGGCTACGGACCAAGAGCTGGAAAGTGGGATTAGGCTGGATAGCTCTTTGTTGGCTGGCGTGCACCCGATGGGCCGAAATGGCCTCCTTCCGTGCTGTAAATCTCTACGATCTATGAAAGAAGTACAAGTAAATCGCAGTTTCACCTGGAAGTAGTGTTTGGGGCCCTGGACAGTGGGAAGGGAGGAGGTAAAAGAGCAGGTGCTGCATCTCCTGTGCTTGCACGGGAAGGTGTCGTTGGAATAGTGGTGATTGCGGAATGGACCAGGGTGTCGCAGAGGGAGCGGTCCCTTCAGAATGCTGAGAGGGGAGCGGAGGGGAAGATGTGATTGGAGGTGGGATCACGCTTGAGGTGGTGGAAATGGCGGGGGATGATCTATTGAACGTGGTGGCTGGTGGGGTGTAAGGTGAGGACAAGGGGAACCCTGTTGTGGTCCTGGGAGGAAGGGGAAGAGGTGAGAGCAGAAGTGCGGGAAATAGAATTTACATGGTCAAGGGCCATGTTAACCATGGTGGAGGGGAAACCTTGGTTGAGGAAAAAGGAACACATATCAGAGGCACTAGTGTGGAAGGTGGCATCGACGGAGCAGATGCGATGGAGATGGAGAAACTGGGAGAATGAAATGGAGTCCT
This sequence comes from Pristiophorus japonicus, assembly GCF_044704955.1. NCBI lineage: Eukaryota > Metazoa > Chordata > Chondrichthyes > Pristiophoridae > Pristiophorus > Pristiophorus japonicus. Next base: position 97,549,809 of record NC_091981.1, read on the forward strand.
TACAGGATGCGGGTGGGAGGAAGTGTAGTCCAGGTAGCTGTGGGAGTCAGTGGGCTGATAGTGAATGTTTGTCAATAGAATATCCCCAGAAATGGAGACTGAGAAGTCGAGGAAGGTAAGGGAAGAGTCAGAGATGGATCATGTGAAGGTGAGGGAAGCAATTTGACATAATGAATTTGTTAAAGAAAGACTTGGATTTATATAGTGCCTTTCACGACCACCAAATGTCTCAAACGCTTTACAGCCGATGAAGTACTTTTGGAGTGTAGTCACTGTTGTAATGTGGGAAACGCAGCAGCCAACTTCCGCACAGCAAACTCCCAAAAACAGCAATGTAATAATGACCAGATAATCTGTTATTGTTATGTTGATTGAGGGCTAAATAGTTATAAGGACATCCTCAAAGCCTCCTTGATAAAGTGTGACATCCCCACTGACACCTTGGAGTTCCTGGCCAAAGACTGCCCTAAGTGGAGGAAGTGCATCTGGGAGGGCACTGAGCTCCTTGAGTCTTGTTGCCGAGAGCATGTAGAAATCAAGCACAGGCAGGCAAACCAGACTCCCCACCCACCCTTTCCTTCAATCACTGTCCCACCTGCAACAGAGACTGTGGTTCTCGTATTGGACTGTACAGCCACCTAAGAACTCGTGCTATGAGTGGAAGCAAGTCTTCCTTAATTCCGAGGGACTGTCTATGATGATGATCATTGGCCAGAACACTGGAAATAACTCTCCCGCTCTTCTTCAAAATAGTGCCATGGGATAGAAACATAGAAACATAGAAAATAGGTGCAGGAGTAGGCCATTCGGCCCTTCTAGCCTGCACCGCCATTCAATGAGTTCATGGCTGAACATGCAACTTCAGTACCCCATTCCTGCTTTCTCGCCATACCCTTTGATCCCCCTAGTAGTAAGAACTACATCTAACTCCTTTTTGAATATATTTAGTGAATTGGGCTCAACAACTTTCTGTGGTAGAGAATTCCACAGGTTCACCACTCTCTGGGTGAAGAAGTTTCTCCTCATCTCGGTCCTAAATGGCTTACTCCTTATCCTTAGTCTGTGACCGCTGGTTCTGGACTTCCTGCATCTAACCTGTCCAAACCCGTCAGAATTTTAAACATTTCTATGAGATCCCTTCTCATTCTTCTGAACTCCAGTGAATACAAGCCCAGTTGATCCAGTCTTTCTTGATATGTCAGTCCCGCCATCCCGGGAATCAGTCTGGTGAAACGTCGCTACATTCCCTCAATAGCAAGAATGTCCTTCCTCAAGTTAGGAGACCAAAACTATACACAATACTCCAGGTGTGGCCTCACCAAGGCCCTGTACAACTGTAATAACACCTCCCTGCTCCTGTACTCAAATCCCCTCGCTATGAAGGCCAACATGCCATTTGCTTTCTTAACCGCCTGCTGTACCTGCATGCCAACCTTCAATGACTGATGTACCATGACACCCAGGTCTCGTTGCACCTCCCCTTTCCCTAATCTGTCACCATTCAGATAATAGTCTATCTCTCTGTTTTTACCACCAAAGTGGATAACCTCACATTTATCCACATTATACTTCATCTGCCATGCATTTGCTCACTCACCTAACCTATCCAAGTCACTCTGCAGCCTCATAGCATCCTCCTCGCAGCTCACACTGCCACCCAACTTAGTGTCATCCGCAAATTTGGAGATACTACATTTAATCCCCTCGTCTAATCATTAATGTACAATGTAAACAGCTGGGGCCCCAGCACAGAACCTTGCGATACTCCACTAGTCACTGTGAAAAGAACCCATTTACTCCGACTCTTTGCTTCCTGTCTAACAACCAGTTCTTAATCCACGTCAGCACACTACCCCCAATCCATGTGCTTTAACTTTGCACATGAATCTCTTGTGTGGGACCTTGTCGAAGGCCTTCTGAAAGTCCAAATACACTACATCAACTGGTTCTCCCTTGTCCACTTTACTGGAAACATCCTCAAAAAATTCCAGAATATTTGTCAAGCATGATTTCCTTTTCACAAATTCATGCTGACTTGGACCTATCATGTCACCTCTTTCCAAATGCGCTGCTATGACATCCTTAATAATTGATTCCATCATTTTACCCACTACCGATGTCAGGCTCACCGGTCTATAATTCCCTGTTTTCTCTCTCCCTCCTTTTTTAAAAAGTGGGATTACATTGGCTACCCTCCACTCGATAGGAACTGATCCAGAATCAATGGAATGTTGGAAAATGACTGTCAATGCATCCGCTATTTCCAAGGCCACCTCCTTAAGTACTCTGGGATGCAGTCCATCAGGCCCTGGGGATTTATCAGCCTTCAATCCCATCAATTTCCTCAACACAATTTCCCAACTAATAAGATTTCCCTCAGTTCCTCCTCCTTACTAGACCCTCCGACCCCTTTTATATCCGGAAGGTTGTTTGTGTCCTCCTTAGTGAATACCGAACCAAAGTACTTGTTCAATTGGTCCGCCATTTCTTTGTTCCCCGTTATGACTTCCCCTGATTCTGACTGCAGGGGACCTACGTTTGTCTTTACTAACCTTTTTCTCTTTACATATCTATAGAAACTTTTGCAATCCGTCTTAATGTTCCCTGCAAGCTTCTTCTCGTACTCCATTTTCCCTGCCCTAATCAAACCCTTTGTCCTCCTCTGCTGAGTTCTAAATTTCTCCCAGTCCCTGGGTTCGCTGCTATTTCTGGCAAATTTGTATGCCACTTCCTTGGCTTTAATACTATCCCTGATTTCCCTTGATAGCCACGGTTGAACCACCTTCCCTTTTTTATTTTTACGCCAGACAGGAATGTACAATTGTTGTAGTTCATCCATGCGGTCTCTAAATGTCTGCCATTGCCCATCCACAGTCAACCCCTTAAGTATCATTCGCCAATCTATCCTAGCCAATTCACGCCTCATACCTTCAAAGTTACCCTTCTTTAAGTTCTGGACCATGGTCTCTGAATTTACTGTTTCATTCTCTATCCTAATGCAGAATTCCACCATATTATGGTCACTCTTCCCCAAGGGGCCTCGCACAACGAGATTGCTAATTAATCCTCTCTCATTACACAACACCCAGTCTAAGATGGCCTCCCCCCTAGTTGGTTCCTCGACATATTGGTCTAGAAAACCATCCCTTATGCACTCCAGGAAATCCTCCTCCACCGTATTGCTTCCAGTTTGGTTAGCCCAATCTATGTGCATATTAAAGTCACCCATTATAACTGCTGCACCCTTATTGCATGCACCCCTAATTTCCTGTTTGATGCCCTCCCCAATATCACTATGACTGTTTGGAGGTCTGTACACTGTCCAATCATGTTGCACAGGAATACACATCAGGTGGGCAGGAATCAATGGCTGAAATGGTAGGAAGATGGTTGATGGACAGGGCTCTTTGTCATGTAACCAGTAAGAAATCAACAAGATTGGTTGGCGCTCAAGACACAAAGGAAGCCTTTCGACCACACAGACTTGTCGGTGCTTTATTGAGGAAACAGCTCAGTAACAAAAGAACAGGCCAAAGACTTGGTTTTCTCTTTCAGTTGTACTGCCTCAGGCAAAGGACAGTTGAACTTTTGGCGCGAGAAGAAGCATTTTGCAGGTATAAGAGTGGCAGGTTTCAGCTGCCATCTCTCTCTCTGCCCTCTTCTACACTGCTCGCTTCATTCAATGCACAAGGACTGAGCACTCTGTCTGGGACGGAGAGAAGAAACACCATCTATGAGCAAAGAGAGCCTCGCTATTTCGACTGGGAAGCTGACCTTGAGACTGGACTTGAATACCACAGATTGGTACAGAACCAGAAGCTACGCCTCATTGGGAGAAGCAGTGAGTAAGCCAGAGGGGTAATTGGTGAGTATTTATCCCAGCCCACACCTTTAAGACCACCGCATAGTGTGAAGGGGTGTCATGTGTCCCAACCAAGCCTTAGGGGTTTAGCAGGGGAGGTTTTCTGCAAGGATCATAAGCGTACGCACAATTCTGTTGGACAGATTCGGTGGTGCATTTTTGAATCCGAGCAGGGGTGTTTTAGTCATGAGTACTTTGTGTTAGGGGCCTGTTCAGATGGGCCAGGGTTGTGTGTTGAACTGTGTTAGTTTGTTTTACACCACCAGAGTGTGTTTTACTGGGTGCAGGTGTGTGTTTTAACTTAAATAAAAGTATTCTGATGGTTGAGACCGAAGGATCTGGCTATAACTGTGTATTTCTGTTCCCGACTATAATTCCGGTGTCTAGAACTGTTGTAAGGGAGGTGATTTGAAACCACCAAGGGCAAAACCACTTACAGAATCTGGTGACCTAATAGAGGTCTTTAAAATTTTGAAAGGTTTTGATAGAGTGGATACAGAGAGAATATTTCCACTTGTGGGGAAGAGCATAACTAGAGGCCATCAATATAAGATAGTCACCAAGAAATCCAAGAGGGAATTCAGAACCAACTTCTTTACCCAAAGAGTGGTGAGAATGTGGAACTCCTACTACAGGGAATGGTTGAAGTGAATAGTACAGATGCATTTAAGGGGAGGCTAGACAAGCATATGAGGGAGAAGGGAATAGAGGGTTATGCTGATAGATTTAGTTGAGGAATGACGGGAGGAGGCGCGAGTGGAGCGTAAATGCCGGCATGGACTGTATGGGTCGAATGGCCTGTTTGTGTGCCGTATATCCAATGTAATCCTATGTAAACCTATGAAATGTAACAGTGTTAGCGTTAGTGTTTTCTTAGAAGAATCACTCAACACTCAGGGTCAGTTCCAATGCTGAAGCAGCTTTTATTACGCTCAGCGGGAAGGAAAAACTCAGGACCGTATCCAGGTTTCTCTTCACAGAACAAAGAGTTACATGTACCTTTATATGTTTCACAACAGTTACAAAACAGTTTACTGCAGCTACACAGCCCATCACGGCTGGACACAAGCCAATCACAATGATTATAGATTACATATAGGTTATTTTAACCCAATAGAATTCCCCTTATGTCTCAGGAACCATGTGTTCGTCTTTTGTCAGCTTGGGCTGATTGATATAGGTTCTCTCACTAGTTCTTTCTTCTTGGAGAAATAATTGGTATATAGCCTTGTTTACAGCAAATGGTTTCCCTCTTATCTTTCTTCCTGAAATAATTGGTTTCATGGCCTTGTTCACAGGAGATGGTTTCCTTCTTATCTCTGTCTTCCCAGGCATTCCTACAGTGGGCCTCACAGGGTTATTGCTCGGTCAGTGAACGTTCAACAGTTCACAGTTTGACTACCTGATTTCCCATAATGCCTGGGCAGCCATTTTATGTGTGTGTCCATTTAAGCTTATGTGAGTTTTAAATATCCAGCAGGTGCCTAATGCCTAAGTCTATATATATTTCTACTCTCTACAACAAACAGTATATATACAAATTGGTTGAAAGACAGAAAACTAAGATTTAGGGTAAATAGGTATTAGAGACAGGTTGAAAGTGGAGTGCCCCAGTGGCCTGTTCTGGGTCCAAATTTGTTCTTAGTGTAGATGACTTGGACTTGGGTAAATGGAACATAATCTCAAGATTTACTGATGACACAATAGCAGGAGGTGTAAGAAAATTACGGATAGGAGTAAAATTAATATCTTTTGTTGCCTACTTCAACATCATGACTTTATCTTGCCAAATAGACATATTTAAAACCTAAACATTGATTATGTATTAAGAGAGAACAAAGACTATTGGAACTTGGATAATCGCTTCAGCAGATCATCATCAGATAAGGAATTGCTCGTATCTATGATTACCTGAACCAAAGGAAAAGCAGAAATCATATTAAACATTTGGGCTGTGAATGAAACATCTTATGTTCTTCTGATATGCCAAAAGGAAACAAAGGTTCGTGTAATGTATGCATCTGTGAGTGTGCTCACAGGTTTTTAAAGCTGTTGCATTGTGAGTGACTTAGCCAGTCATGTGATGTTCACAAGACTCAATAAAACTCCAGTCCACAATGAAGTATGCAGTTGTGAGCCTAGTGGATGAACAGGTAATGTGTAGTGTGATTGTTAAACCTTTTGTTAATAAACCAACTAGTTCTTAATAGCAATGAGCTGCAATGAATTCTTAAACAAAGAACCCATGAAGCAAATAAGAACATAAGGAATAGGAACAGGAGTAGGCCATACGGCCCCTCGAGCCTGATCCGCCATTCAATAAGATCATGGCTGATCTGATCGTGGACTCAGCTTCACTTCCCTGCCCGCTCCCCACAACCCCTTATCCCCTTATCGATCAAGAAACCGTCTATTTCTGTCTTAAATTTATTCAATGTCCCAGCTTCCACAGCTCTCTGAGGTAGCGAATTCCACAGATTCACAACCCTCTTGTCATGTATGTAACCTTTATGTAACAACACTGCAAAACTGTATATACATAAGAAATGAACACCTTGACCACAGGGGTGAACTTGTGGGAGACACTCCTCACCTGGTCATCCAGGTATATAAAGGGAGATCCCACGCAGGGTCATCACTTCTTGGTCCTGTGAATAAAGGTTCAGGTCATGGAGTGACCTTGTCCATAGAATGTGCCTCGTGTGGATTTGTGGTATTGTGTAAGGACTTTACATTGGCGACGAGAAACGGAAATCAACGACCCACGAGAATGGCCACCAGCAGCACAGATGAACGGTACTGTGTTGGTGAGGACTGGGACGATTTCATTGAGAGGCTCCAGCAGAGTTTTGTCACGAAGGACTGGCTGGGAGACGCAGCGGCCGACAAGCGAAGGGCTCATCTGCTGACCAGCTGTGGACCCAAGACTTACGCGCTCATGAAAGACCTGCTAGCACCCGAGAAGCCGGCAGACAAAACCTTTGAAGAGTTCAGCAAACTAATCGATGAGCACCTCAAACCGGCGAGCAGTGTACACATGGCCCGACACAGATTCTATACCTACCGACATGGAGCTGGACACGGGGGCCAGCCAGTCACTCATGAGTGTTCAACAGTTCGAAAAGCTGTGGCCACTCAAAGCCAACAGACCCAAACTAGAACGCATTGAGACGCAATTACGGACGTACACCAAAGAAATCATTCCAGTGCTAGGCAGTGCAATGTTGGCGGTCACACACAATGGATCAGTGAACCGGATGCCGCTCTGGATTGTCCCGGGCAATGGTCCCGCACTGTTGGGGAGGAGCTGGTTTGCTGAGCTGAACTGGAAATGGGGGTCGTGCACACCATGTCATCTGTGGAGCGAAGTTCATGCTCACAGGTCCTACAGCAATTTGAGTCACGATTTCAACCGGGCGTCGGGACGTTCAAAGGTACCAAAGTAGTGATACGCATCACCCCGGACGCCAGACCAGTGCACCACAAAGCCAGAGCTGTGCCGTATGTGATGCGGGAGAAAATTGAGAGCGAGTTGGACCGGTTGCTGAGAGAGGGCATCATCTCGCCCATTGAATTCAGCGACTGGGCGAGCCCCATCGTTCCCGTCCTAAAAGCGGATGGCTCGGTCAGGATCTGTGGCGACTACAAGGCCACTATCAACCGGGTGTCCCTACAAGACCAATATCCGCTCCCGAGAGCGGAGGACCTTTTTGCCACGCTGGCAGGCGGCAAGCTGTTCACCAAGTTGGACCTCACTTCAGCCTACATGACCCAAGAACTGGCCAACGAATCTAAACTACTGACCACCATCACCACGCACAAGGAACTGTTTGTTTACAATAAGTGTCCATTTGGCATTCGATCAGCGGCCGTGATTTTTGAAAGAAACATGGAAAGCCTGCTCAAATCCATTCCCGGAACAATCGTCTTTCAGGACGACATCCTCATCACCGGTCGTGACACCGAGGAACACCTCCACAACCTGGAGGAGGTGCTACGCCGACTGGACCGGGTAGGCCTGCGACTCTAGAAGTCTAAGTATGTGTTTTTGGCTCCCGAGGTCGAGTTTCTGGGCAGGAAGGTGGCTGCAGATGGGATTTGGCCTACCGAATCCAAAATGGAGGCGATTCGACGAGCGCCCAGGCCCGGCAACACATCGGAGTTGCGTTCATTTCTGGGACTCTTGAACTATTTCGGGAACTTTCTGCCGAACTTAAGCACATTGTTGGAGCCGCTACACGTGCTCCTGCATAAGGGTTGTGATTGGTTTTGGGGGGACTGTCAGGAACGGGCTTTCAATCGGGCATGGAACCTACTTTGTTCAAATAAGTTGCTGACCCTGTACGACCCCTGTAAGAAATTGGTTCTGACATGTGATGCATCATCCTATGGGGTTGGGTGTGTGTTGCAGCAGGGTAACGCTGAGGGCCAACTACAACCTGTGGCTTATGCCTCCAGGTCGCTCTATCAAGCTGAACGGGGATATGGGATGGTTGAGAAGAAAGCACTCGCATGTGTCTATGGGGTGAAAAAGATGCATCAGTACCTTTTTGGCAGGAGGTTCGAATTAGAAACGGACCATAAGCCATTAATATCCCTGCTGTCAGACAGCAAAGCTGTCAATGCCAATGCGTCAGCTCGCATACAGCGATGGGCTCTCACGCTCACTGCATATGACTACACCATCCCGCACCTGCCCGGCACCGAAAACTGCGCTGACGCGCTCAGCAGGCTTCCACTGACCACCACTGAGGGGGCAGCAGAGCAAAGCGCTGAGATGGTCATGGCTGTCGATGCCTTTGACAGCGCAGGCCCCCCATCACAGCCCGCCAGATCAAAATCTGTACCAACAGAGATCCTCTCCTATCCTTGATTAAGAAATGCATCCTGACTGGGGATTGGGCGCCCACACACGGAGTATGTCTTGAGGAGGTCAGACCATTTCACAGAGGGATGGATGAGCTCTCCATCCAAGCCGGCTGCCTACTATGGGGCAGCCGGGTAGTCATGCCCCAGAGGGGCAGGGAAGCATTCATCAGTGAACTCCACAGCGAGCACCCAGGCATCGTGCTGATGAAGGCCACGAATGGCCAGGATGGCCAGGAATTGATTCAGACCTGGAACACGGTGTTCGCAGGTGCACGACGTGTGCCCAGCTAGGTAATGCCCCCAAGGAGGCCCCGCTTAGCCCGTGGCCCTAGCCCACCAAGCTATGGTCACGTATTCACGTAGACTACACAGGCCCGTTCATGGGAAAAATGTTTCTCATTGTGGTTGATGCGTACTCGAAATGGATCGAGTGCATCATTTTGAATTCGTGCACAACATCCACCACCGTAGAGAGTCTGTGCGCGGTCTTCGTGACCCACGGCTTGCCGGACATCCTTGTTAGCGATAATGGCCCATGCTTCACAAGCTACGAATTCCGGGAGTTCATGTCGGGTAATGGCATTAACCATGTCAGGACAGCACCGTTCAAGCCAGCCTCCAATGGCCAGGCGGAACGTGCGGTCCAAATCATAAAACAAGGCATGCTCCGGATTCAAGGACCCTCCCTTCAATGCCGCCTATCGTGCCTCCTGCTGGCCTGGAGGTCCGGACCGCACTTGCTCACGGGGGTCCCGCCCATGGAGCTACTCATGAAACGAACACTCAAAACTCGGCTGTTCCTCATTCATCCAGTCCTGTCCGACATTGTTGAGGGCAAGCGCCAGTCCCAAAACGAGTACCATGACCGAAATTCAAGGGGGAGATGTATAGAAATTGATGACCCCGTATTTGTTCTCAATCACGCTTTGAGGCCCAAATGGCTTGAGGGTACTGTAATAGACAAAGAGGGGAATAGGGTCATAGTGGTTAAACTTAAACAATGGGCAGATATGCCGCAAGCATCTGGACTAAGTAAAAAAAAAAAGGTTCAGCATGGACACTGAGGAACCTGAGGAAGATCATGAGATGGTATTCACACCACCGCCAGTGAACGAGCAACAAGAACATTCAGCAGCATGCACAGTCCCTGCGGTCAGCCCGGAAAGGCCGGAATCACCACAGGTGACAGACACGCATGCCAAGGCTCAACAACCAGAGCCCCAACTGCAGCGCTCCACGAGAGAGCGCAGACCACTCAAGAGACTTAACCTATGATCCCAATAAGATGTTGAGGGGGAGGTGATGTCATGTATATAACCTTTATGTAACAACACTGTAATACTGTATATACGTAAGAAATGCACACCTTGACCACAGGGGGTGAACTTATAGGAGACACTCCTCACCTGGTCATCCAGGTATATAAAGGGAGGTCCCACGCAGGGTCATCACTTCTTGGTCCTGTGAATAAAGGTTCAGGTCATGGAGTGACCTTGTCCATAGAATGTGCCTCGTGTGGATTTGTGGTATTGTGTAAGGACTTTACACCTCTGAGAGAAGAAATTTCTCCTCATCTCTGTTTTAAATGGGTGGCCCCTTATTCTAAGATCGTGCCCTCTAGTTCGAGTCTCCCCCATTAGTGGAAACATCCTCTCTGCATCCACCCTGTTAAGCCCCCTCTTAATCTTATACGTCTCGATAAGATCACCTCTCATTCTTAATTCCAATGAGTAGAGGCCTAACCTACTCAACCTTTCCTCATAAGTCAACCCCCTAATGCCCGGAATCAATCTAGTGAACCTTCTCTGAACTGCCTCCAAAGCAAGTATATCCTTTTGTAAATATGGAAACCAAAACTGCACGCAGTATTCCAGGTGTGACCTCACCAATACCTAATATAGCTGTAGTAAGACTTCCCTGCTTTTACACTTCATCCCCTTTGCAATAAAGGCCAAGATACCATTGGCCTTCCTGATCACTTGCTGTACCTGTACCTAACCTTTTGTGTTTCATGCACAAGTACCCCCACGTCCCACTGTACTGCTGCACTTTGCAATCTTTCTTCATTTAAATAATAACTTGCTCTTTGATTTTTTTCTGCCAAGTGCATGGCCTCACACTTTCCAAAATTATACTCCATCTGCCAAATTTTTACCCACTCATTTAGCCTGTCTATGTCCTTTTGCAGATTTTTTGTGTCCTCCTCACACATTGCTTTTCCTCCCATCTTTGTATCGTCAGCAAACTTGGCTACATTACACTCGGTCCCTTCTTCCAAGTTGTTAATATAGATTGTAAATAGTTGTGTCCCAGCACTGATCCCTGTGGCACCCCACTAGTTACTGATTGCCAACCAGAGAATGAACCATTTATCCTGACTCTCTGTTCTCTGTTAGTTAGCCAATCCTCTATCCATGTTAATATATTACCTCCAACCCCATGAACTTTTATCTTGTGCAGCAACCTTATATGTGGCACTGTGTCAAATCCAAATACACCACATCCACTGGTTCCCCTTTATCCACCCTGTTTATTACATCCTCAAAGAACTCCAGCAAATTTGTCAAACATGACTTCCCTTTCATAAATCCATGTTGACTCTGCATGACCGAAATACATTACACTTAGCTTGACCAAGCAGATCAGTCAGAAAACAGACAGTAATCATACTGTCTTGTAAGGGAAGATGAAACTGGGAAGGTGCTAAGCACACCAGTTTGATGGTTCAGAGATTGTGTGACTGAAAGAAGTATAAGAACACAGATGAAGCAGCTTCTAGTTATAGAGATCGAGCTACTGCACTGGATGGGGCTGTTGGACTAAATGCTCTACCCAGAGGAGGAATAGGGTAATATTGTTTTACTTCTCTGTAAATTACTGGTTAAAGACTAAAATGTATTAATACTTGCTTGTGCTTGAAATAAAGGACTGTTGTACCCAATTTGGTGTCACCTCGGAATCTATTACAAAGGTTTGGTAAATAGTGCAGACTGTAAAGGAATTCAGGAAGACTTAGATAGATTAACGGAATGGGTAGATGGTTGGTAGATCCAATGTAATGTTAATAAATGTGAGGCATTACATTTTGAAAGAAATAAACGAAGAATAGGAATATACAAGCAATGAAAATAACGTGGATGAACAGAGGGACCAGGGGGTGCAAATACATAATTTCCTGAACGTTCAACTGTAGATCTATAAAGCCATTAAAAAGGGCCAAATAGTGTTATGTATGTAAACTTTATAATAGTGTAAGACTTGCCACCAGGGGGCGCACCTGTTGGAGACCCAAGGGTCACCTGCACACCTCGTGCAAGCAAGTATAAAAGGTTGTCTGCCATGCTGCTTCTTCACTCTGGAGTTTGATAAAGAGACTAAGGTCACATCAGTTTGAGCTTACAGCTTGCAGTCATGTGGAGTTATTCTGAACATAACAATTGGTAACGAGTAACACATCGTGAACTTTCACGCGGTTATGGCTGCCTTTGGTATTCTTGAGAGATTTGTTGTGGGTGATGATTGGGAAGTCTTCATTGAGCGTCTTGACCAGTACTTCGTGGCCAACGAGCTGGATACGGACAGTAGCGTGGTCAAGCGCAGGGCGATTCTCCTCATAGTTTGTGGGTCCACGATATATGGCCTCATCAAAAATCTGCCAGCACCAACAAAATCAATGGACAAGACATATGCAGAGTTGTGCATGCTGCTTCAGGAACACCTCAAGCTGAAGGAGAGCATCTTAATGGCCAGGTATCGCTTTTATGCGCACTATCGCTCCAAGGGCCAGGATGTGGCGAGCTATGTCGCCGACCTAAGACACCTTGCGGGACCTTGCGAATTTGCTGGATTTTTGGGGGAACTGTTGCAGGACATTTTCGTGCTTGGAATCGGCCACAAGGTCATTCTTCGCAAACTGCTGTCTGCCGAATCCCTAGATCTGAGCAAGGCCATCACGATAGCCCAGGCTTTCATGTCCACGAACGATAACACTAAGCAGATATGTTCTCAGCATCGAAGCTCACTGGCAAGTACTGTGCATAAAATAATGCCTTCAGCAAGCAGAACTGTACATGGCAGGGCCTGCAGAGGCCATACCTAGGATGACTCAGAGTCCGCCATGGGGCGTGAATGCGAATCTATTAACACCATGTTGGCGCTGCGGTGGTAATCATAGAGCCCATCAATGTCGATTCAAGCACTATGTGTGCAAAGGCTGCGGAACAATGGGGCACCTCCAGCGAATGTGCAGACGTGCTGTGACTCACCTCGTGGCAGAGTCGGCAGAAGATGTCCGATCCAGCGCGGATCACGGTGAACAAGTAAGAGAGGCAACTCAACCCGAGGCTGAAGAGGAAGTGTATGAGGTACACACCTTCACCACCAAAAGCCCTCCGATAATGTTGAAAGTCAAATTAAATGGCATTCCGGTTTTCATGGAATTGGACATGGGGGGGAGTCAGTCAATTATGAGCCAGAAGGCTTTTGAAAAACTGTGGGGTAACAAGGTTCAAAGGCCAAAACGAAGCCCGGTTCATACAAAGCTGCGCACTTACATCAAAGAACTCATACCAGTCATTGGCAGTACGGCAGTGAAGTTATTGTACGATGGAACTGTGCATGATTTATCACTCTGGATTGTACTAGGCGATGGTCCTACACTGTTCGGCAGAAGCTGGCTAGGAAAGATCCGATGGAACTGGGACGACATCAAAGCACTGTCTTCGGTGGATGGCACCTCGTGCGCTCAACTGCTCAACAAATTTCCGTCGCTATTTGAGCCAGGCATCGGCAACCTCACAGGCGCCAAAGTGCAGATCCATCTAGTCCCTGATTCACGGCCCATTCATCACAAGGCCCGAGCGGTTCCATATATGATGCGGGAGAGAGTCGAGATTAAACTGGACAGACTTCAACGAGAGGGAATTATATCGCCAGTCGAGTTCAACGAGTGGGCCAGTCCAATTGTTCCAGTGTTGAAAAGCGATGTCATGGTCAGAATCTGCGGAGACTACAAAGTTAACGATCAACCGAGTCTCGTTACAGGACTAGTACCCACTACCCAAAGCGGAGGACCTGTTCGCAATGTTAGCAGGGAGGATGTCATTCACCAAACTCAATCTAACCTCTGCTTACATGACAGAGGAGCTGGCTGAATCTTCGAAAAGATTGACGTGCATCAACACGCACAAAGGACTGTTCATATACCACAGATGCCCTTCTGGGATTCGCTCGGCTGCTGCCACCTTCCAGAGGAACATGGAGAATCTGCTGACATCTGTTCCGCGCACCGTTGAGTTTTAAGAGGACATCCTGATCACTGGTCGTGACACCACCGAACACTTGCACAACCTGGAAAAGATTCTAAAGGGACTGGACAGAGTGGGACTTGGGCTGAAACGCTCCAAGTGTGTTTTCCTGGCGCCAGAGGTCGAACTTTTGGGTAGAAAGATTGCGGCAGACGGCATCAGACCCACGGACTCAAAGACGGAGGCCATCAAGAATGCACCCAGACCACAGAATGTGATGGAGCTGCATTCATTCCTGGGACTCCTCAACTATTTTGTTAACTTTATTCCCTGGTTGAGCATTTTGCTGGAACCTTTGCATTTATTGCTATGTAAGGGTGACGACTGGGTTTGGGGTAAATCTCAAGAGACAGCCTTCGATAAGGCCAGAAACCTGCTATGTTCTAACAAGTTACTTGTATTGTATGACCCGTGTAAATGTTTAGTACTAGCTTGTGATTCATCCTTGTACGGGGTCGGTTGTGTGTTACAGCAAGCCAATGTGTCAGGCAAACTGCAACCGGTTGAATATGCATCCAGAAGTTTATTTAAGGCTGAAAGAGCCTACAGTACGATTGAGAAAGAAGCATTAACATGCATATACGGGGTTAAGAAAATTCACCAATACCTATTTGGACTCCGGTTCGAGCTCGAAACCGACCACAAACCGTTCATTTTGCTGTTTTCAGAAAGCAAAGGTATTAACACCAATGCTTCGTCCTGTATCCAAAGATGGGCACTAACATTATCTGCGTATGACTATGTAATCTGCCACAGACCAGGCACGGAGAACTGTGCTGATGCCCTCAGTCGGGTACCATTGCCCACTACCGGGGTGGAAATGGCGCAAACCGCAGACTTGCTTCTTGTAATGGATGTTTTTGAGAGTGAGGAATCACCCGACATGGCTCGCCAGATCAGGACCTGGACTAGCCAGGATCCTGTGCTATCACTAGGAAAAAATTGCATCCTTAATGGGAGCTGGTCGGCTATTCCTGGAGAAATGCAAGACGAAATGAAGCCGTTTTACCGACTCGAGGATGAAATGTCCATCCAATCAGATTGTCTCCTATGGGGGAATTGTGTGGTTTTGCCAAAAAAAGGCAGGGAAACGTTTATACGCGACTTACATAGTACCCACCCAGGTATAGTCCTGATGAATGCTATCTCCAGGTCGCACATTTGACTCAGAATTGGAGTCATGCGTACACCAATGTAACATTTGCTCATAGTTGAGCAATGCACCAAGGGAGGCCCCACTGAGCCTGTGGTCATGGCCCTCCAAATCGTGGTCCAGAGTCCACGTAGATTTTGCTGGCCCCTTTCTAGGGAAGATGTTCCTAGCAGCAGTGGACGCTTACTTTAAATGGATTGAATGTGTAATAATGTCATCATGTACGTCCATTGCCACCATTGAAAGCCTCTGGGCCATGTTCGCCACCCATGGTTTGCCTGACACCCTTGTTAATGACAATGGACAATGGACAGCTCGGAATTCAATGAGTTCATGACCCGCAATGGCATCAAACATGTCAGGTCTGCCCCGTTTAAGCCCGCATCCAATGGTCAAGTGGAACGGGCAGTCCAAACTATCAAGCAGAGCTTGAAACGTGTGACGGACGGTTCCCTGCAGACCCGGTTATCTCGAATTCTGCTCAGCTACTGGACTTGCTTATCGGGGTTCCCCCGGCAGAATTGTTAATGAAGAGAGCATTCAAAACCAGGCTCTCCTTAGTCCACCCAGATCTCAATGATCATGTAGAAACCCGGCTTCACCGGCGTAACATGTACGACGATCGCGTGGCTATATCGTGTGACATTGAGGTTAATGACCCTGTATTTGTTCTTAACTATGGGTTGCTGGCACTGTTTTAGACAAGGAGGGGAATAGAGTGTTTGTCCATTCAGAAGTTTGACAACAAACGTTTGGATCAGGACAAACGTTTGGATCAGACCAAACTGCGATTCACTGACAACCAAAAGCAATTTGAAGAGGATATTACCATCATTGATCCACCAACACACACCCAACCAGCAATCGACCTCACTGTCAATCGCGAGGATCAACCCACCATACACCAGACCAGCCGCGCTGCAGTGCAGCAATGATACCAACCAACTCACCCATGCCAGGACTTCAACTCAGGTGATCAACCTGGGAACAAAGATCTTGTAAATAACTTGTATCTAAGACTTTGGGGGGTGGGGGGGGGAAGTGATGTTATGTATGTAAACTTTATAATAATGTAAGACTTGCCACCAGGGGGGCGCACCTATTGGAGACCCAAGGGTCACCTGCACACCTCGTGCAAGCAAGTATAAAAGGTTGTCTACCATGCTGCTTCTTCACTCTGGAGTTTGATTAAAGAGACTAAGGTCACATCAGTTTGAGCTGACAGCATACAGTCTTGTGGAGTTATTCTGAACATAACAAATAGGATTATAAATAGATGGTTTGAATACCAAGGGTTAAAAAGCAATTATGCATTTTGTTAGGCCAGTTACACACTGCGCAGTTTTTGGCTCCCTACTATAGAAAGGGTATTAAAACAAATGAGAATATATAGCATAGATTCACCATAGATGCAACACTTGCCCTTCCAGGTAAAATAATGTTTTACTTATACTTCTTCAAACTTGGTATATTGCATTCGCTGCTCATGATGCGGTCTCAACACTGGGGAGACCAAATGCAGATTGGGTGAACACCTCTGTTCAGTTCACAAGCGCGGCCCTGAGCTTCCGGTCGCCTGTCACTTTAATTCTCCGCTCCGCTCCCACTCTGACCTCTCTGTCTTCGGTCTCCTGCACTGTTCCAACGAAGCACAACAGAAGCTCAAGAAACAGCACCTCATCTTTCAATTAGGAACTTTACAGCCTTTTGGAATTCCGGATTCAACATCCAGTTCAACAACTTCAGATCATAACCACCAGTAAATCTTTTTCAGATGATAAGTGTTGGTAATGGTTCTGCTGATATCATTGGGATTAGGCTTGTGTGGAACATAAACAAGCACAGACAAGTTGAGCCAAATGGCACGTTTCTGTACTGTGAATTCTATGTAATTTACACCTCTGGACCCATCTTTTGTTTCTATACTTGCCCTATTATAATTTCCTTTTGCCTCACACCATCAACCCTTTTGTCATTTAATCTTTCCTGCCTTTGATCCTATCACTGACCTTTCCTTTTGTTCTTTCCTCCCCTCCCCCTTTCCCTGCCTTTGTACTTATTTACAGTGCGGATTTCAGCCCCTACGGAGCACAACGGACAAGATTTTTACAGCGTGACAGCGGCAGGAAAAATGAGGGAACAGCACCAGCCCTTATACATGGCCTTCTTCAACCTTACAAAGGCCTTTCACACTGTCAACCGCGAGGGTCTATGGTGCGTCCTCCTCTGTTTCGGATGCCCCCAAAAGTTCGACACCATCCTCCACCTGCTCCACGACGACATGCAGGCCGTGATCCTTACCAATGGATCCATCACAGACCCAATCCACGTCCGGACCAGGGTCAAACAGGTCTGCGTCATCGTCACAACCCTCTTCTTAATCTTCCTCGCCGCCATGCTCCACCTCACAGTCAACAAGCTCCCCGCTGGAGTGGAACTAAACTCATCATCATCATCATCATAGGCAGTCCCTCGGAATCGAAGACTTGCTTCCACTCTTAAAATGAGTCCTTAGGTGGCTGAACAGTCCAATACGAGAACCACAGTCCCTGTCACAGGTGGGGCAGATAGTCGTTGAGGGACAGGGTGGGTGGGACTGGTTTGCCGCATGCTCTTTCCGCTGCCTGCGCTTGATTTCTGCATGCTCTTGGCGATGAGACTCGAGGTGCTCAGCACCCTCCCGGATGCACTTCCTCCACTTAGGGCGGTCTTTGGCCAGGGTCTTCCAGGTGTCAGTGGGGATGTTGCATTTTATCAGGAAGGCTTTGAGGGCATCTTTGTTAAGTTTCCTCTGCCCACCTTTGGTTCATTTGCCGTGAAGGAGTTCTGAGTAGAGCGCTTGCTTTGGGAGTCTTGTGTCTGACATGCAAACAGTGTGGCCTGCCCAGCAGAGTTGATCAAGTGTGGTCAGCGCTTCAATGCTGGGGATGTTGGCCTGGTCGAGAACGCTAACGTTGGTACGTCTGTCCTCCCAGGAGATTTGCGGGATCTTGCGGAGACATTGTTGGTGGTATTTCTCCAACGACTTGAGGTGTCTACTGTACATTGTCCATGTCTCTGAGCCATACAGGAGGGAGGGTATTACCACAACCCTGTAGACCGTGAGCTTGGTGGCAGATTTGAGAGCCTGGTCTTCGAAGACTCTTTTCCTCAGGCGGCCGAAGGTTGCACTGGTGCACTGGAGGCGGTGTTGAATCCATCATCAATGTCTGCTCTTGTTGATAAGAGGCTCCCAAGGTATGGGAAATGGTCCAAGTTGTCCAGGGCTGCGTCGTGGATCTTATGACTGGGGAACAGGCATGTTTAGCTTAAGGCCCATGCTTTCGTACGCCTCAGTAAATACGTTGACTATGACTTGGAGTTCAGCCTCTGTATGTGCGCAGATGCAGGCGTCGTCCGCGTACTGTAGCTCGACGACAGAGGTTGGGTTAGTCTTGGACCTGGCCTGGAGACGACGAAGGTTGAACAGGTTCCCATTGGTTCTGTAGTTTAGTTCCACTCCAACGGGGAGCTTGTTGACCGGACACTGGCCTCAGCCCAGTCTGTGGGTGCAGGGCAGCACTTGGACCCCTCAGTGGGCCGGGAAGCTTCATCATCACCTGTTGAAGGCCTCAAGCCCTGTGTCTATACCGCGGGGACAGGCCCAGGGGAGCGGCATCAGTGGCTGCCATCTTGCTGATGGCTTAGTTTGGAACTAAACTACAGAAGCAATGGGAACCTATTCAACCTTTGTCGTCTCCAGGCCAGGTCCAAGACTACCCCAACCTCTATCGTCGAGCTACAGTACGCGGATCACACCTGCGTCTGCGCACATACAGAGGCTGAACTCTAAGTTATAGTCAACGTATTTACTGAGGCATACGAAAGCATAGGCCTTAAGCTAAACATGCGGAAGACAAAGGTCCTCCACCAGCTTGACCCGGCCGCACAGCACTGCCCCCTCAGTCATCAAGATCCACGACGCGGCCCTGGACAACGTGGACCATTTCCCATACCTCGGGAGCCTCCTAGCAACAAGAGCAGACATTGACGGCGAGATTCAACACCGCCTCCAGTGCACCAGTGCAACCTTCGGCTGCTTGAGGAAAAGAGTGTTTGATGAGCAGGCCCTCAAATCTGCCACCAAGCTCATCCGCCCTCCTGTATGGCTCAGAGACCATGTACAGTAGACACCTCAAGTCGCTGGAGAAATACCACCAATGATGTCTCCGCAAGATCCTGCAAATCCCCTGGGAGAACAGATGCACCAACATTAGAGTCCTCGACCAGGCCAACATCCCCAGCATTGAAGCACTGACCACACTTGATCAGCTCCGCTGGGCAGGCCACATCGTTCGCATGCCAGGCACGAGACTCCCAAAGCAAACGCTCTACTCGGGACTCCTTCACGACAAACGAGTCAAAGATGGGCAAAGGAAACGTTACTAGGACACCCTCAAAGCCTCCCTGATAATGTGCAACATCCCCACTGACACCTGGGAGTCCCTGGCCAAAGAATGCCTTAATTGGAGGAGGTGCATCCGGGAGGGTGCCAAGCACCTCGAATCTCATCGCCGAGAGCATGCAGAAATCAAGCGTAGGCAGCAGAAAGAGTGTGCGGCAAACCAGTCCCACCCACCCTTTCCCTCAACGACTATCTGTCCCACCTGTGACAGGGACTGTGGTTCTCGTATTGGACTGTTCAGCCACCTAAGGACTCATTTTTAGAGTGGAAGCAAGTCTTCCTTGATTCCGAGGGACTGCCTATGATGATGATGACTTATTTAAAACCTATTACATCTCTAACAACTTTCAGTTCTGCTGAAAGGTCATCGATCTGTAACATTAACTGTGTTTCTCGCTCCACAGATGCTGCCTGACCTCAATATTTCCAGTATTTTCTCTTTCTGTGTCAGCCCTGCCATTATAGGCCTCCCTTTGTTTATTGGGGATTTGGCCTGGAGGGTGTTGCACGGGGCAGTCCCATGCAATCAGATTTTAAGTCGGTTCACGGACCCTCAGGCTGCCTGCGTTTATTGCGGCCTGGAGAAGTCCGTGTTCCATGTTTACATAGAGTGTGAGAGGTTGCAGCCCCTCTTCCACTATTTGAAGCGGTTGATCCTCGATTATTGGCTGCACTCCAGTCCCGTGCTCCTGATCTTTGGTCACCCGGTACGGGGGCGGGGGGAGGGGCGGGCTGTGCGGGCAGGTTAGAAGGCCTCCTCGTAGGACTGCTCCTGGGCATGGGCAAGGTGGCCATCAAGCAGCGAGCGGTCGAGGGAGTCATTCTGACCAACTGCCTGCGTCTTTGTCGCGCCCACGTTCGCACTCGGGTTCTCCTGCAGATGGAGCACTACTCCGGTGTCTGCCAGCACACTTGAGGACATCTGCGACATGTGGGCACCGGAGGGGCTGGAGTGCATTTTCACCCTTGGGAACAAAATTATAATTTGATTTATTAAGTTTCATTTAAAACTTGTTCATTTACAGTCTATATTGGTTGTGGAAAATAGAAGGACTGTTATGAAACCCTTGGGGAAGGCAGGTGCATGTGTACTGCTGACCCCTGAAAGTGAATGTGAACTTCTACTGGTCCTCCCTTCTGAGAGGGATAGACCAGAATCCGTTTGAAATGTCCAGCACCGTGAATGTTTTTCGCGGATGCTGGGATACTCCCGATCAGGTCGGCTATGGCTGCGACGGTGGGGGCACAGGCTGGGATGTTCTTGTTAAGAACCCGATCGTCCACAGTGGCTCTCCACGAATTGTCCCGTTTCCTAACCGGCCAAATCGGAGAGTTCACATGGGTCACTATGGGTCTCAACACACCCTGCTCAACCAGTGATACCAACGCCGTCTCTAAATCCGCCTCTGCCTCTCTGGGGAAGTTATACTGTTTCTGTGGTCGGGCCATGGGGTCTCCTTCTACTCTGACCTCCAGCCCTGCTTACCCTCCCGCAGTCATGCTTGTGTGTAGCAAATGCCTCGAGGTTGACTTGCACATCCGCTCTGTACTCCGCCGGGGTAGAAATGGCCAACTGTTTAAAAGGGTTCAGCAGACCACAGCAGCTTGTGCAGTACGTGGACGACCTGCTTTTGTTCTCCGACAAGCGGGAGGAGCATGGCGCACTGCTGGCTGAGCTGCTGAGTCTGTTAAAGGAAGCTGGGTTCAAGGTCAATCCCAGGAAAGCACAAATCGGCCAGCAGGAAGTAAAATTCCTCGGGCTGACCATGCGTGCTGGGGAGAGGGCCATCAATGAGGCGAGGAGGAAGGCGATACAGGAACTACCTGTCCCAACCACGGTAACGGGGGTAAGATCCTTCCTGGGACTCATAGGGTACTGCAGGGATTTCATAGAAGACTATGCTGCTACGGCAGCCCCTCTACTCCGGCTCCTCCACAAGGGAGTGGGATGAGGACTGCATGGCAGCTTTTAGTCGTCTGAAGAGAGATCTGCAGACCGCACCGGCTTTAGGAGCGATTGATGGGGGAGAGAAGTTCTTTTTGGAGTTAGCTGCCACAGGGGACAGTTTAAGGACAGTGCTGCTCCAGCAGCAGCATGGCAAGCTGAAGCCTGTGGCCCTTCCAGGGAACAGCACGTGCTGGAGCAGGTGAGCAACAGCAGTGATGAGTGACGTCATCAAAGTCCAGATCGGTGATTGGAGCGTGGGCAGGTACAGCAGGAGCAGCAAGATCGGGGCGAAGGAGCGGCGAGAGATTGTAGAGGGACGTGATCGGGGCCCAGAAGAGGCAAGGGCCCAGGGGTAGCACAGGCCAGCCCACACTGCGATATGTGTGCGCACTAGGTCCGTGCAGCAGAGCAGGTCTCCGTCGTCTTGGTTAATCCTTGCTACTGGACCAAGACCTAGCTCTGTCAAGCCCGTGTGGTGGCTGGTGTGCAACGGCCATCACACGTTAAAAAAATTCCAAGCACAGGCGTCTTCCACCCTTCGAGATTTAGTTCGGACCTGGAATTTTAGGTCCATCATTGAAACACCTGTGAACTTTTTGACGTGGAAGCAAGTCATCTTCGGTTCGAGGGACTGCCTATGATGATGGTGATGATATTGGTTGTGCATGTTTTACTTTTCATTGGCATTTGCCAGCATTTAAAAGAGTCAGCCCTGTCACTTATTCCACAGCCAACGCTGAAGCTCTGGGCACAATGGGAATCCGCACATGCGCAGACAGTTGGCGATGGGGGCGGGGCTTGATGCCGGAAGTGCGCCGCCATTTTGCAGGTGGCGCGGAAGTGTGTGTGTTTTGGGTTTGCAGCAGGAGGCGGAAGAAGTCGTCGGTGAGAAAAGTGACTCCAAATTTGTACAAGTTCGACCCGAGGCTTAACTTTCTCCCCTGCTGGATAGCTGCAGTGAAACGCACGGACAGGGCAAATGGCTGCCCACAGTAACAACTTGCAGGTAAACGATGCTGAGGCCGATGGACGGGGACAGAGCGGCCCGGGCAGGAGGTACTGAGCTTCTGCTCTCTGCTCAGCGGGTCCCGGGCTCCCCTACACTCCACCTCCTGAGCTTGGGGGAGTGGGTGCGGGTTGGTGGGTTGTGAGTCCAGAAATCTGCTGTCAACATCGAGGGTGAGATTGAAATGAACGTTCAAACTAAAGAGCCTGTGAGCGGCCTGGACTGGGAGGAAGAAGGAAACTCCAGCAGAGGACAGGCTCGGCCTGCAATTAAACACATGACGTGTCTGGTAAAGGGCAGTGCAACAGGAAGAGGGAAAGGTGAATAGAGAAGCAATTAGAGAAACCAGCAGCCCCTCCCTTAAAACCCTAACATTGGTCGATGCACTGATTGGAATAGATCCAAGTCGCCAGTGTTTTGGAAAAGTGCGAAACCGAACGGCTAAATGTATTGGGTGTGTTGCTTCTCTTTGAGAAGGACTAAACTACTTTATCTTGTGTTCACATTCCGAAAGGGCTAGGAAGTGAAGACTTGAAAAAGTGCAGTGTTCATGAAAAAAGCAAGATATTTGGTAAGCCTCCATTTATTTAGATACAGTGAAGAGTTGAAATATAAATCTTCCCTGATACCAAAGGTAGACGAGCAGTTATTTTAGGAAACGGAAAGGTTAATTCACAAATATTACTTTAAATTGTGGAAGTAGGACAAAGGACTGCAAGCTCAAACTAGTAATAAGTACATTTCATCATCATCATAGGCAGTCCCTCGAATCGCGGATGACTTGCTTCCACGTCAAAAAGTTTACGGGTGTTTCAATGAAGGACCTAAAATTCCAGGTCCCGAATTAAATCTTGAGGGGTGGAAGATTCCTGTGCGTGCATTTTTTTTAATGTGTGATGACCGTTGCACACCAGCCACCACACGGGCTTGACAGAGCTAGGTCTTGGTCCAGTAGCAAGGATTAACCAAGACGACCGGAGATCAGCTCTGCTGCACGGACCTAGTGCGCGCGCACATCGCAGTGTGGGCTGGCTTGTACGGCCCCGAACTCACGCCTCTCCTGGGCCCCGATCAATTCCCTCTACATTCTCTCGCTGCTCTTTCGCTCCGACCTCGCCGCTCCTGCTGTATCTGCCCACTCTCCAATCGCCGACCTGGATCTTGGTGATGTCCCTCTTCACTGCCGTTGCTCTCCTGCTCCAGCACATGCTGCTCCTTGGAGTGCTATGCCGTCACGCTGCTTCTTCCACTCCCTGTCCTACACCAATGGTGCTCGCAGGCCGGGGAGCGGAAGGAGTAGCGTGGCAGCCTAGCCCAGCAGGCTGAGCGGCTCCTGGCCTGCGAACACCAGGTACATTTAGGATTGACCTAATGACCTGGAATTTGTGGTCAGCGACAAAGCAATAGTAATCGCCACTGACCATGAAGAAAGCTGGCCACATAGACCTCTTGATCTCTAGCAAGAACTTTAGCTTCCTTGACGTTGCCTATCTAATCTCCTCCAGCTCCACAACCACCCACCCACTGCCACTGAGATATCTGCGCTCCTCTCCTTCTGCCCTCTTGAGCATCTCTGATTATAATTGGTCAACCATTGGTGGCCGTGCCTTCTGTTGCTTAGGCCCCAACCTCTGGAATTCCCTGCCTAAACCTCTGTATCTCTACCTCTCTTTCCTCATTTAAGATTCTCCTTAAAACCTACCTTTTTGATCAAGCTTTTGGTCAGACGCTGTAATTTCTCTTTGTGGCTCAGTGTCAATTTTTTTTTCTTTCAATGCTCCTGTGAAGCACCTTTGGATGTTTTACTGTGTTCAAGGTGCTATATAAATACAAGTTGTTGTAGATTGTAGTGCTATCAAAAGTATATCCCCAGCACAGAGCAGTAGTGATATCAGCAAGCTGTCGTAAGCAGCCAACCATATTGGAGAATTCTCTCTCATAACAACAACAACTTGTATTGATATAGCGCCTTTAACAGTAAATGTCCCAAGGCAATTCAAAGGAGCCTATTTAAACAAAATTTGACACCGAACCACATGAGATATTGGGGCAAATGACCAAAAGCTTGGTCAAAGAGGTATGTTTTAAGGAGCGTTTTAAAGGAAAAAAGAGAGCTAGAGAGGCGGAAAGGTTCAGGGAGGGAATTCCAGAGCTTGGGGCCTGAGCAGCGAAGGTATGACCACCAATGTTTCAGCAATTTTAAAATCAGGGATGTAAAAGAGGCCTGAATTAGAGGATTGTAGAGATCTTGGGGTGGGTGGTGAGGCTGGAGTGATTAGAGATATGGAGGGGTAAGTCCATGGAGGAATTTGAAAACAAGGATGTCAATTTTAAAATCAAGTCAGCAAACGCAGTGTTGATAGGTGAACAGGACTTGGCGTGAGTTAGGACACGGGCTGCAGAGGGTTGGATGACTTCTACGGAGGCCAGCCAGGAGTGCATTGAGATAGTCAACTCTAGAGGTAACAAAAGCATGGATAAGGGTTTCAGCAGCCGCTGAGCAGGGGTGGAGTTGGGCAGTGTTACGGAGATGGAAATAGGCAGTCATAGTAATAGCTCATTTCAGGGTCAAATATGACACCAAGGTTGTGAACAGTCTGGTTTAGCCTCAGACAGATGCTAGGGAGAGGGATGGAGTCGGTAGCTAGGAAATGGAGTTTGTGGTGGTGATTGAAGACAATGGCTTTGGTCTTCTGATATTTAGTTGGAGGACATTTCTGCTCATCTGGTATTGGATATTAGATGAGCAGTCTGACTATTTAGAGACAGTGGAGAGAGAGTGGTGGTGAGGTTGAGCTGGGTGTTGGTGTACATCTGGAAATTGTTGCCGTTCTTTTGGATGATGTCGCTGAGGGGTAGCATGTAGCTGAGACCGAAGAGGGCTAAGGATAGATCCTTGGGGGTACACCAGAGGTAACAAAGTGGGAAGAGAAGCCATTCTCTGACTACGATTAGATAGATAAACCAATAAATAAATTCACTTAAAAAAAAAAAAATGTTTACAGAGAGCGAAATAAAGATTGGAACATAAACAAATGGGGTTAAGGTAGAAGCTGTAATATCATAAATAAACTTTAAAAAAAAAAGTATATATATTTTTTAAATCAAGTAATTTTCTATCATGGAGAAATTTGACATTCCACAAATATAAAATGAGTTTTTCAGGGCCAGAGCGGTTGTTCAGCAGTCAATGCGCCGTTAAAACCCCAGTTCTGCCTATTCCAACAAGGCTTAACTTTTAATGGGGTGTTTAACAGTGCAATTTGATCGGAAAAGCTTTTATCAGTTCAACTGATTTCACTGATTGCCAGCTATGGGGCGTTCCATAGTGCAGCCTGTGGTGGAGACTGACTACAACTTTAGGATGTCCCGATTTATCTGCGCATGTGCTAAATCATGAAATTAAGGTCCGTTATGGAGGAGTAATGAGAGCGAACGCTGACAGTTTGCTGTCATTACCGCCGCAAAATCCGAGCCAATGACATTCTCTTTCACTCCATGATTGCATCGTATTTACAGCACAGAATCAGGCCATTTGGCCCGACAGGTCCATGCTGGTGTTTATGCTCCACACAAACCACCTCCATCACCTAACCTGATCTATTCCTTTCTCCATGTGCTTATCTAATTTCCCCTTAAATGCATCTATGCTATTCATCTCAACTACTCCTTGTGGTAGAGAGTTCCACATTATAACCACCGAAGTTTCTCCTGAATTCCCTGTTGGATTTATTAATGACCATCATATTTATAGCCCCAGTTCTGGCCTTGCCCGCAAGTGAAAACATCTTCTCAACATCGATCCTATCAAACCCTTTCATAATTTTAAGGATCTCGATCAGGTCACCCACTCAGTCCTTTTTCTAGAAGTAAGAGCTCCAGCCGGTTCAGTCTTTCCTGAAGGCTATAACCTCTCCGTTCTAGTATTAACCTAGTAAATCTTTTCTGCACCTTCTCCAGTGCCTCTATATCCTTTTTATAATGAGACTAGAACTGTTCACGGTACTCCAAATGTGGTCTAACCCAGAGGTTCTCGACCTTTTTGCTTCTGAGCCCCCTCCTCCCCCCCCACCCGCCTTGTTATAAAAATTCCACAGACCCCCTGTAACACAACAACTTGTATTTACATAGCGCCTTTAACATAATAAAATGTCCCAATGTTCACGGGAGGGTAATCAAGCAAAATTTGATACCAAGCCAGATAAGGAAATATTAGGGCAGATTTAGTCAGAGGTAGGTGTTAAGGAGCATCTTGAAGGAGGAAAAAGAGGTAATATGATGGAGAGGTTTAGGGAGGGAATTCCAGAGCTAGTGGTGGAGCAATCAAAATCGGGGATGCTCAAGGCCAGAATTGGAGGGGTGCAGATATCTTGGAGGGTTGGAGGAGATTGGAGATATGGAAGAGCGAGGGCATGGAGGGATTTGAAAACTTATACAATTAAACATAAACTTTAGGGATTAGTGATAGACGTTCCAACTATGGTTGGGGTGTTACAGTTAGAGATTACATTAGTGTTTCAGGTTAAGACTTTATGGTTAAAGGCCAGGGTTGTAGGGTGTTTGTTTTTCACTCTACTCTGATTCTTAGACCTCGAAACTTGTAGTGGGAAAGGACAACACGTGGCACAAAATTTAGGCTTAACCAATGTCTGTTTTACGCAACAAAAACCGACTAAAACTACAGGACTAGACTTCTGAGAGAAATTTGACATTAAACATACAATCACCAGAGATTCGTGGTCATTGATTCCGTGATCGTCGGTTTGTCTTCTGGCCGTTCTCTGCAGCTTCTGTTCCTTTCTTTCCATGCCTGCTTGCTGTTTCTTTCTGTGTTGCCTGTTCTCCTTCTGCTGAGCTGCTTCTAGCTCGTATACTTATATCCAGGTATGAATAAGTTTCTTGCTTCCGAGATCCGATTATCGATGTGGTGATTTGTTTAACTGGCTGTGGTGATGAGTTTGAATGGCTACTAATTTGCACAGTGCAAAAGATAATTCCTTATGTTAAATGCTCTGTTATCCAACAATTTGCATTCCATAGGGTCCTTTGTACTCCTGCTTCTAGCAGACTTGGTGTCTCCAGTGGGCTTGTTTCCCCACACTGGTCAATCAAGTTCAGGGCCTCACGTAACAACTCCATTGTTGTTATGCATAAAGTCACTTTTTTGGTTCCTGACCACAGGATGTCCTTAATTGTCCAGCTTAATTCCAAAAGCTTGTATTAAATTCCAAAAGCTTGGATTAATCAATGTTTAGTTCATGGTCTCCTTCTGTGCTTTTCTGAAGATTAGTAACCTTACAGGGTTAGGGGTCGAGGTTACAGTTGGATGTTTGGTTTAGGGTTTGGGATACGAAGGCTGGAAGGTATGGGGAGCTGGACCTGACCAGTCACCATTTCCCATCATTTATAGATGCTCCATTAGCAGTCACTGTTTCTCCTTTATTTATAGATTCTCCCTGCACTTGCTGTTGCTCCTGGAGTTTGGAGCTTACACTGCACTTTCCAGCTGGGGCAGAACTGGTTCTCCCTTCCCCTTCCCTGCCCCCTGGAGTTTATTAACCCACTTTCTCCAGACCTCTTGCCTGCTGCGTCTTCACCAGCCAACACCGCATGCTCAGCTCACTGCCCGGGTAATTGACGTGAGCTCCAGACCAATAAGGACAGGGGCTGGAGGATTGATGGGTGGGATGTAGTGTAGAATCTGGTTATTTTTGGAGGACCTTCACAACCTTCTCGTGGACACCTGATTGAGAACCCCTGGTCTAACCAAGATTCTATATAAGTTTAACAGCCAGCATACACACAATGTCTGTTTCTTAAAATAACAGTGGATATTGTCTCTTAAAAGTTCATAAACACCTCCCTAAACTGCCAAACAATCTCCAGAACCAATCAAAGCCTGAAAAAAATACCTGGTCCATTTAGTGTAAGTACTCAAGCCTGCTTTTATCTGAATACCTATTTAAAATAGTTGCTGCCCATTACAAGAGTACTCCTATCCCAATGGTCTCCTCCCTCTGGTACCATCTATGTAAGCTGCGTCGTCATCTCCCAATCCCAATGACTCCCTCAGCACAGAAGGAGCCCATTGTGCCTGTGCCAGCTCTTTAAAAGAGCTGTCCCATTATTCTCTGTCCCCATACTGCAATTTTTTTCCTTTTTCAAGGATTTATTCAATTCCCTTTTGAAAGTTACTATATCTTCTTCCACCGCCCTTTCAGGCAGTGCATTTCAGATCATAACTCGCTGACAATATCCGATAATACCTCCTACCGCCACAAGATTAAATACAATGGAGTGCAGTTCCTCAAGTCAACGCCCACTTACAAGAACCATCATTCTTCATAGAATATTTGGCCATGTCCATCTATCTATTCCTTTTTAAGCTGTCAGCCTGGCTCAGTGGTAACACTCAACTTTGAGACAGAAGGTCATGAATTGAAGCCCCACTCCAGGTCTTGAGCACACAATCTAGACTATCATCAGTGCAGTATTGAGAATGTGTTGAGGTGCTGTCTGGATGAAATGTTAAACCAAGACCCTATCTGCTTTTTCAGCTGAATGTAAAAGATTCTGGCCAATATTCATCCCTCAGCTAATATCACCAAAACAGCTGTTTGAGATATGTCATGTAGAAACTGGTTGCCATATTTTCTTATAAAACAACAGCAACTATACTTCAAAATAATTCATTGGTCGTGAAGTGTTTTGGGACATCTTAAAAGGCGCTATATGAATACAAGTTCATTTTTTTCCAGATATTTATCCAGTTCCTCCATTAAAGTATTAGTTGTCACAAATTTAACTTTTTGCTAGGAGTCAGTTCCACATATCTATTATTTGAGATGTGGGGAGGGAAGTATCTTCTAATCTCTTATCTAACTTGACATCATTGTATTGTGATGAAAATGGTATAATAATGGGGCTGATCATATCCACCATATCTGTAGTCAATGATGCTCCTTCAGTTGAATTTACTCATTTAATCACTTTCCAGTTGTGGCCATGCTGCTTTCTTGGTAGCATCTGTGTCTGAGCAGCTGTGCCCTCTGCCTTCGTTGTTGCTTACCTTGAATGCTTCCAAAGTGGATGCAGTGCACATCTAAAATGCCAGATCTTCCAAGGAGACTGAGAGGTACATTAAAATGCCAAAGCTCAGCACATTCCGGCTTTTCGTTTAGGACATTCGATCCCAGCTGTTTGCCAACCAATATTTCTGTGGAGGAAGAAATTGAGTATAAAACATTGTTCATAAAGGGGAAAAAATGACTAGCATATGTACTAGATGAGTGGGGTTATTAACTGCTAAATATGTCCAGTCACACTGGAGCAACAATCAGCAAAGCAAAGCAACAGCCAAAATAATACTGTGTAAATTTTAAGAATGCCATGCTAAAACTATTGTACTGTGAACAGCTTTGGTCACTGAAGCCCAAAGGAGACATTTAACCTTCGGAGATGATGCAGAAAAGATTGAGATTGATTCCGACATCAGAGGACTGAGTTATGAGGAAATACTGGGGGGTGGGGGGGGGAGGCTTTTTGATCTGGAAAGGTGGTGACTGAAAGGCTCCCAGAAATAAAAATGATTATAGATCAGAAAATTACTACAAACTAAACTATGATAGTGGAACACTGAAGCCTCGGTTCAAATGAGCAAAAGGCAGCTTTAGGCCTGATGTCAGGTTGTTCTTCATGCAAGAGTGATCAATATGTGTAATGGACTGCCAGGTAGGGTAGTGGAGGGTGTCAGTTAACGGTCCGTGACTGCAAAGGTGCATTTTTGTATGGAATTGGTCATCTCATTCAGACTCTGTGTGGTGTCTCAGCCTCAGCTGCCATCTCATGCCCACATTGCTCTGTAACTTATCCCCCATCCTCACCTAGGTAATCTCCTGTAAGATTCACTATGTTCCCTTGATCCCTTCTCTCAGTAGTTCAACTGTCTTCCTTTTATCTAAATGTTTATGGATGCCATCAATGGCTCCTTTTGCGTGGGCACAGCATTGAGACTACCTAGGTCAAAGTCACCAGTGGCATCCTTTGTAACTCTTGTTTATAACCTAATCTACAGTCTGATTTAGTGGTTATTCTTCCACCATTTTGAGGATGAGGAAACCAGGTAGTGACAGATGATTATCTATTAAGCTGAAGTGCAACAAGAAGGGTTCTATGTTCAATCCCTGGGCTTGCTACACTTAACTAGATACTGTGCAAGCAAAAGCCCTGTTCAGGTCATAAGGAGTGAGGGCTCACTTCTGGGGTGGATCTTTGATGCTGACCCCAAGAAAAATATGTTGTGTACAAACCCAAAAATGTAATGATGTAAGCCAGTTCAAAAGCTGGCATTTTATAAAATACGTTGTCATTCCCTCCAAACACAGCATAGGATGCCTTAATGGTGGATTTTAGGGTCATTCTGGATGGATTCACCAAGATGAACTGAATAACCACCTTCATCCATAATGAACTTGTAATGAAATTTAAAATTTCTTGTCTAGTAATTTCTGAGATGGTTTTTACACATGTGGTAGTATTAGGCAGTCCCTCGTATCGAGGATGACCTGTTTCCACACCAAAAAGGGATGAGTTCACAGATGTTTCAATGAGGGACCTAACATTCTAGGTCCTGAACTACATACTGAAGCCTGTGCATGGACTCTTTTAACATGGGGTGGCCGTTGCACACTAGCCACCAGAATGTGGTAGTAATTCCTCATCAAAATCCTGGAGATCCATGATCTTTCATACTTAGGCAGTTTAATTTATTCTAGTTTTTAGGTAACAATAGTAGATAAAGCCTCAGAATAAAGTAGTAATTTTTCAAATTTGTTTCTCCTTTTTATAGAAAGGTATAGACCTCGCAAGCAAGGCTGCTCAAGAAGATAAAGGAGGAAACTATGAAGAAGCCCTGCGGTTATACCAATGTGCAGTGCAGTACTTTTTGCATGTTGTTAAATGTAAGCAATTTAATCAAAGGATCTCTGCTCATCACATTTCGCTACAGGTTTTTCACAATGATTTTTCTATTAGGGTATCTGTGAAGCTCCAAAATAAAGTAATTAATAAAAAAAGAAAAGTACAACATGTCACCTTAATTTTTAAGGAGCAGTGATTAAGTCAATTATTGGGTACCACTTGTTTTATAATCACTTACAGATTTGCTCTGTATAAAGATCTTTCAGTTTGGATGGAGGAAGCTGGAACAGATTGTCATCCTCTTGCTAATGGAGTTCGAGTTTACTTTTATTAAAGAAAGCAAGAACATGATTATATGAGGGAGAGTGAATCTGCCCTTTAAAAATTCTGCTTTTCTATGAGACCCATGCTAGCTGTACAGCCTTGGTTCAGCATTGTAATCTGAAGATAAACCTGTCTGGCCAATGTCCAGAAAGACCCATTTTTTAACTTGTCACCCGGGCAGCCGACCGTAATGAATCCGACACACTTACCTTCAGGATGCAGTCAATTAATTTGGGTCTTTGCTTTGAGAGTAATCTCAGTGGTGCTAGCAAGGATTTCATACAATATAGACGTACCTTCATTTAGAGAGTGCTATCATGTCTATTTTAAGCAGGATGAATAAGTTTTTTTGTTGGAGACAAGGGAGGGATTACTGCTGGATCTAGTAATGGAAAATGAACCAGAGCAGATAAGTAAGCACAGGTGAACATGTCAGCAATAGCAATCATAATATAATGAAGTTTAAAATAATGATTGAGAAACACATAAGGCAGACTAAAACCAAAATAATATATTGGAAAAAAGCTAATTTTGAGGAAATGAGAACAGAACTAAGGAAGGTAAACTTAAAAACTGACTGACAGAGAGAACAGCAATAGGAAATATTTAAAAAGGTAATGAGTTCAGGAGGAATATACTCTCAAAGCAAGAACATGCTAGCCAATAATGAAATGCCATGGATGAATGAAGAGCGAAAGGTGAAATTGAGACTAAAGCTAACAGGCATACACTAAATACATAGATAATAAAGGAGAGCATTACAAAAGGGAATATGAAGAGCTTGGGAAAGAAGTCAAAAATACAATTAGGAAAGCAAAGAGGAACTAAAACATGAAATTATCAAGGAAAAAGAAATAGTAAAGTATTCTACAGACAAATAAGAAAATAAAAACCAGACTAGGGATAGGGCAACTAAGGGATACACAAGATAAACTCACAGCTAATGACAACAAAATGACAGAAATATTGAATAGTTACTTTGCCTCAGTATTTACCAGGGAGATTAATCAGGTGAACATGACATTACAAGTAGTGATCAAAACAGATATTAAAAACATTTAAGATAGACTTTTAAGATAAACGAATCAAACTTAGAGAGGGCAAAACCCCTGGATGGATTGCATCCGTGTGTATTAAAATAAGTTCGGGAAGAGATAGTAGAGGAACGTATAGGAAAAAGGAATAGTGCCAGAGGACTGTGGGGGTGGGGTAGTTAATGTGATTCCTATATTTTATAAAGGCGATAGAACAATTCCAAAGAACTGCAGACCAGTTAGCTTCATGTCGGTGGTAGTAAAGATAATGGAGGGACAAGTAGGAAGGATGTGAAGGTTTTGGAGAGGGTAGAGAAGACATTTACGAGAATGGTTCCAGACTGGGAAAGCTGGGGTTGTTCTCTTTGGAACAGAGAAGGCTAAGAGGAGATTTGATAAGAGTTGTTTAAAATCATGAAGGGTTTGTATAAAGTAAATAAAGAGAAACTGTCTCCAATGGCTGAAGATGGTAGGGGATTCTATTGTAAGGGGAATAGATAGACGTTTCTGCGGCCGCAATCGAGACTTCAGGATGGTATGTTGCCTCCCTGGTGCAAGGGTCAAGGATGTCTCGGAGCGGCTGCAGGGCATTTTGGAGGGGGAGAGTGAACAGCCAGTTGTCATGGTGCATATAGGTACCAACGATATAGGTAAAAAAACGGGATGAGGTCCTACAAGCTGAATTTAGGAAGCTAGGAGTTAAATTTTAAAAGTGGGACCTCGAAGGTAGTAATCTCAGGATTACTACCAGTGCCACGTGCTAGTCAGAGTAGGAATTGCAGGATAGGTCAGATGAATACGTGGCTTGAGGAGTGGTGCAGAAGGGAGGGATTCAAATTCCTGGGACATTGGAACCGGTTCTGGGGGAGGTGGGACCAGTCCAAACCGGACGGTCTGCACCTGGGCAGGACCAGAACCAATGTCCTCGGGGGAGTGTTTGCTAGTGCTGTTGGGGAGGGGTTAAACTAATATGGCAGGGGATGAGAACCTATGCAGGGAGACAGAGGGAAGTAGAATGGGGGCAGAAGCAAAAGATAGAAAGAAGAAAAGTAAAAGTGGAGGGTGGAGAAACCCAAGGCAAAAATCAAAAAGGGCCACATTGCAGCAAAATTCTAAAGGAGCAATGTGTGTTAAAAAGACAAACCTGAAGGCTCTGTGCCACAATACGAGGAGTATTCGTAATAAGGTGGACGAATTAACTGCACAGGCAGCAATTAAGGAATATGATATAATTGGCATCACGGCGACATGGCTCCAGGATGACCAAGGCTGGGAACTCAACATCCAGGGGTATTCAACATTCAGGAAGGATAGACAGAAAGGAAAAGGAGGTGGGGTAGCGTTACTGGTTAAAGAGGAAATTAATGCAATAGTAAGGAAGGACATTAGCTGGAATGATGTGGAATCTGTATGGGTGGAGCTGCGGAATACCAAAGGGCAGAAAACGCTAGTGGGAGTTGTGTACAGACCACCAAACAGTAGTAGTGAGGTTGGGGACAGCATCAAACAAGAAATTAGGGATGCGTGCAATAAAGGTACAGCAGTTATCATGGGCGACTTTAATCTACATATAGATTGGGCAAACCATACTGGTAGCAATACGGTGGAGGAGGATTTCCTGGAGTGTTTTAGGGATGTTTTTCGAGACCAATATGGCGAGGAACCAACTAGAGGGCTGGCCATCCTAGACTGGGTGATGTGTAATGAGAAAGGACTAATTAGCAATCTTGTTGTGCTAGGCCCCTTGGGGAAGAGTGACCATAATATGGTAGAATTCTTTAAGATGGAGAGTGATTCAGAGACTAGGGTCCTGAACTTAAGGAAAGGTAACTTCGATGGTATGAGACGTGAATTGGCTAGAATAGACTGGCAAATGATACTTAAAAGATTGACGGTGGGTAGGCAATGGCAAACATTTAAAGATCACATGGGTGAACTTCAACAATTGTACATCCCTGTCTGGAGTAAAAATAAAACTGGGAAGGTGGCATAACTGTGGCTAACAAGGGAAATTAAGGATAGTGAATAATCCAAGGAAGGGGCATATACATTGGCCAGAAAAAGCAACAAACCTGAGGACTGGCAGAAATTTAGAATTCAGCAGAGGAAGACAAAGAATTTAATTAAGAGGGGGAAAATAAAGTATGAGAGGAAGCTTGCTGAGAACATAAAAACTGACTGCAAAAGCTTCTATAGATATGTGAAGAGAAAAAGATTAGTGAAGACAAACGTAGGTACCTTGCAGTCAGAATCAGGTGAATTTATAATGGGGATCAAAGAAATGGCAGACCAGTTGAACAAATACTTTGGTTCTGTCTTCACGAAGGAAGACACAAATAACCTTCCGGAAGTACTAAGGGACCGAGGGTCGAGTGAGAAGGAGGAACTGAAGGAAATCCTTATTAGTCAGGAAATTGTGTTAGGGAAATTGATGGGATTGAATGCCGATAAATCCCCAGGGCCTGATAGTCTGCATCCCAGAGTACTTAAGGAAGTGACCCTCGAAATAGTGGATGCATTGGTCATTTTCCAACAGTCTATCGACTCTGGACCAGTTCCTATGGACTGGAGGGTAGCTAATGTAACACCACTTTTTAAAACAGGAGGGAGAGAGAAAACAGGTAATTATAGACTGGTTAGCCTGACATCAGTAGTGGGGAAAATGTTGAAATCAATTATTAAAGATGAAATGGCAGTGCATTTGGAAAGCAGTGACAGGATCAGTCCAAGTCAGCATGGATTTATGAAAGGGAAATCATGCTTGACAAATCTTCTAGAATTTTTTGAGGTTGTAACTAGTAGAGTGGACAAGGGAGAACCAGTGGATGTGGTGTATTTGGACTTTCAAAAGGATTTTGACAAGGTCCCACACAAGAGATTGGTGTGCAAAATTAAAGCACATGGTATTGGGGGTAATGTACTGACGTGGATAGAGAACTGGTTGGCAGACAGGAAGCAGTGAGTCGGGATAAACGGGTCCTTTTCAGAATGGCAGGCAGTGATTAGTGGGATGCCGCAGGGTTCAGTGCTGGGACCCCAGCTATTTACAATATACATCAATGATTTAGATGAAGGAATTGAGTGTAGGTTCACCAGACTGATTCCCAGGATGGCAGGACTGACGTATGAGGAGAGATTGGATCGTCTGGGCCTGTATTCATTGGAGTTTAGAAGGACGAGAGGGGATCTCATAGAAACATAAAATTCTGACGGGACTGGACAGGTTAGATGCAGGAAGAATACTCTCCATGTTGGGGAAGTCCAGAACCGGGACACAGTCTAAGGATAAGGGGTAGGCCATTTAGGACTGAGATGAAGAGAAACTTCTTCACTCAGAGTTGTTGACCTGTGGAATTCTCCACTGCAGAGAGTTGTTGATGCCAGTTCATTGGATATATTCAAGAGGGAGTTAGATATGGCCCTTAACGGCTAATGGGATCAAGGGGTATGGAGAGAAAGCAGGAAAGGGGTACTGAGGTGAATGATCAGCCATGATCTTATTGAATGGTCGTGCTGGCTAGAAGGGCCGAATGGCCTACTGCACCTATTTTCTATGTTCTAAGAATCAATAACCAGAGGGTCATAGATTTAAGGTAATTGGGTAAAAAATCAGAGGCGACATGAGAACCTTATTTATACAAGTGGTTAGGATTTCAAATGCACTGTCTGATAGGGTGGTGGCTACAGATTCAATAGTAGCCTTCAAAATGGAGTTGGATAAATAACAACAATAACTTTTATTTATATAGCACCTTTAACATCGTAAAATGTCCCAATGCGCTTCACAGCAGTGTTAGAAGACAAAACAGATAAATTTGACACTGAGCCATATAAGAAGAAATTACGGCAGATGACCAAAGGTTTGGTCAAAGAGAGAGGTTTTAAGGAGAGCCTTAAAGGAGGAAAGAGAGGTGGAGAGATTTAGGGAGGGAGTTCCAGAGCATTGAGCCCAAGCAGCTGAAGGCACGGTCACTGATGGTTGAGCAGTCATAATCAGGGATGCTCGAGGGCAGAATTTGAGGAGCGCAGACATCTTGTGGGGTTAAGGCTGAAAGAGATTAGAGATGGGCGCGAGGCCAAGGAGGAATTTGTAAACGAGGATGAGAATTTTGAAATCGAGGTGTTGCTTAACCGGGAGCCAATATAGGTCAGCGAGCACAGGGGTGATAGGTGATCGGTACTTGGTGCGAGTTAGGACACGGATTGCCGAGTTTTGGATGACCTCAAGTTTACGTAGGATAGAATGTGGGAGGCCAGCCAGGAGTGCGTTGGAGTAGTCAAGTCTAGCAGTAACAAAGGCATGGATGAAGGTTTCAGCAGCAGATGAGCTGGGGCGGAGGAGGGCAATGTTACGGAGGTGGAAATTGGCGGTTTTAGTTATGCCGCAGATATATGTCCGGAAACTCATTTGTGGGTCAATATGACGCCTATGTTGTGAACAGTGGTTTAGTCTCAGATAGATGCTAGGGAGAGGGATGGAGTCAGTGGCTAGGGAACCAAAGTTTGTGACGGGGACCAAAGACAATGGCTTCGGTCTTCCCAATATTTAATTGAAGAAGTTTTCTGCTCATCCAGTACTGAATGTCGGACAAGCAATCTGACAATTTAGAGACCATGGAGGAATCGAGAGAAGTGGTGGAGAGGTAGAGCTGCGTGTTGTCTCTGTACATGTGGAAACTGATATCATCAAGGGCAGCATATGGATGATAAATAGGAGGGGGCCAAGGATCCTTGGGGGACATCAGAGGTAAAGATGCGGGAGTGGGAAGAGAAGCCATTGCAGGAGATTTTCTGGCTACGATTAGATAAGAATGTAGCCAGGCGAGTGCAGCCCCACCCAGCTGAATGATAATGGAAAGGTGTTGGAGGAGGATGGAGTGGTCAACTGTCAAAGACTGCAGACAGGTCCAGGAAAATGAGGAGGGATAGTTTACCTTTGTCACAGTCACAAAGGATGTAATTTGTGACATTTGATGAGAGCTGTTTCGGTACTGTGGCAGTGGCAGAAATCAGATTGAAGGGATTCAAACGAGTTCTGGGAAAGATGGACAGGATTTTGGGAGGTGACAACACGTTCAAGATCTTGGGAGGTTGGAGATGGGGCGGTAGCTCGCAAGCAGTGTGGGGTAAAGGGTTTTTTTGAGGAGAGGAGTGATGACCACAGATTTGAAGGAGAGGGGGACAGTACCTGAGGGGAGAGAACCGTTAACAATGTCAGCTAACATGGGAGCCAAAAAAGGAAGTTGGGTGGGCAGCAGTTTAGTGGGAATAGGGTCAAGGGAGCAGGAAATGGGTCTCATGATGAGCGTGGAGAGATCAGAGAAAAACTAAAGATGCGAGTTTAGGGCTAGGGCAAGAGGGAGCCTCAGAGGAAGTTTGGCCCGCCGGTCTAGGGGTAGGAAGGCAATTGGCAGAGGCAGCTAATCGGATGGTCTCAATCTTTGAGACAAAGAAGTCTATGAGCTCCTCACATTTGTTGGAGGTGAGTGTGGTGGAGACGGGAGAGGGGTTTAAGAAGACGATAAACAGTGGAGAATTGTAGCCGGATGTTATCTTGAAATAAATACTTGAAAGAAAAAAAATTAGTGATATAGGGAAAGAGCAGGGGAGTGGGGCTAACTGGATTGCTCTGAGAGCCGGCGCCGACTCACTTAGCTGAATGGCCTCCTTCTGTACTATACTATTCTATGATTCTAATTATCAGAATGGATAGCAAGCTGGCTACCAAATAGGGCAGATGTTAAGGGTAGTTACTCAGACTGGCAAAAAGTGGGAAGTGGTGTTTCACAAGGATTGATGCAAGGAACACTATTGTTTTCAATTTACATAAATGATTTGGACTCAGAATTTGAAAGTACAATTTCAAAATTTGCAGACATTAATAAACATGCGGAATGGGTGTGTGATAGGCAGATTAATTTGAGTATAAATGTGAGCTGGTTAATTTTGGTAGGAGGAATAAGGAGGCTACATGCTCCTTGGAAAATAAAAGTCTAAATGGGATAGAGGAGCAAAGGGATAAAGGGTACAGATACATAAATCACAAAGTAAGAATCCAGATTAATGACGCCATTTTAAAAAGAAAAACAATGCATTGGGATTCATTTCTAGGGAGATAGAATTGAAAAGCATGTTATGTTAAACTTGTACAGAACCTTGGTTAAACCACATGGAGTACTGTACACAGTTCTGGTCTCCATATTATAAAAAGGATATCGAGGCACTGGAAAAGGTGCAAAATGATTTACAAGGATGATATCAGAACTGCGAGGTTTACAAGGGTGATGATGTCTGAACTGAGGTTATACCTAACAGGAAGGACTGAACAGGCTGGGGCTCTTTTCTGTGGAAGAGAGAAGGCTGGGGGTGACCTGATGGAGGTCTTTAAGATTATTAAAGGGTTTGCTAGGATAGACATAGGGTAGAAAATTATAGCATGTGTGATGAACACACGCACCCGAAGAGGCCTCGCAAATGCCAGTTCTTGGTGCGCAATGCGCATACGCTAAGAACCAGCTTTTGCGATCTGTCAATGTTTCGCACGCATCCCTGAGAGAAGGACAGGGATCTCTTGCCCAGCGAATGTCATTTAGGCGTATATCCTACTTTTACCAGCGTAAGAGTTTGAAAACATAGAAAAATTAAATTTAATCACTCATTTTTATATTAAAAACCTTGTCCATTAAGGTAAGTTTATTTTTAACCCTATTAAAACATTTAATTTCAATTAGTTTTAAATATGTGAGATGTTTCTTTTATTTATTGTTGTTTTTTGGGGGGGGGAGTTTCTCATTGGTAATGGGAGCGTGTACAAATGGAGTTCCCATTATTATCAATGAGAATACTAGATGTTCATTGGTGCTCCAGGCCCACGTGATCCCAGGATACAAATACATAGCTTGAATACATGTTTCCGTACACTGGACTGCGAAACTAGGCCTCCGACCGCAATCCTACGTCCTTCCAGGACCACCAGGTATTTTCGTTAAAAAAATTCAGGCCGGAGGTATTCACTCGAAGGAAGCCTCTGACTGCAGTTTTCCTCCCAATGTTTCAACTTGTGGGGGGCATAAATATAAGATAGTCACTAATAAATTCAATGGGGAATTGAGGAACAACTTCTTTACCCAGAGTGTAGTTAGAATGTGGATTTTGCTACCACATGGAGTAGTTAACATAGATGCATTGAAAGAGAAACTAGATAATTACATGAGGATTGAATGGGAGGGTATTCTGATGGGGTTAGATGAAGTAGCGTGGGAGGAGGCTCATGGAGTATAAACACCAGCTTAGATCATTCAAACCAAAAGGCCTGTTCTTATGTTGTGAATTCTATGCAACAGTGAACTCTGACAGTATTGTAGTGATTGGGCGCATTTTCCTATTTTCCTTTCTCTTGCCTTCCATCGCAATCTCTGAGCAATGACTAGTCATTAAAAAAAATTGAGGTGGGGGGCAAAGGGGGAATAAATAATTAGTTACCTGACTTCTAGATTAGTGAAGAGTGGTATTCTGTTTAGTGAACGTTTTCCATTCACGACATGCAGACTTCTCCAAATAGGGGCTGACAGGAATCTAGAAAATCCAGTGAAAAACATGAGCTAAAAAAATTGTAGCGCAGGAAGGTGGCTTTCTTGATTGTAATAAACCATAAAAGGTGAAAATTATTATTTTTTAATGTTAGATGAAGCTCAAGGTGCTAAAGCAAAAGAGAGCCTTCGAGCAAAATGTACAGAATACCTTGATCGAGCTGAAAAACTAAAGGAATATTTGCAAAAAAAACAAAAGGTCAAAAAGCCTATTGAAGAGTCAAACACAGGTGATGACAAAGGGTATGTATTTAAGTGTCTTGTAATTTTCTATTATGAAATGTTTGTCTTCAGTTTTGCATGACAAGATGCAGTGTAATATTTTCTTTTGTAACTATAATTCACAGGATAATAATGATGAGGAAGGCCATTCAGTCCATCTTAATTCATCTATCCAGAGAGATCCTAAAGTTCCCCTCCCCCATTTCAGCATCCAAATGTTTCTTAAACATTTCCTGGGTGTCATCTGCATTAATCTTCCTGGAAATATGAATTGATCAGCTGTGTGAAGAGCAACTTCCTGAGAGTTACAAATTTATCTTTTACTGGCTTGAATCTTTCCCCTAGTCCTACATTTGCAAGTTGATTTAAAGTAATATTCTAGATTTACGTTTTTTGTTTCCCTAATCATGTACTCTTTAAAATTACCGTACAAATGTGTTCTGTCAGCTGAAAAGTCCAAGTGTCCCTAGTCTTTCCTTCTAGTTCAGCTCTTTTGACATTAAGGAATCTTCCTCGTGACACTTCTCTGCGCTGGAGCTGGAGCTTGAATGCCACCATTGTCATGCTGATCAGAACTGGCCACAGTACTCAAAAGAACATTCAGACCAGGGACCTATACAGTGTGGTTACGACTTCTGACTTGTATTTTTACTGTTCTGTCTGTCTAGTTCAACATTCTGTTGACTTTATTGATTGCTGCTCTGCATTGGTTTGGACAAGTTGAGCGTCAGGTCTTCTAAAGCTGCTGGGTCTCTTGCGACGACTTCTTCTTTTGTTTTTGCAATGCCATTCATGAAGTACACCTGTTACCTTTCCCCCCCCCCCCCCCCCCCCAATGTGCAGCACTTCACACTTGTCTGCATTAAACGTCGTCCTCTATTGTTCTGTCCACTTACATATTTTATCCAACTCGCTCTGTAATTTGAGCTGATGTTGAGGACAGTTTCTCTGGCATTCTTCACTTCTGAGTCTGGATCAAGGCTGTGATGAGGTCTGGAGCGGTGTGGTTACAGAAGAACCCAAACTGAGCATTAGTGAGAAAGTGCTGCTTGATTAAAAACAGAAAATGCTGGAAATCTCAGCAGGTCAGGCAGCATCTGTGGCGATGCAGCAGAGTTAACGTTTCGGGTCGATGACCCTTCGTTATTGACCCAAAACATTAACTCTGCTTCCTCTCCTCAGATGCTGCATGACCTGCTGAGATTTCCAGCATTTTCTGTTTTTATTCCAGATTCAGCATCCGCAGTATTTTGC
Source organism: Pristiophorus japonicus (assembly GCF_044704955.1). Classification (NCBI taxonomy): domain Eukaryota; kingdom Metazoa; phylum Chordata; class Chondrichthyes; family Pristiophoridae; genus Pristiophorus; species Pristiophorus japonicus. The sequence goes on from NC_091981.1 coordinate 97,591,739, forward strand.
TTTTGTATAAGTGCTGCTTGATAGCATTTTTGAAGATTCCTCAACACTTTGTTGGTGATTGAAAGGAGATAGATGGGTTGTAATTGGCTGGGTTAGATTTTTCCTGCTTTTTGCAAATAGGGCATACTTGGCAAATTTTCCACATTGTTGGGCAGTTGCCAGTCTCTGGCTGCATTGGAACAGCTTGGCTAGGAATGTTTATAGCAATACATCTACAATGACATAAGCTGTAAGTGGTGTAACATTTCTTGGTACTAGTAAAAATTAGATGCACAGACATGACCGATACACTGGCTACAATATGTACAATCTACAGAATGCACTTCAGCAGCTTACCAAGCTTACTTCAACACCATCACCCAACCCCATGATCTATATCACTGAGAAGGACAAGAGCAGCAATATCATTGGAACATCATCACCTCCAAGTTCCTCGCAAAAGTTACACATCATCCTGATGTGTATAAATACTGCTGTTCCTTCATTGCCACAGGGTCAAAATCCTGGAAGTCCCTACCTGACTCCATTGTAAGTGCACCATCAGCGCAAGCACTATTGTAGTTCAAGAAGGCGATCTACCACTGCCACCTCTGGGCAACTAGGGATCGGTAATAAATGCAGCCTTGTCAGGGTCATCTACATCATGAGAACAAGTAAAAGAGAAAACATTCGGACATATGCTCTGGAGTAAAAAGCAAAAACCATTTAAGGTAAAGTATCAAACATATAAAACTTTTACAGTTAATTTCCAAAATGCAGTTAATGTCTAGTAATGACATCACTATCTAAAAGGAATGTGTATCTTTAGTGCTATTGTTTTCCAGTTCCGATTGCAAACAATACTGAAAAAAACGATAGTATAATCCAAACTGCAATTTATGCAGCAGTGAGGGAGTGCAGTATTATTGGAAATGCCATCTTTCTAATGAGACATCACACCCTGTCTGCCTGCTCAATGTAACAGTGCAAGTTGATAAGGCTATTAAGAGTGCAGACAAAGTACTGGAGTTCATTTCTCACACTAGAGAAAGTGCAGAAAAGATTTACAAGGACGTTATCAGAATTGAGAGAATGCTATCAGGAAACTCCAAGCTTGGGGCTCTTTTCTCTGGAAAAGGGAGACCTGATGGAGGTGTTTAAAATTATGAAGGATTCGACAGGGTAGATGGGGGCAAGTATTTCCACTTGAGGCCGAGTCCAGAGCAAGGTGCCATATGATCAAATAAAGAATTTAGGAGGAATTTCTTTATGCAGAGAGTGGTGAGAATGTGGAACACACTGCCACATGAAGTGATTTGAGCAGATACCATTGACACATTTAGAGGAAGGATTGATGCATACATGAAGGAGAAGGGGATAGAGGGATCTGGGGGCAGGGTAAAAAGATAATTAAAGGAGGAGGAGGCTTATATAGAGCATAAACAGCAGCATAGATCAGGTAGGCTGAATGACTTGTTTCTGTGCTGCAGATTTTATATGTATTTCTGTGTATGACCTGTACAAAAAGGGAGGCTATAACTGCTGAAGCATATGGCCCTCCGCACTAGGGATAACTGGAATATACTTTGTTATAGAACTGCAGTCTTCTGCCAAGTAAAGAAACGGACTGAACAATCTAAAAATGCTTAGAGCCAGTTCCTAGATTCAGAATTCAAAGACCAGTATAAAAACAGCTTAAAATGTGCTATTGCAACATGACTGCCCCTCAGCTTTTTTTTTTCCTATGCACTGTCAACATTACTGCCCAAATCATGGGTAATTAGAACCAAGTGGTAGTTCTTGCAGTAAGAATCAACTGCTTAACTTCAGCTTCTGTAGTTTTATTTTTTTCTACAATACAAATCTAGCCATTTACATTGGACTGCATAACAGCAAAGGTAAATGGACTCAATTTCCAAAAACTTCCAGTGAGGATTCAGCTCTGAAAACCTGGCTTGTGAAACAATCTTGCACATTATGCAGCAGAACAGGAGGTAGGCACATCATGCATTCAACAAGAACAGGAAATGCTGGAAAAACTCAGCAGGTCAGGAGGCATTTGTGGAGAGAATAGAGGAGTTAACGTATTATGTGTTCTCTCCAAAGATGCTGCCTCAAAGTGTTTTCAACGTCATCTGTTTTTATTTCAGATTTGCAGCATCTGACGATTTCTTTTCCTTGTTTACTTCACACCTTGTTCAGTACAACAAGACGGCCACTAAGGCCAGCAGCCAGGCAGGCCAGCTGAAGTAGCACTAGGAATGCTGGGGAGAGAATTTGAGTGCGAGGGTATAGGAACAAGGTAGCAGAAGGGTCTGACACTGAGCTGAGGAAGGGAAGAATCCCTAAGTGGAAGAAAGTAAGATGAATGCAAACGGGCACAGGGCTGGAGAAGATTGCAGATGTAGTGTGGAGGTCAGCCACGAAAGTATCTGAGGTTGAGGAATTTGAAACCGATGTGCTGAGGAGCAGCAAATCAATGGAGGGTGGCAATCACAGGGGTGGTGAGTAGGTAGGACTTTGTGTAGGGTAGGATGTGGAAATCAGCTGCCTGGATGATTTGTAGTGTGGGATGATAGCATTGGAAAAGTCACTTGGGTGTGATAAAGTCATGATTGAGGACTTAAGTCTCAGTGGGTGTGAGGAAGGATGGAGATTAGAGCTATTTTGGAGGTGAAAGCATGTGGTTAGGTGATGGAATGGAGCTACGTTCGGTCAAAATTGCACATCATGTTGAACTTGACGCTGGAAGGGTGGTGGCATCAGATGCTTAGGCATGGAGTTTCTAACTGCTTTTTATTGTGCAAGGGTACTATCAGTCAAGCTCTTCCAGGAGCCAGTCTTCCTTCCCCTTCAAATAAGGGTGGCACAAATAATTTCCTTATAATGAAGATACGAGAGCTCCAAGGGAAACTGACATTCACTTGCATGATTCTTTACTGATTAGGTATCAACTGGGCACAGAAAAAATAAAATTGCTTTTGATTCTTTTTGCTGAAGAATTGTGCAGTGTCAAAATGACAGCAGTACATTTAGTTTTTTCTTCTTTTGCATATTTACGAACTTCCTAGCCTTCATAGACATAACACAACCAATGGATAAGGGACAAGCTGTTTGTCACTAAATTAGCTATCAGAGGTACATGTGGATTTGGAATTGCTTTCTCCCTAGCAAGCTGCTTGGCTGCTGGTTGGTGCCTCTCTACCGCACACATTGACATTCGGCCTCAGCAAAGTGGCGAAGTGAGCCTGCATCCCATCACTAATGGTTGAGATATTTTACATAAATATTCCTTTTATTTTTGATTTGTGTCTCAAATGTATGCTTGTATTGTTTACTCCATAGTATAAAAGAAGCCATGGGTTTATCCTTTCAATGCGATTTATTTGGATTTTTATTGCAGGAATGAGAGTGACGGAGAGGCTGACAATTCTGAAAAGAAGAAATTACAGAGTCAGCTACAAGGTGACTAGGCTAACTTGTGAAATGATTGGTACATTCCATATCCATTCAGTTGTAACTTGCTGTTCTCAGTATGAAATTATCAGATACAACAGACGTGCATTTTATTGGCAAGTCTCCTGTGGTGCTGCTGTCAGTAAGTCAGGTTGTGTGGTTTTATAAGGACAGGAATACTGTACTGTGTAAAACACTTATTCTGCTGCTAAAGGCTACAATGTCTATTTAATAAGTAAACATTGTGAATTAATTCAATAGTTAATTGTTCAAAGTAGAGATCAGAATCCTATGGGCAGGTTAGTTAAAAGCCTGCAGATGTTGGATGTCTATTGTTTCCTTGTACTGGATAATTTTTTCTGCATACTGGAATTGATTGCCTTTGTTTCTTTATACTTTTGATATATCTATCTTTTGGTGGTTCTCGCATGACATTGACAGGAGTCAAGGGTAATGCTGATTCGCTCAAATTTCTGAGGAACTATTAAAAAAAAACTTTCACTATCTCAACATCTTTCCAAATCTTTTCAGTGGTCAAATGCACTTTGTCACCACCCAACACCTAGCGACACCATAATCTTGACTGAACAATTCCACAGAAGATCAGCCAGTGAAATTTATTCCCCATGTATATCACATTACATAAATAAATGCATGTAACATGGAGGCAAAGGCAGCTCAGGAAGGGGAAAATAGGCTGGCTCAGGATCATATCGCTGTATTATTTTGTCCAATCGAGTAGTGTTGGGAATGGGGTCTGAGCTGCAATTTGTTCAGGGTTTTTTTTTAAAAAGAGAATGCAGAAGGACACCTAAACATGAACCTGCACTTTGAGGGTATTCCTCTATTAGCAGGTGTTTCACCATGTACAGCCTGCAGTCACGTCCAGTATGTGTTTCACCTGATGGCTGTGCATACTTTCCAGGCTTCATTGGATACCAATCAAGGACAGGGGCCATGGTTGCTTTTATTTTATTGCCTTTATTGTCCTCCCCTCATTATCCCAAGGCCAATCTCACTGAGGGCACTTGAACTGACCTTCCATTGGCATGGGTGAGATCAGCTAACTCAGTACAGACTAGGGATAGAAGCTACAAGCTTCCTGATTTTGGGCCGAGTTGTATGATAGGTGGGGCATACTGAACTTGGGGTCTGCTCATGAGCCTCATGGCTCACACACACTCTGAAATTAGGCACACTGCACCTGCTCAGCCTGCACAATCCAAGTTCAGCTCACATGGTCACAGCCTTTGGCAAAAATGAAAAAAAAATTAAAGCACTTAAAAACACAAAACAATTTTCTAGTTAAATTTAAACACATTACTGTGAAATACGTAATTTTTGTGTTGTGTTGTGTTTAAACATTTATTTCTGAAATTAGAAATTTCAATTACTGAGGGAAAAAATGGACAGATGAGAATAATTTCAGAAAGCGTTTTGAGTGATTTGTGAGAAACTAGGGCCTAGATTGTGCAACCACAGGGCGATAAACTTACAATAAAAGCGCAACAATTGTGCGTCAAACAGGGTGATGCCTTTAAATTTGAAATACCCTATCACTGGAATAACAGACTGCAGTGACAATGAGTTTTCAATAAAAGTGTCCCCTGTATTGAATTTAATATATAATGGATATATTAAGAGCATCAGTAATTTAGACCACACTTGGAATATTGGGTGCTAATTCAACACTTCAGTAAAGGAGCAAATCAAAGCTGTTTTGATTCTTTGCCTTTTTTTAAACTTCACTCAAACCTAACACTAGACAAAAGCAGGAAATATTTTTCTTATCACACACACTACTTGTAGGTCTTAAATTCCTTTTAATTTTAGTCGAAAAACGTTGGAGAGTAGGTTTGCATAAGGGCCCTCTTTTCAAAAATAACCAATTGGAGAAAAGGTCTGGATCAGTTTTGGCTCCCTGTTGCTTTTCGTCCTTTCTGCCACTGAAATCTTCATGTGTGCATTACCCACTTGCAGTCTCAATTACTCCATGAACTCCATCTTATCCAAAACTCTGCTACTTGTCCCCATCCTTCAGGGTTCCATTCGCCTATAGCCTCATCCTCGTTCACTTCATTTGGCGCTCAGAGCCGTAAAACCTCAAATTTGAAAGTTATGTCCCGGTCTTTAAATCCCTCTATGGCCTCATGCTTCCCTGTTTCTGTGACTTCCTTCAACCGTATAGACCTCTTTATCCCACCACCTGCCACTGCTCTCACTTTAGCCTCTTGTGAATCCCTTCCATCCTTTCCCCCACCATTGGCAACCATGCAATCAGCCATGTAAATCCCACACTCTGAAATTCTTTCTTAAGCCACTCTGCTGCTCCATTTCCCTTTCCTCCTTTTAACACCTCCCTTAAAACCTACTTCTTTAACCAAGCTTTTTGCACACATAATTTATCTCCCTATGGATCGTTGTTCATTTTCCTCATCCTTCAGTGGAGTGCATTGGGATACTTTTCTACATTAAAGGCATTATATAAGTGCAAGATTTTTTGGTTCCATTACTTTGTTTGATTTAGCTTTCTTTAAATGCACAGAACAAATTGCCATATCAGCTCTTGCAGTATGGAAATCATAAATTCTCAAAATCCAGTGCCACTGATGACACTAGAGCTCACTATTTAAATTTTAATATCCAAAATAAGACCAACAAAGAAAAAACATAATTATTTGAGCCCTAATGCAACTCTGCTAAACTCATGCTTCTTGTATCTTTAAATTTCTTCTTGCTGTGTAGGTGCCATCGTTATGGAGAAGCCAAATGTGGGTTGGAATGACGTTGCAGGTCTAGAAGGTGCCAAAGAAGCTCTTAAAGAGGCTGTGATTTTGCCCATTAAGTTTCCTCATCTGTTTACAGGTTAGTAACATTTCACGGGACTGACCTATCTCTATCTATATCTCTCATAAAAAATCTTGCACAGGGCACACATTCCATTAGAATGTGCTATATAAACATTGCAACGGGAATTCTGATATTAAAATATCAACACCTGCCTGTCACGCTTATCTCTGACTATTACTGTGCCAAGGAGTAACATTCTAATAGAAATGGGGTGGGGGGGGGGAAAGAGAGAGGAGAGAAAGAGACTGGGGGGGGTGGTGGGAGGGGAGAGAGAGGGAACTCTGGGAGAGGAGGTCAGGAACTCGGTGGGGGGGTGGAAAAAGGCATAGAGAGCACCATGGGAATGGGGGGTAGAACGTGATCTAGGTTGAAAGGGGGCAGTTGAGAGTGAGAACGTGATCCAGATGGTAAGATGGATCACATTCTTCCAGCCCCACCCGCTTTACACCCACACCATGTTCTCCCTCTCCTCCTCCTACACATGGTTGATTTCTCAGAAAACTCGGTGCGTGTGTGGCAAGTGACATCGTTGAACTGGACGAAATCCATAAGTCACGACATTGCCACTATTCACTTCATACCCAATAAACCTGTTAACAATCCGTGACCGCCACACGAACATAAGAACATAAGAAATAGGAGCAGGAATAAGGCATTCGGCCCCTTGAGCCTGCTCCGCCATTTAATACGATCATGGCTGATCTGATCATGAACTCGGGTCCACTTCCCTGCCCACTCCCCATAACCCCTTATTCCTTTATCGGTTAAGAAACTGTCTATCTCTGTCTTAAATTTATTCAATGTTCCAGCTTCCACAGCTCTGAGGCAGTGAATTCCATAGATTTACAACCCTCAGAGAAGAAATTCCTCCTCATCTTAGTTTTAAATGGGCAGCCCCTTATTCTAAGATTATGCCCCTTAGTTCTCGTCTCCCCCATCAGTGGAAACCTCCTCTCTGCATCCACCGTGTCAAGCCCCCTCATAATCTTATACGTTTCAATAAGATCACCTCTCATTCTTCTAAATTCCAATGAGTAGAGGCCCAACCTACTCAACCTTTCCTCATAAGTCAACCCTATCTATGGTGGGGGGGCTGTGGGGGAAGGTCAGAAACTTGTTGGGGGAAGGTCCGGAGCTCTGGCAGGGGGAGAAAAGAACTCTGGAGGGGTTGGGGTGGGGCGGAAGGTCAGGAACTTGGGTCAGTTGGGGGGGGAAGGTCAGGCACTTGGGTGGGGGGGAATGTCAGAAACTTGGAAGGGGGCAGGAAGAGAATATCAGAAACTTGGGCTTGGGGAGTGGGAAGGTCAGGCACTTGGGCAGTGGAGGTGTGGGCAGGAACTTGTTTGCGGGGGTGGGAGAAGGTCTTAACCTGCAGTATGAGCCCTATCTGTTCCAAGTGAGCTCTGTTCTGTCTGGAGTTGGCAGTCAGAATGACTCGAATTATACTTTGCAAGGTCATTGATTACGTAGGCCATTAGAGGGAGCAACGTGCGGCAGCATGCCACTGCAGGCAGCAGCGCGTGCTGCTGCAGGAGTGCGACGGTTGCGAAGCCAGGTCGTTGATTGCAGTGTGGGCAGGCACAGCAGGAGCAGCGAGGTCAGGGCGAAGGAGCGGCAAAAGTTTGTAGAGGGAAGTGACCGGGGCCGAGGAGAGGGGAGGACCATGGGGTAGCACGGGCTAGCCCACACTGCGATATGTGTGCGCACTGGGTCCGTGCTGCAGAGCTGGTCTCCAATCGTCTTGGGTAATCCTTGTCACTGGACCAAGACCCGTGTGGTGGCTGGTGTGCAACGGCCACCACATGTTAAAAAAAATCCACGCGCAGGCATCCTTCAAGATGTAGAATATTAGGTTTTTCATTGAAACGCTTGTGAACTCATCCCTTTTTGGCATGGAAGCAGGTCATCCTCGTTTCGAGGGATTGCCTATGATGATGATTACGTAGGCAGGGCGGTTCGAAATTACACATTTCAAAGAAACTGCTGGGTATGTCTTATCCTCCAAGGGGTCCAATCAGCAATCAGGTGTTGTGATCAAGGAGACCCAATCAGAGCTTTAGCTGTTGCAAAATACCGTGCCCACGGCCATTTCAGCTAGTAGACCCGAAGGGGATTTCCATTGTCTCAAAGCCACAGTAATATGCATATGCAGGCAGCATTGATACTCGCATGTCAATGATGGACTAGCCATCACAGCCTCTTTAGGTTGCTAATTAACACTTTAAATCACCACAGTGTTCCAGGCTAACAGCTTATTGTTAGAAAAAATTGTTGAACTGGACATTATAGAAATATTGTATGTTTCAAAAGACAATTCATGCAATACAGGTGAAGGTCAAATTGTTAACATTCATTATGCTTCTTAAAAAGATAATTTGGAGTACTCTATTTTCCAGAATGACTATAACCTATCATTTCACTTAGTGATATGTGATATGAAATTAGGTTTCCAGTTCTTTAAGAAGTACCTGATGTAGCTTTCACATATTCTTACATAGTTATGATTATAAAGATGATTTGTAGCAGGATTTTGGAATTCAAATGTGATCTCTCTCTCTCTCTCTCTCTCTCTCTCTAGGTAAACGGACTCCATGGAGAGGAATCCTTCTGTTTGGTCCTCCTGGAACTGGCAAGTCCTATCTGGCAAAAGCTGTGGCAAAGGAAGCAAACAACTCTACATTTTTCTCAATCTCCTCTTCTGACTTGGTCTCTAAATGGCTTGGAGAAAGTGAAAAGTGAGTTTCTATCATGTTCGTTGTATGGAGCTTAGAATTGATATCTTTGATAACTACCTATTTGCAAATTGATAGGGAATTTTATATTTCCCTGGGTCGAACAAATCTTCTCTTTGAGAGCTATTTTTGCAGGATATTGCACTTCATGTTTTCTGTACCATTTCAATCCAGATCTGAAGTGTTAGCACATTCAAAGTAAAATTAACATGTGCCATTGCTGTCTGAGGCCAGTTGGACTTGTGTGGATCTTTGGAAAGGAGTCGTCTTAATATTATTACAGTCAACAGTCTTTTAAAATTCTAATGAAGCAGATGTTTATTCAGCAAATGGCATAAATTATATTGAATCCACTGAACTCTCCAAAATGTTATGTTATACTTGTGTGCATTTCTCTTCCAAGACATTTATTTTTATTTTTCGAAGCTGCACTTTGATTTTTTTTTTAATAAAATTTTCAAATTGTGCTTTTCCTTTGCAAGGAATACAGTACTAAATTGTCCATGGCACACCCCACAATTAGTTGATTAATTTTAAGTGTATTTTTGACATACATATGTTCGCACACGTACATGCAAGATAGTGACAGAATTGGGAGAGAACCTCCACAAAGCCACCAGTAGCCAGAGCCTGCAACTAGAATGTGGCGGTTGACATGGCAAAATTAAATGGGGAATGTTGATATCGCAATTTAGGTTGGTAAATCTTGACCCAAAATGATTAAAAATCCTGAAAAAAGAAGTAAGATTTGTGGACAGGAAGTGCACAAGACCTTTCAGATGTCAGTTACATCTTAGGCATTTTTTCATGGTTGCACCACTGGAATGATTATTGCTATAAAAAAGCACTAAATACTGTCTTTTTAATCAACTTTGCTCTACCTAGGTTGGTAAAGAATTTATTTCAGCTTGCCCGAGAAAACAAGCCTTCAATTATCTTCATTGATGAGGTTGATTCACTTTGTGGCTCGAGGAGTGAAAATGAAAGTGAAGCTGCAAGGCGTATCAAAACTGAATTCCTGGTTCAGATGCAGGGTAAGCATCTTTGGGTTAGTTAAGAACTAGTCTTGTTTATAGTTTGAGGTGTAAAATTGTATGTAGAATACAACAACTTAAAGCATGGAATCAAAAAAGTTCATTCAGGCCAGCAGACTCATTCTTTCCACTAACTTCTGTTTTATTGTGGACTCTAGCCAACCAATTAACCTTCTGAGCAAAGGTTTTTAAAGTTTTTCTCTCTCAATTCATCCCAAAAGCAAATTAAGTGAAACTCCAGTATGTCAACCAAATATTATATCCTTTGTTCCTGATTGGTTGTTTTCCATGACTTGATGTTTCTATGGTGCCAGCAAAACTATTGTGCTATACAAACCTCAAACCTATTCCAGATATTTGTGGTTCTTGTTTTAAAAGCTGTTGATCAACACTTAATTAACAGGTTTTGGTGAGAGTCTGTTCCACTAATTAAGTCTACATGGAGCTCATTCATTTTGTCTATCTTGTCATATTCCGAATTTGAAGCCTATATATTCATAGAATCAACAGGAGGAGGCCGTTCAGTTTTTCGTGCCTGTGGTGGCTCTTTGAAAGAGCAGGTGTGTTTAGTCCGACATCCCCACTTTTTGCCCATAACCTTGTAAGTTCCTCATCCTCAAGTACCTGTCCAACTCCCTTCCAAAATTATTTATGGAATCAGTTTCCACCACCTTTTCAGGTAGAGTGTCCATCCCGACAACTGAGTGGAAAAATTTCTCATCTCCCCTCTAGATCATTTTCCGATTATTTCAAATCTATGATCTCTAGTTATTGACCCACTCGTCTGAGGGAATATTTTTTCCCTATTTACTCTATCCAAACCTCATCATCTTAAAAACCTCTATTACGTCACCTCTTAACCATCTCTGTTCCAAAGAGAACAGTCCTAATTTTCCAACCTATCCTCATAACTGAAGTCTCTCATCCCTGCAAACAACCTGGTAAATCTCCTCATAACCCTTTCTTATGCCTTTACATCTTTCCTGAAGTGTGGTGCCCAGAATTGTCCACAAGACTTCAGGTGAGGTAGAACCAGTGATTTATAATATTCTAGCATGAGCTCTTTGCTTTTATATTCTATTTCTCTATTTATAAACCCAAATAACCCATATGCCTTTTTAACCACCTTATCAGTTTGCCCTGCCACCTTTAAGGATTTGTGTATATGGAAATCAAGATCTCTCTGCTCATCTACACTTTTCAAAATCGTGCCACTTATAGTATACTGTCTTTCCATATTAGTCCTCCCAAAGTGCATCATTTCACACTTGTCCGCATTGAACTCCATTTGCCATGCTTCTGCCCATTTCACCATCCTGTCTGTCATCCTGAAGCCTATAACTATCCTCCTCATGATCTACTACTTTGCCAAGTTTGATATCATCTGCAAGCTTTATAATGCTGCTTCCTACACTAGAGTCTAGGCTGTTTTATAAAAATTCTTCTCGGCATTTAAAAATAAAATTAAATAACTGAAATAAAGAAATGAAAGAACTTGTATTTATATACCACCTTTCACTTCCTCAGGAAGTCCAAAAGTGCTTCACAGTCAATAAATGACTTTGAATTGTAGTCACTGTTAAGTTCTTACATTTCTTTATTTCAGTTATTTCATTTTATTTTTAAATGCCGAGAAGAATTTTTATAAAACAGCCTGGACTCTAGTGTAGGGAGCAGCATTATAAAGTTTGCAGATGATATGAAACTTGGCAAAGTTTCATGATCATGTGGAGGATAGTTATAGGCTTCAGGATGACAGACAGGATGGTGAAATGGGCAGAAGCATGGCAAATGAAGTTCAATACGGACAAGTGTGAAATGATGCACTTTGGAAGGACTAATATGGAAAGACAATATACTATAAGTGGCACGATTTTGAAAAGTGTAGATGAGTAGAGAGATCTTGGTATCCATATACACAAATCCTTAAAGGTGGCAGGGCAAACTGATAAGGTGGTTAAAAGGGAGCCAATTGGCAGAAAGCAAGCACTCCCAAACAGCAATGAGATAGGTCAGTTAGGCTTAAGTGACTGTCTTAATCAATTTGATATAACAACTACTTGTATTTATATAGCACCTTTAATGTAGTAAAACATTCTTGCTTACACCTGCCTGTCATTATTAAAACAGCACAATGGTTCCTCAGTGATCAAATCAATATAATGTCAGTATAAAATTTTCAGCAATGCTCCCATTTAACAAACTACAAAAATTCTAAACGAGGGCATACAATGTGGCCAAGACAAGTGGGAGGCCAGAGAATTGGGAAACTTTTAAAAGCCAGAAAAGAACTAAAAAAATAATAGCGAGGGAAGATAGATTATGAAAGTAAATGAGCACGAAATGCTTCTACAGGTACATAAAAGTAAAAAGGAAAAGAGTGGCTAAAGTAAATGTTAGTTCCCTAGAGGATGAGACTGGGGAATTAATAATGGGGAACAGGGAAATGGCAGAGACGTTGAACAAATACTTTGTATCTGTCTCCATGGTAGAAGACACTAAAAACATCCCAATAGTGGATAATCAAGGGGCTATAGAGGGAGGAACTTAATACAATCGCTATCACTAATGAAGTAGTACTCGGTAAAATAATGGGACTAAAGGCAGACAAGTCCCCTGGACCTAATGACATATATCCTAGGGTCTTAAAAGAAGTGGCTGAAAAGATAGTGGATGCATTGATTGTAATCTACCAAAATTCCCTGGGTTCTGGGGCAGTCCCAGCGGATTGGAAAAATGTAAATGTAACACCCCTATTTTTAAAAAAGGAGGCAGACAAAAAGCAGGAAACTATAGACCAGTTAGGCTAACATCTGTCATTGGGAAAATGCTAGAGTCCATTATTAAGGAAGCAGTTGCGGGACAATTGGAAAAGCATAATTCAATCAAGCAGAGTCAGCATGGTTTTATAAAAGGGAAATCATGTTTGACAAATTTGCTAATGTTCTTTTAGGATATAACGAGCAGGGTGGATAAAGGGGAACTAGTGGATGTGGTGTATTTGGATTTCCAGAAGGCATTTGATAAAGTGCCACATAAACGTTACTGCACAAGATAAAAGTTCACGGGGTTGGGGGTAATGTATTAGCATGGATAGAGAATTAGCTAACTAACAGAAAACAGAGAGTCGGGATAAATGGGTCATTTTCCGGTTGGCAAACTGACTCATAGGGTGCCTTAGGGATCGGTGCTGGGTCCTCAACTATTTACAATCTATATTAATGACTTGGATGAAGGGACCGAGTGTAATGTAGCCAAGTTTGCTGATGATACAAAGATGGGTGGGAAAGCAAATTGTGAGGATGACACACAAAATCTGCAAAGGGATATAGACAGGCTAAGTGAGTGGGCAAAAATTTGGCAGATGGAATATAGGGCCCAAGTTTCCACATGATTTGCGCCTGATTTTTAGGAGCAACTGGTGGAGAACGGACTATCTTAGAAATCGCAATTCTCCACATTTTTTTTTCTGCAGTTCTAGTCAGGTAGAACAGTTCTACTTTGGAACAGAATTTTTTCTTCAAAAGGGGGCGTGTCCGGCCACTGACGCCTGATTTCAAAGTTTCCACAGTGAAAACGTACTCCAAACTAACTTAGAATGGAGCAAGTGAAGATTTTTGTAGAACTGAAAAAACCTGTTCTACACATTAAAAAATCAGGCGCAGTTTACAAATTAGGCGTCCAGAACGAGGGGGGGGGGCAAGGGAACTCATTAAATTCTACAATAAATCCTTATTTATACTTCTACAAATATTATACAAATAAATCCAACCTGAATAAACATTTATAAGCAAAGAAAAGATTAAATAAACCACCTTCCTACCTGTGTGAAAGTGCTTCAGGCACGGAGAATGCTGCAGCCGTTCGTTCCCGCGGGGGGGAGGGGGGGGGGAATTAAACAACCGTTTAGTTCCCATGGAGGGGAGGGGGGGGGGAATTAAACAACCGTTTAGTTCCCATGGAGGGGAGGGGGGGGGGAATTAAACAGCCGCTTCGTTCCCGGGGAGGGGGGGATATTTCCACTCGGGAAACTAAAACTAGGGGACATAGTCTCAGAATAAGGGGCTGCCCATTTAAAACTGAGTTGAGGAGGAATTTCTTCTGTGGATTGTAAATCTGTGGAATTCTCTGCCCCAGAGAGTTATGGAGGTTGGGTCATTGAATATAAGGCGGAGATAGACAGATTTTTGAGCGATAAGGGAATAAAGGGTTATGGGGAGCAGGCAGGGAAGTGGAGCTGAGACCTTGATCAGATCAGCCATGATCTTATTAAATGGCGGAGCAGGCTCGAGGGGCCAGGTGGCCTACTCCTGCTCCTATTTCTTATGTTCTTAAAAGATAATGAATACAAATCTGCAGTTTAATTTTGGGTTCTAAATAGCACATGGCAGAAAAGCTGGCAGCAAGTTCAGCTCTGTGAATATTTCTTTATGTAACTGTTTGCCATGTGGGTGTGCTGATTGCTACAGGTCCCAGTCTAAAAGAAGCCTATGCTCCCAGGTTGTTTTATGAAATATTTAAATAACTAAGTCATTGCAGTTTAAATTTGGTATTTTACTGCAGAAAAATGGTAAACCTGTCAACTTTTTAGTGCTTGTATTTAATAAATATGGTTGTCTAGGAAATATTTACTGTAAATAACTAGACAGAAGTTCATATTCATTTTGCTTAGTCTTTCAGTAGCTGAAAGCTATTTGAAAGCTGTAATCCAAGAACACCCATCAGTTTTTTGATGCTACACCTCTCTCCCCAGATAATCTTGAAACTTGTACATCTTTATCAATGGCTCTCAAAATGTTTCATATAACTTTACTGCTATGTGGCATTTTCATTACAGTTTTCAAGAATATTTCTATCCAACAACATTACTCCTGCCTTACTATATAATCTATATCAAAATCAGAATGCCTGAATTGATCATTTGCTGTGATTTGCGCAAATAGAAACTGACATGTTCTATTGAAATATGTTAACCTTAATATGTATTGATGGAAATTTGCTGTCCTATGAACTGCAATCTTCCTTTTAATAAATAATTTGTCCCATCACTGAGTTAGGAACCTGAGCATTAACTAGCACAAGTCTGACTATAACACTGGGATATATATACCTGATTTATTTATACTAAATCTCACTTTATGGAATATCCAACATGACCAGATTCTGAAAAAATGAAATTCACCCTGTCACTATTCTAAATTCCTACTATGTACTGTTATGTACACAATGCACACTACACAATAAAACTACTGATAACTTTTGACAGGTGTTGGAGTAGATAATGAAGGAATCCTGGTACTTGGAGCAACAAATATCCCATGGGTTCTTGATTCTGCCATAAGAAGAAGGTAAAATGTGTTTATGCAACTGTTATATATTTAGTAATGCCTTGTAAATGACACAAACATCTGTCAAAAGATTAGCCATACCAGTAAACATATGACTCCCAGTTAGCATGCATGGAACAATGATGGCACTTCCTTTTCTGATTGACAAACCTGTCAAGACAACTGAAAGCATCCCCTTGTGAAGTGCTGCACTGCTAAGAGTTACAGAGCAGCCTTTCAATAAAACAATTATCTCTTGACAAAGAAGAACATTCAAAATTTTGTATGCATGTTTCATGCTGCTATTGAATAGTGTAATTGTATAAAGAGCTGTGACTCTTGGATATGAAATAATATGTATAACCTCCTAAGGTACTCTTGTCATTTCCCTCTTATAGAAAAGAAATAACTAGAACAGTATATGGGAAATCCTAAATGCATGCATCAAACCAAATGACCCAGAATTGACGTGTTATTACCCATTTGAAATTGACTGCAACTTCAGGATTTAGCGCATGCACATCCCAATGTGGAAATCCTGAAGTTGCAGTCAGTCATTCACTGCTCAGACACTGGTGGTACTGTGCCCCCCCCCCCCCCCCCCCAATAGCCGTCAATCAGTGTAATCAGGTAAATTAGTGAAACTGACGAATTTTAGATTTTCCGCAGTAATATCGCTGTTAAATATCACATTAAAAGTTAGACCATGTTGGATTAGCTGTAACTGGGGTTTTACAGCCTATTGACTGCTAAACAAATGTTATGGCCCTGAAAAACTAAATTTATCTCTGGTATTGATGTAAATTTGGTACCCAATTCATAATTTATCACCATAGAATTCTAAATTATTGCATGTAAATTGTTTCTAGTGGTGTCTACCTGAATTGATGTTCTGATGATGGAATAGTGTTCTGTTAATGCAGTATCCCAAAAACGAATGCAAATGATCATGTACATCGAGTTCGGTCTATCCACTTACCAATGTGAATTCAGCCCCTCACCCCATCCCTAACTTAGTAAATCAATGCTGGTATATTGATTTAACGCCGTGTATGGGATTATACAGAGAGTCATGTATGTTTATATGCACAATGGTGTTTTACAGGCAATGAACACTACCATTGCTGACCAAGTCAAATTGTGTTGGTACTGGTGAGGTGGCTAATGCACCTCACTCTCACTGGTGCCTTTGGCATAACAACATTTCTTTCTTACACTGAAACTGTTGTTTTCTAGATTTGAGAAACGTATCTACATTCCATTACCTGAGCAGGCTGCTCGCTCTGTGATGTTTAAATTGCACCTCGGAACTACGCAAAACAGTCTGTCTGATGAAGATTACCGGATACTGGCAAAGAAAACAGATGGGTATTCTGGGGCTGACATCAGTATCATAGTACGAGATGCTTTGATGCAGCCAGTCAGGAAGGTTCAGTCAGCTACTCATTTCAAGAAGGTAAGGTACCACAAAAATAAAGTGTAGTAATTTTCAGGAAAGATGTAGCCATTCTATTGACAGTATAGATACAAACTATGAACAATGACGGTCAGGTAAAGACCCTCTGGTCCATCGAGCCTGTTTCTCACAATTGCGATATCTTGTGTATCACAATATATACACTATACCCCAGCTGAAACCATGTGATCTCGTGGGAGAGGCAAAAATTCCCGGATAAAAACACCAGGCCAATTTGCGGGGGAAAATCGGGGAATTCCTCTCCATCCCATCTAGACGATTGAAACTAGTCCAGGCGATCGCTCTTGCCCTGAATTCCCTGCAATACCTACCTTCTGTAAGAGGTGATCTCCGTCCCAGCCAGGAACAGGTCCAGCTCTCGCTTGAAGGAATTCAGTGACTCAATATCCACTACACAAGATGGCAGCCTGTTCCAAAGGTCCACTCTTCTGAGAAAAGAACCTTCTCTTGACATCTAACCTAGATCTAGCCTTATACAACTTAAATATGTTAGCCTTGGTCCTCCCTAACCTTATTCAATTGAAACAAACTGAAACATATCTATTCCCGTCATTATCTTATGAACCTCACAGATCACCCCTAATTCTGCTTCTCTAAAGTGTAGAGTCCCAACTCTTTTAGCCTATCTTTATAACTGAGATGCTTTAAACTGTGAATTAGTCTCGTGACCCTCCTCTGTACCCTTCCCAAAGCCTCAATATCGCCCACCATGTGAGGAGACTAAAACTGGACATTGTATTTCAAGTGCGGCCTGACTAAGGTCTTGTATAATTCTAGATAATTGTAAAGAAATTACATTAAGCAATGTTGCAATTCTTTTTTTTCCCCTTTCTCCTCATTCCTTTGGCTCACATCTCTTCACAGTCATTAGTTCTGTCTTCTATGTATTGCTACTAGAATTTGGATAATAGTGCCCAAAATGAGTCACCCTCCCTTTATGTTCTTCATATTCTAATTCTCTCATTAAGGAATGCCTTACCTCCAACCCATTTCCTTTACTGTCCACTCTAACATGGCTTTCGAATAGTTTCATTCATAATTGTTGCAACAAAAGGATTGCATCTCAAATTGTTTCCCTTTCTGTATCCTTAAGGTGTGCTAGTATGCCATAGGGCTCCATTTTACACCACCTCTTCATTTAGAAGCTACCCTCGGTGACATCATCCAAATCATTCAGTTTTAACATACACCATCGATACCCAGTTTTATACCTTTCTGCCTCCACTGAGTCCAAGGCTGTTGCTAAACTCCCAGTTGCCCACCAGATATTAAGACCAGGATGAATCAAAGGTTCTTCCAACTTACCGTTTGATAATTTCTGCCAGCACCTATCTGCCCTGGTTCGGACTCCGTCAAACTCCCACTGCCACCTTAGGCTAAGACTGGAGGTTTGAAGCCTAGACATCTTGCTCAACCCTGAGTTGAGGTTGCATCCTCGCATTGTCACATCTGATTAGTTACTAAGGCTGCTTTCGTTCACCTTTGAACCATTACCACCTTCCCCTCATGTTTTCGAGGCTCTCCTAAAAACACTTCTCTTGACCATAGTTGTTGTTTATGACTTGGCAAGTTTAGTTACAGCCCGAGATGTCTGTCATAAAACTGTTGTAAAATAGTGGCTGCATCAACTTCGAATCATAGAAGCTTATGAGACAGAAGGAGGCCATTCGGCCCATCGTGTCTGTGCCGGCTGAAAGAGATATCCAGCGTAAACGCAGCTCTGGATCTGCAGCACTTCAAGTGCACATCCAAGTATTTTTAAATGCAGGAGGGTTTCTGCCTCTACCACTCTGTCAGGCAGTGACTTCCTGACCCCCACCATCCTCTGGGTGAAGAAATTTCCCCTCAAATCTCCTCTAAACCTCCTACCAATTACTTTAAATCTATGCCCCCTGGTTATTGAACTCTCTGCTAAGGAAAATTGGTGCTTCCTATCCACTCTATCTAATTTTATGCATGTAACATCTTAGCAATTGACTACTATAGGTTGCCAGCTAGTTCTGATAAAAGGTGATCGACCTGAAATGTTAACTTTGTTTCTCTCTCCACAGATACTGACAACTGCTGAGTGTTTCCAACATTTTCTGTTTTTATTTCCGATTTCCAGCATCTGCAATATTTTGCTTTTGCTTAGGTTAGCAGCTTGTTGCATAGAGATTTTACCCTGTTAACACCTCTATTAACCATTGTATAGAAGAATCATTTCAATTAAATTCATAGTGTTCGACACATTGTTAACTTGGAGCATATTGGATAAGTATAGTTTGCCTTTATTTTTTACTTTGTAGGTCAGAGGTCCTTCAAATGCAGATCCAGATGTGATTGTGAATGACCTCCTAACCCCATGTTCACCTGGTGATCCCAATGCTTTGGAGATGACTTGGAATGACGTTCCAGGGGATAAACTTCTGGAACCTGTAGTCTCCATGGTAAGTGGTCTTAATTTTTGCAGATCTTGCTATTGTACCTCAGCCTGTGATAGATCTCTGGTTGTTTATAGTTCCCCCTCTCAGTATGTCAAGAAGATTGAATGTTTAAAACCACCTTCCATGGCTTTCCAAACTAATCTTATTGAAAAAGTTTGCAACATACATCCATACTTGTATAATAATTTGGTAGCTGGCTCATATGCATAGTGTGTGAAACATGCTAATTGGTTACTTTTTACTAAATGTGAAATTTGAGCCAGTCAAAAATGACTGGTTGTGCGATTGTTCCTATTATTAACATCGTTTTATTACATATAAGGTGCTGAGATGCTTTGAAATACGATAAAATACTACGTAAAGGCAATTGTACTTTTCATAGACTGTATTTCATGATCACAAGCATTTTCATTCAAGATAAAAAGAATCACATTCTTCAAAAAATCCAAAAATTTGTGTGCTGTGAGATTTCTATTTCCCCATTACTTCTCCCTTTTAAAATGTTCTTGACCTTGTCATTTTAGGGATTTTGGATCTGAAAATGTTTCCTTATCTCCTCCTATTCCTCACTGCCATTTAAGGACCCCTGTCACAGGCTTCTTCTGATTTCCCAGTCTCGGTCTTGCATTTCTTTTCATTCTTGAAGCTCTGTGTTGACTTGGGCTGCCTTTTGCAATGTTTTAGGGCCACTGTACATATGCAGTCTTTGTTCTACATGTATGAGATTTTACTACCACTGCAAAACAACAATCAGCAAGAAAATAAATTGCTGACCTGCTTAATAAAATAATGCATTGCAAATCAGAAGAAGTCATGCTTATACTGTACAGTCACTCTAGTCAACTTAATACTGGGAAACGTTTAGGCCCTGGAGGTGAGAGAGGCACAATACTGAGCCTGAGAATCTAAAGAATGAATTATGAGCAAAGGGTGGAGAACCAAGCCTTTCAAAATTTAAAAATGAGGCAACTGAAAGAGGACCTCTGATATGAAAGTTGGTAGATGGTATAGAAAGGTGAGTTTCTTTCCAGATGAATGAGTTAGGATAGGTCAAATGATTTCTCTTATCCATATCTGTCTTGTAAACTATTCAGTAACTGTTTTTGCCCCTCAGTCACATGATTGCCCTGCGATGGTGAGCTCAGCACTTTCAATAACACCTGGTTTTTCACCTATTGTGCAATGCTAGTTTTTGAGACAGTATGCATGCGCCATTTAAGCCAACAGTAATGCTGTAGCCAGTCCAGTTGCTCCTAGACTTTGACATTTTGGCTTCCGGCCATTAACTAACACACAGGAACAGGAATAGGCCAATTCGTGTCTCGAGCCTGTTCCACTTCAATTAGATCATGGCTGACCTGTATCTTAACTCCATGCCTCGTTCAGTAACCCTTAATATCATTGCCTAACAAAAATCTTATCACTCTCGTTTTTTTGACATTTTCAATTGACCTAACCTCAACAGCTTTATGGAGCAAGAGTTTTCAAAATTTCGACCACCCTTTGTGTGAAGAAGTGCTTTCTGAACGGCCAGGCTGTAATTTTAAGATGGTTGTTCTGGGCTCCCCACCGCCCCACCAGAGGAAATAGTTTCTCTCTCTCGACCCGATAAACTCCCTTTAATCATCTTAAATACCTGAATTAGATCATTCCTTAATCTTCTATATTCAGTGGAATACAAGCCTGGTTCATGCAACCTATCTTCATAATTTTACCCTTTTAATGGTGGTATTCTGGTGAATCTGCACTGCACTGCCTTCAAGGCCAATATTTCCTTCCTAAGGTGTGGTGCCCAGAACTTACACCAGATATAGTCTAACCAGAGCTCTGTTCAGTTGTAACATAACTTCCAGCCCTCGAGATAAAGGCCAACATTCCATTAGCCTTTTTATTTATGTTTTGTACCTGTCCACTAGCTTTTAGTGATTTCTGCACTTGGACCCCTAAATCTCTCTGCTAACCCACAGTTCCTTGCTTCTCGCCATTTAGAAAATACTCTGATCTATCTTGGGTCCAAAGTGGATGACCTCACACTTTTCCACTGTGTACTCCATCTGCCACAGTTTTGCCCACTCACTTAATCTATCAATGTCACTTGGTATCTTTCTGCTCCCATCTACACACAATAGGAGCATTTTTGCTTGCTCCTTGATGCTGGGCATACTCTCTGCAGAGAATATAATAGAAATGAAGTTCCTCAGTTCTCATTTGTAGCTTTGATCCAGCAATATTGGCCTAGGAACATAAGAGAAAGCCAGGTGTGAGGGAGAAGCATGTCTCCTCAACAGAAACTAGTAGTGAGGACAATGTCCTTTTATGGTGATAACTTTAAAGGGGTAAAATAAATTTTTTTACCATTTCATATCTGCAAATAGAAATATTTTTTGTGTGGCCCTCAGATGAAGATTGAATATTTATACAAATTTTGAAACTATTGTTTTTTTGACGTATCTGTTCACTCTCTAAAAATACATCGTATTCTGTTGAGTACTTTAAAAATTCAATTCCTATTAATTATGAAAACAAATATTGGAGATATAACAGCTTTACAAAGAACTGGGTCAGTTCTAGCAGTTTAAAGTGCGAGAGAGGCAGGTGAAAGTCTCCTAAAATTGGAATTTTAATATTATTTGGTGTGTGAAGAAAGTCTTCAATCTGCTGGGATTTATGTTCATGCCAGTCTCTCGCTCTGCTTTATCATTTTCCCCTTCGATTTTCTCCAACAGCCTGACATGCTGCAATCGTTAACAAGCATAAAACCGACTGTTAATGACGAGGATCTGAAGAAGTTGAAGAAATTCACAGATGACTTTGGTCAGGAAGGCTAAACCATAAGAACTTAACTTGCACTGCAAAATATTTTTCTTTTCTTGTACATCTTTTTTTCTATTCACTTAAATCAATTGCATACAATAGTGAAAGTTTATTTTTTTCTTCATTTTATTATTGGAAAGACGAGCACTATTGTGTTTGAGGCCATGGGACTTTATATAAAGTTGGATTTAAGACTGCATATATTATCTTAATGTCTACATTTGCCTATTATAAAATAGTTCTCATTACATATATACAAATCTAAAAAATGGAGAAATGCAAAATGCCAGTTTCATCAAGGGTTTAGCATGATATTTAAACAGCATTACAGGAACAATTGAGAATTTTCAAATGAACCAAGTACCCTGTACATACCAATGTGCTGGCCTTATTATGGAATGTAAAATAATCTTGGATATCAGTGGTACATTCTAAATACTTTGTGAATGGGACATTTTAAACTGACTATTTGCACATGAGCTCTAATAACTGTATTGCCCGTTGAATTGGACCTCTCCATCGTACTTTCAGGTACACTCTAAAAATTTCCTACTGATGACGTGTATAAACTATAAACCAGGAGCTTTGTATTGGTGAAATATGGACTACTTTCGCATTTGTTATTTGTATTCAAAGAAAAACGAATGAAGTGAGCAACTTCCATACATGCAGATTTTTTTATAATGGAAACCTGTTTGAGGGTCACGGAATCTTAAATTCTTGTACTTTCTGTTTATTTGTAAATAAAACTTACATCTACCTAATGCTGTCCTGTTTTAAATTCTCATTTCAGAAGACAGAGCATTTTTATTTACTGAACTATTTTTTTCAATTCATTACGAGCATACGAAACATTGTTCTTGTTTGTCCTCACCAGGGATGATATGCACAAGTTGTTCCAGCTAGCAGGTGGGAGGAGAGAAATAGTTTAATTTTGTACAGAATAGTGAATTTACCTGGTTTACTTAATGTTGAGCAGGGATATGTGTCTATGAAATGAGCTGAAGAGTAGGAGTTTTGTCTGTTTCCAAGATGCCTATGATGTTTCTTCAGTGTGGTGGAAGAGTTTTAATGTGGAGAAGTGTTAGTTCAGGAAGTAGGACATTGTGGAATTTGGCAGGTGAGTCATCAAGGTCTTCCCATATTACCAAATGGATCTCCTCAGCAGAGATTGAAAATCTAGTGACGGACTCTCCTTTTGGGTGAGTGGGAGGGAGAGGTTGGCAAGCTGGTGGTTATTTTTCTTCTGCTCAGTGGCCAATGACCCTGAGGTGTTTAGTGAAGCATAGATGTCTGATAATTCCCTGCTGATCTCTGGATTGAAGGTTAACTTTCCCTAATTGATGAGTGATCAATTCTGTATTTGCTTTCACTGGATGTATGCTACTAGTTTCTCCTTTGCTGTGCTCAATATGTATTCCTGTGCCATAGGAGTTTTTCAACTCTTGCTGATAGCTAACAGTTTTGTTCACCTGTAGCTAATATCATAGCTCCTTCATTGCTTTCCAATTAGTGTATTTTATGGCAGTCCTCTGGTTCTGCTTTCCTTCAGTCTGTCTGGGCTTGCAATTCTGTGTTTTAAGAACATAACATAAGAAATAGGAGCAGGAGTAGGCCACATGGCCCCTTGAGCCTGCTCCCCCATTTAATAAGATCTTGGCTGATCGGATCATGGATTCAGTTCCACCTTCCTTGCTCGCTCCACATAACCTTTTATTCCCTTATCACTCAAAAATCTGTCTATCTCTGCCTTAAATATATTCAATGACCCAGCCTCCACAGCTCTCTGGGGCAGAGAATTCCAGAGATTTACAACCCTCAGAAGAAATTCCTCCTTATCTCAGTGTTAAATGGGCAGCCCCTTATTCTGAGACTATATCCCCTAGTTTTAGTTTTCCCTATGTGGAAATATCCTCTCGGCATCCACCTTGTCGAGCCCCCTCATTATCTTATATGTTGCGATAAGATCACCTGTCATTCTTCTGAACTCCAATGAGTATAGGCCCAACCTACTTAACCTATCTTCATAAGTCAACCCCCTCATCTCTGGAATCAACCTAGTGAACATTCTCTGAACAACCTCCAATGCAAGTATATCCTTCCTAAAATACGGAGACCAAAACTGTATGCAGTACTCTAGGTGTGGCCTCACCAATATCCTGTACAGTTGTAGTAGGACTTCACTGCTTTTATACTCTATCCCCTTTACAATAAAGGTCAACATTCCATTTACTTCCTGATTACTTGCTGTACCTGCATACTAACTTTTTGTGCTTCATGCACAAGGACCTCCAGGTCCCTTTGTACTGCAGTACTTTGCAATTTTTCTCCATTTAAATTATAATTTGCTTTTCTATTTTTTCTGCAAAAGTGGATAACCTCACAGTTTCCCATATTATACTCTTATCTGCCAAATTTTTGCCCACTCACTTAGCCTGTCTATATCCCTTTGCAGATTTTTTTGTGTCCTCACAATTTGCTTTCCCACCCATCTTTGTATCATCAGCAAACTTGGCTACATTACACTCGGTCCCTCATCCAAGTCATTAATATAGATTGTAAATAGTTGAGGACCCAGCATCGATCCCTGCAGCACCCCACTAGTTACTGTTTGCCAATTGGCAAATGGACCATTTATCCCGACACTCTCTTCTGTTAGTTAGCCAATCCTCTATATTACCCCCAACCCCATGAACTTTTATCTTGTGCAGTAATCTCTTCTGTGGCACCTTATTGAATGCCTTCTGGAAATCCAAATACAACACATCCACTGGTTCCCTCTTATCCACCCTGCTCATTACATCCTCAAAGAACTCCAGCAAATTTGTCAAACATGATTTCCCTTTCATAAAACCATGCTGACTCTGATTGATTTAAATTATGCTTTTCCAAATATCCTGCTACTGCTTCCTTAATAATGGATTCCAGCATTTTCCCAATGACAATTTTTTGGCAGAGGAGAAGGCAATCATATTGCCCTTAGAGACTGCCTTGGTAATTTCCCCAGTGTATAGCGGTGGGGTGTTGAATTTACTGTTCTTGCATAAGGACATAAGAAATGAGAGCAGGAGTAGGCCTCTCGGGCCTGCTCCGCTATTCAATAAGATCATGGCTGATCTGATCTTGGCCTCAATTCCACTTTCCTGCCTGTTCCCCACAACCCTATAGTTCAAGAATCTGTCTATCTCAGCCTTGAATATATTCAATGACTCAGCTTCCACAGCTCTCTGTAGTAGAGAATTCCAAAGGTTCACGACCCTCAGAGAAGAAATTCCTCCTCATCTCCATCTTAAACGGGCGACCCCTTATTCTGAAACTATGCCCCCTATTTCTAGATTCCCTCACGAGGGGAAACATCCTCTCAGCATTTGCCCTGTCAAGACCCCTCATTATCTTATATGTTTCAATAACATCATCTCTCATTCTTCTAAACGCCAATGAGTACAGGCTCAACCTTTCCTCATAAGGCAACCCCTTCATCTCGGGTATCAACCTAGTGAACCTTCTCTGAACTGCCTCCAATGCAATTATATCCCTTCTTGTGTAAGGAGACCAAAATTGAACGCAGTACTCTCGGTGTGGTCTCACCAATGCCCTGTACAATTGTAGCAAGACTTCCCTACTTTTATACTTCATCGCCCTTGCAATAAAAGTCAACATTCCGTTTGCATTCCTAATTACTTACAGTACCTCCATGCTAACTTTAAGATACAGTGGCGGAACTCTGCTTACAGGCAGGATTCAGGAGTGTGGGGTTTACGTGCCAATGTTGGGGGTGAGGTTGGCAGATAGGTGAGGGTGATATGTAGGGTGCTTGCTGCATGGTATTGGTACGGTAGCCTTGTGGCTTTGGTACTGGACTTGAAACCCAGAGTTCGAGATAAAATCCCAGGTTGTGAAATTGAATTCAATAAATTTGGTAATTTGTGGACTGGCCTGACACTGGGAAAAATAACCATGAAAAGCTGTTAGACTGTTAAAAACTCAACTGATTCATGTTCTTCAGGGAAGGGAACTAGCCAACTAGTGTTTCCCCCTAAGGTGTGCAGCTGTGCACCAATTGTGAGGTCCTGCGTAGGCTGCACCCCAGCTGCTGCTGTTGTGCATGTGGCCGCACAACAAGTTTAAAGGGACACACACCAACAAAACAATTGGAGGGAACATTGCTGCCAACCCTACCTGGTTGATTCTTAATGATGTAAGAACAATTGGGGATGGGCAATAATTACTGTCTTGCCAGTGCCACTCATATCCCAAGACCCTTTTTTTTTCATAATGGTCATGAGCATTGTTTAATAGCTTTTTGCTTGGGGATAGGTGTGCTTGCTTCTAAAATAGATAATTGTGGAATATGGTTTGTGTAAATTTGAAAAGAAAGTTAATTTCTTCTCTCTCGGGTGCACGCTTACTATATGCCAACCAAGCCGAGCTGTTCTGACTGGCCAGCCCTTGTCTTCTGGATGCATACCTGAGGATAGAGATTACAGTTTAAATCTGCTCTCTCAATCATGCCAGTCAAGTGGGTCATCGGTGAGAAAAGTGCTGCTGCAAGGAATATGGGGTAAGCTCATGTTTCAGGCTTGTATGTTGAGGACGGTGATCAGCTTTCCCACTGTTGGATTCTTTGTGGATGGAATGGCTGCCTCTTCAGGATGGTCATTCCCCACAATGCTGGGAGATGCTTGTTGTTCAGTACACCACTCCTCTGCTTTTAGATGAATAGGAAGCAGTTGCTGTTTAGCACCTTTAGTCCCCCGTGAGCTTGGCACATTCTGAAGGGGTGAATTGGAGCTCATTTTGAATTAAGTCAAGTTTTTTTTCATTCAATTGATTGGACGGTTTGGTCCAATCACATGATCATTTTGAGTTCAGCTGTTGCTGAGCCTGATTATGCCCAATACCCTATGATGAGTGTTTATCCAGAGAAGGGACAGCTCCTGTTTGTTATGTTGATTTCCCAGGTAAAGGAGTTCTCTGTTTGCTCCCTGCTCTGCCTCCTTGTCCTGTATACAGTTGTGTGTACAGTATTTATTTAAAGATGAAGCTTGACATAATTAGAAGCATCAATACACACGCTCAAAATAGCAATACTAAACAGAGAAGCGATGAGACTAGAAAGGAGTCACTCTGACACTTAATTCGTTTTGCTTTAAAAAATGAAATCATCCAATCATTTGAATTAAGCAACATTAATAACACAGCAAAGTGGGAATTAAGTGCTTTGAAAGTATTGAATTCCCAGATTTAAATTAAGTAGCTTTGAATGAAGAGTAGACTATATCTAGCCTATCCCTCCATTTCTCCACCCTTACAGTAATTGGCCATTTGCTGTGACTTCATAGGTTCAGTGTAATTTCCCAAATGTTGTTTGGGCTTGGCTTCCCTTCCCTTGGTCCCTTTGGGAGCTGTACTATGTTTTCCCAAGGGACATTGGAGATGGAGAGTTTCTTGGGTGTCAGACTGTTAGCTAAAGGGATAAGGGCTTTTTCTACTGCTGTGGTGAACTATGCATGACCATATCATAGTGATGGTGAGGTGGGGTTTCCTGCAGCTATTGTGGATTCTTGATATGTTACCCTCAGAGGACCATTGAAGACTGAGACTAAACCAACAACAACTTGCATTTATATAGTGCCTTTAATGTAGTAAAACCTCCAAAGCTGCTTCACAGGAGCAATTACCAAACAAAATTTGACACCAAATTAGATATTAGGACAGGTGACTAAAAGGTAGGTTTTAAGGAGTGTCTTAAAGGAAGAAGGGGAGGTAGAGAAGTGGAGAGGTTTAGGCAGGGAATTCCAGAGCTTAGGGCCTAGGCAGCTGAAGGTATGGCCACCAATGGTGGAGTGAAGAAAATTGGGTAGGTGCAAGAGGCCAGAATTGAAGGAGTGTAGAGCTGTCAGGGTTGTAAGGCTGGAGGAGATTACAGAAATGGGGATGGGCAAGGTCATAGAAGGATTTGAAAACAAGGGTGACATTTTTTTAATTGAGGCAATGCTGGATGGGGAGTACAGGGGAGCTGGATGAACAGGACTTGGTGCAAGTTTGGATACGGGCAACTAATGATCTTCGCAACATTATATCCAGTAGGCTGCGGATATAATTCTGAATGCACTGTGACAGAAATAAAGGAATCACAACCAAATTAAAAGAAAGAACTTGCATTTCGTTACTGTCTTTCACGACTTCAGAATGTCCAAAGTGCTACACAGCCAATGAATAACTTTTGAAGTGTAATCACTGTTGTAATGTTGGGAAACTCGGCAGCCAATTTGTGCATAAGATCAATCAAGCAGCAATGAGATAACTGACTTGATAGCTGTTTTAGTGATGAAGGTTGAGGGATGAATATTGGCCTGCATATCACAAGAACTCTCATGCTCTCCTTCCATAGTGCCTTTTACATCCAACTGAGAGGACGGATGGGAGCTTCAAATAATGTCTTATTTGAAAGACATCATCAATTGTGCAGCACTCTCTCAGTATCAGGCTAGATTGTGTGCTTAAATCTCTGGCATAGGGCTTGAACCCATGACATTCTGACTAAAATGTCGAGTGCTACCAATGGCCCACATGCAAAAATACATAGAATTACATAGAGTTTACATTCAGCCTAACTGGTTTATGCTCCGCATGAGTCTCCTCCCACATTACTTCATCTCACTTTATGCCTGCTTCCCCCATCCCAAAACCAATTGTATTTTAAAAATAGTTTGTGGCCTCTTTTGTGGCAAACATTTTGTTTCTCTTAACTGACTGACATATGAGGAGAGACTGGATCGACTGGGCCTGTATTCACTGGAGTTTAGAAGGATGAGAGGGGATCTCATAGAAACATATAACATTCTGACGGGATTGGACAGGTTAGATGCAGGAAAAATGTTCCCAATGGTGGGGAAGTCCAGAACCAGGGGTCACAGTCTAAGGATAAGGGCTAAGCCATTTAGGACTGAGATGAGGAGAAACTTCTTCACTCAGAGAGTTGTTAACCTGTGCAATTCCCTACCGCAGAGAGTTGTTGATGCCAGTTCATTGGATATATTCAAGAGGGAGTTAGATATGGCCCTTACGGCTAAAGGGATCAAGGGGTATGGAGAGAAAGCAGGAAAGGGGTACTGAAGTTGCATGATCAGCCATGATCTTATTGAATGGAGGTGCAGGCTCGAAAGGCTGAATGGCCTACTCCTGCACTTATTTTCTATGTTTCTATCAGCATAGCCTTCAATTCCTTTCTCAGTGATGTATTTATCTAGCTTTCTCTTAAATGCATCTATGCTATTCGTTTCACTTAGTCGTCGTGGTAGTGAGTTCCACATTCTAACCACTCTCTGGGTAAAGAAGGTTCTCCTGAAATAGTGACTTATCTTATATTTATGACCTAAAAACAGAAATATACTGGAATTACTCAGCAGGTCAGACAGTATCTGTGGAGAGAAACAAAGTTAATGTTCAGGTCAATGACCGTTCATCAGAACTGGAAAAAGTTAGAGATGTAGCAGGTTTTAAGCAAGTATAGAGATGGGGAAAGGCAGAGGGGAAGAAAGAACAAAAGTCAAGGGCTGTGATAGGGTGGAAAGCAGGAGAGATAAAATGACAAAAGAGATGACGGTGCAAGGCTGAAGGGGTTAGTAATGGGACAAGTAAAGAAACAGAAGATGGGTCTAGAGTAAATGGGAATAGCAGAATCGTTACCAATCGCGGCTGTCCAAAAAAATGGGGGCAATGGTTATGATCTGAAATTATTGAACTCAATGTTGAATCGGGAAGGCTGTAAAGGGCCTAATCAAAAGATGAGTGCTGTTCCTCGAGCTTCATTAGAAATGTAGAAGGCTAACGACACAGAGATCAGAGTGTGAGTGGGGTGCAGAATTAAAATAACAGGTGTCC
Source organism: Pristiophorus japonicus (assembly GCF_044704955.1). Taxonomy (NCBI): domain Eukaryota; kingdom Metazoa; phylum Chordata; class Chondrichthyes; family Pristiophoridae; genus Pristiophorus; species Pristiophorus japonicus. The sequence continues at coordinate 97,621,721 of NC_091981.1, forward strand.
GGAAGTTCGGGATCATGCTTGCATAGATATTGCATCGAATTTACAGCACAGCAATGGGACATTCGGCCCAATTTATCCATGCTGAACGGAGGTGTTCTGCAAAGCGGTCACCCAATCTGCATTTGGTCTCCCCAATGTAGAGGAGACCGCATCACGAGTTGTGAATACAGTATACTAAATTTAAAGTAGTACAAGTAAATCGCAGTTTCACCTGGAAGGAGTGTTTCGGGCCCTGGACAGTGGGAAGGGAGGAGGTAAAAGAGCATATGTTGCAACTCCTGCGCTTGCATGGGAAGGTGTTGTGAGAAGTGTAGGGGGTGATTGAAAAGTGACCAGGGTGTCGTAGAGGGAATGGTCCCTTTGGAATGCTGAAAGGGGAGGGGAAGATATATTTGATTCTAGCATCACACTGGAGGTGGCTGTTATGATTGAGGATAATCCAATGAATGTGGAGGCTGGTGGAGTGGAAGATGAGGTCAAGGGGAATCCTGTTGTGCTTCTGCTCACTCCTTCCACTCCCTCCCAGAAGTGCGGGAAATGGGACTGACACGGTTGAGGGCCCTGTCAACCACGGTAAAAGGGAATTAGTTGAGGAAAAAGGGAGACATCAGAAGCACTGGTATGAAAGGTAGCATTGTCAAAACAGATGCGATGGAGAAACTGGGAGAATGGAATAGAGTCCTTGCAGGAAGCAGAGTGGGAGGAAGGGTGGTTAAGGTAGCTGTGGGAGTCAGTGGGCTTATAGTGGATATTGGTCGACAGTCTATCCCCAGAAATGGAGATCGAGAAGTTGAGAAAGGGAAGGGAAGAGTTGGAGATGGACGATGTGAAACAGAGAAACGTAGAAAATAGGTGCAGGAGTAGGCCATTCGGCCCTTTGAGCCTGTACCACCATTCAATAAGATCATAGCTGATCATTCACCTCAGTACTCCTTTCCTGCTTTCTCTCCATACCCCTTGATCCCTTTAGCCCTCAGGGCCATGTCTAACTCCCTCTTGAATATATCCAATGAACTGGCATCAACAACTCTCTATGGTAGGGAATTCCATAGGTTAACAACCCTCTGAGTGAAGAAGTTTTTCCTCATCTCAGTCCTAAATGGCTTACCCCTTATCATTAGACTATGTCCCCTGGTTCTGGACTTCCCCAACATCGGGAACATTCTTCCTGCATCTAAGGTGTCCAGTCCCGTCAGAATTTTATATGTTTCTATGAGATCCCCTCTCATCCTTCTAAACTCCAGTGAATACAAGCCCAGTTGATCCAGTCTCTCCTCATATGTCAGTCCTGCCATCTCGGGAATCAATCTGGTGAACCTTCACTGCACTCTCTCAATAGCAAGAATGTCCTTCCTCAGATTAGGAGACCAAAACTGAACACAATATTCCAGGTGAGGCCTCACCAAGGCCCTGTACAACTGCAGTAAGACCTCCCTGCTCCTATACTCAAATCCCCTAGCTATGAAGGCCAACATACCATTTGCCTTCTTCACCCCTGCTGTACCTGCATGCCAACTTTCATTGACTGATGTACCATGACACCCAAGTCTCGTTGCACCTCCCCTTTGCCGCCATTCAGATAATATTCTGCCTTCGTGTTTTTGCCACCAAAGTGGATAATCTCACATTTATCCACATTATACTGCATCTGCTATGCCTTTGCCCACTCACCTAACCTGTCCAAGTCACCCTTCAGCCTCTTAGCATCCTCCTCACAGCTCACATCGCCACCCAGCTTAGTGTCACCTGCAAATTTGGAGATATTACACTCAATTCCTTCATCTAAATCATTAATTTATATTCTAAATAGCTGGGGTCCCAGCACTGAGCCCTGCGGGACCCCACTAATCACTGCCTGCCATTCTGAAAAGGACCTATTTATCCCGACTCTCTGCTTCCTGTCTGCCAACCAGTTCTCTATCCACATCAGTACATTACCCCCAATACCATGTGCTTTAATTTTGCACACCAATCTCTTGTGTGGGATCTTGTCAAAATCCTTTTGAAAGTCCAAATACACCACACCCACTGGTTCTCCCTTGTCCACTCTACTAGTTACATCCTCAAAAAATTCTAGAAGATTTTTCAAGCATGATTTCTCTTTCATAAAGCCATGCTGACTTGGACTGATCCTGTCACTGCTTTCCAAATGCGCTGCTATTTCATCTTTAATAATTGATTCCAATATTTTCCCCACTACTGATGTCAAGCTAACCGGTCTATAATTACCTGTTTTCTCTCCCTCCTTTTTTAAAAAGTGGGGTTACATTAGCTACCCTCCAGTCCATAGGAACTGATCCAGAGTTGATTGACTGTTAAAAAATGATCACCAATATATCCACTATTTCTGGGGCCACTTCCTTAAGTACTCTGGGATGCAGACTATCAGGCCCCGGGGATTATCGGCCTTCAATCCCATCAATTTCCCCAACACAATTTCCTGCCTAATAAGGATTTCTTTCAGTTCCCCCTTCTCACTAGACACTCGGTCCCCTGTCTGGAATTTCCGGAAGGTTATTTGTGTCTTCCTTCGTGAAGACAGAACCAAAGTATTTGTTCAACTGGTCTGCCATTTCTTTGTTCCCCATTATAAATTCACCTGAATTTGACTGCAAGGGACCTACGTTTGTCTTCACTGATCTTTTTCTCTTCACATATCTATAGAAGCTTTTGCAGTCAGTTTTTATGTTCCCAGCAAGCTTCCTCTCATACTCTATTTTCCCCCTCTTAATTAAACCCTTTATCCTCCTCTGCTGAATTATAAAATTCTCCCAGACCTCAGGTTTGCTGCTTTTTCTGGCCAATTTATATGCCTCTTCCTTGATTTAACACTATCCTTAATTTCCCTTGTTAGCCATGCTTGAGCCACCTTGCCCATTTTATTTTTTTACTCCAGACAGGGATATACAATTGTTGAAGTTCATCCATGTGATCTTTAAATGTTTCCCATTGTCTATCCACAGTCAATCCTTTAAGTATCACTCGCCAGTCTATTCTAGCCAATTCACATCTCATTCTATCGAAGTTACCTTTCCTTAAGTTCAGGACCCTAGTCTCTGAATTAACTGTGTCACTCTCCACCTTAATAGAAACATAGAAACATAGAAAATAGGTGCAGGAGCAGGCCATTCAGCCCTTCTAGCCTGCACCGCCATTCAATGAGTTCATGGCTGAACATGAAACTTCAGTACCCCCTTCCTGCTTTCTCGCCATAACCCTTGATCCCCCGAGTAGTAAGGACTTCATCTAACTCCCTTTTGAATATATTTAGTGAATTGGCCTCAACTACTTTCTGTGGTAGAGAATTCCACAGGTTCACCACTCTCTGGGTGAAGAAGTTTCTCCTCATCTCGGTCCTAAATGGCTTACCCCTTATCCTCAGACTGTGACCCCTGGTTCTGGACTTCCCCAACATTGGGAACATTCTTTCTGCATCTAACCTGTCTAAACCCGTCAGAATTTTAAACGTTTCTATGAGGTCCCCTCTCATTCTTCTGAACTCCAGTGAATACAAGCCCAATTGATCCAATCTTTCTTGATAGGTCAGTCCCGCCATCCCGGGAATCAGTCTGGTGAACCTTCGCTGCACTCCCTCAATAGCAAGAATGTCCTTCCTCAAGTTAGGAGACCAAAACTGTACACAATACTCCAGGTGTGGCCTCACCAAGGCCCTGTACAACTGTAGCAACACCTCCCTGCCCCTGTATTCAAATCCCCTCGCTATGAAGGCCAACATGCCATTTGCTTTCTTAACCGCCTGCTGTACCTGCATGCCAACCTTCAATGACTGATGTACCATGACACCCAGGTCTCGTTGCACCTTCCCTTTTCCTAATCTGTCACCATTCAGATAATAGTCTGTCTCTCTGTTTTTACCACCAAAGTGGATAACCTCACATTTATCCACATTATACTTCATCTGCCATGCATTTGCCCACTCACCTAACCTATCCAAGTCACTCTGCAGCCTAATAGCATCCTCCTCGCAGCTCACACTGCCACCCAACTTAGTATCATCCGCAAATTTGGAGATACTGCATTTAATCCCCTCGTCTAAATCATTAATGTACAATGTAAACAGCTGGGGCCCCAGCACAGAACCTTGCGGCACTCCACTAGTCACTGCCTGCCATTCTGAAAAGTACCCGTTTACTCCTACTCTTTGCTTCCTGTCTGACAACCAGTTCTCAATCCACGTCAGCACACTACCCCCAATCCCATGTGCTTTAACTTTGCACATTAATCTCTTGTGTGGGACCTTGTCGAAAGCCTTCTGAAAGTCCAAATATACCACATCAACTGGTTCTCCTTTGTCCACTTTACTGGAAACATCCTCAAAAAATTCCAGAAGATTTGTCAAGCATGATTTCCCTTTCACAAATCCATGCTGACTTGGACCTATCATGTCACCATTTTCCAGATGCACTGCTATGACTCTACTGTTATATCTCTTAATTTCCAATGAAATACGAACTCCGATGGTAGTTTTAACTTTTTAATCTTGGCAGAGAGCAACAAACTGCTGGCTGATTGCCAGTTTCTTTGTCTTACTGAGACACATGGTCAAAATGGCTGTATTTTATACCTGGATCAATTTACAGAAAAGAACTCGCCTTCTTTGACCTTATTGGCTCAATTGAAAGTCTTTTAATGTTTTAATTGGCTCGCTACCCAAGGTCCGAAAATGTCAAGTTGATTGATGAGTTAATGCAACATGCCGAACTGCATGTAGCAGCCTTGACTTGGGGGGTCTGTGAATTTTCACAGTCTGTCTAAATGAGCCTGTTTGAATACTCTATCAATCCCCCCTTTGATTCTTTCACAAACTGAATCATAAAACATCAGGTATCACTGGTTAAACATTCTACAAAATAATTTCATACATGTTAATAGAGTTTCCTTCTAAAATTTGTTGATGTGTTTCGCTACATGTCCGGACTAGTAGCTTCCACACAAATTTACACCAACCTGAGTTCCATCGTGGCCACAATGGAAGTCTGGTTTCAGTAGGTTAATTAACCTTATTCCAATTTAATCCAAATCAGTATCTTAATTCAACCAGTAAACAACCTTCCCTTAAGCATAACATACCCCTGTGCCACGTACAGACGTGCAAGGTGTCTCACCTGCGGGACAGCAGCTACAGCCGCCTGGTCGCAACAACATTTAATCAACATAAACAAACAATATAAAAATAAAACAATTACAACAAATAGAATTAAACTTTCCACCAATGAAGTTCCTATTGAACCTAGCCATTCAGTGGCTCCGCTCCACAAAGTGAATGATGGGGGTTGCTTAAGTTTTTCTACCTCCTTTTGGATATGCTCTGCTAAGTGGGTAATTTCTTCGGAGCTATCTGGGATATATGTGCAACTCAGTTCTGAGTAGGGCGCAAGTACCTCCCTTTTCAGCCAGGATGTAATCAAGGGCCAGTCTATTCTGTAGGGCTACTGTGCGGATTGCTACCATTTCTGCATTGATTTTAACTAGGGCCTCTGAGGTATCATTGGCTACTCATTCCACAATGGATGCCATGTTAATGGATTCCCTTGCCAGTTTGGCAGTCCCATACCCAGGGATCAGGATGGCAAAGAACCTCTCTGTTTCTGTGATAGCTCTCTTAGGACGGTGTAAATGTTCCAACAGTGACTTTATATGATACATATAAGGCACAATGTAGGCTAAATAGCAGGATCCCATCCAATTCTGGGACAGCCAAGGGTAGGCCTTGTGGCCAAACACCCAATAGGTGCCATTATAGAAACATAGAAACATAGAAAATAGGTGCAGGAGCAGGCCATTCAGCCCTTCTAGCCTGCACCGCCATTCAATGAGTTCATGGCTGAACATGAAACTTCAGTACCCCCTTCCTGCTTTCTCGCCATAACCCTTGATTCCCCCGAGTAGTAAGGACTTCATCTAACTCCCTTTTGAATATATTTAGTAAATTGGCCTCAACTACTTTCTGTGGTAGAGAATTCCACAGGTTCACCACTCTCTGGGTGAAGAAGTTTCTCCTCATCTCGGTCCTAAATGGCTTACCCCTTATCCTCAGACTGTGACCCCTGGTTCTGGACTTCCCCAACATTGGGAACATTCTTCCTGCATCTAACCTGTCTAAACCCGTCAGAATTTTAAACGTTTCTATGAGGTCCCCTCTCATTCTTCTGAACTCCAGTGAATACAAGCCCAGTTGATCCAGTCTTTCTTGATAGGTCAGTCCCGCCATCCCGGGAATCAGTCTGGTGAATCTTCGCTGCACTCCCTCAATAACAAGAATGTCCTTCCTCAAGTTAGGAGACCAAAACTGTACACAATACTCCAGGTGTGGCCTCACCAAGGCCCTGTACAACTGTAGCAACACCTCCCTGCCCCTGTATTCAAATCCCCTCGCTATGAAGGCCAACATGCCATTTGCTTTCTTAACCGCCTGCTGTACCTGCATGCTAACCTTCAATGACTGATGTACCATGACACCCAGGTCTTGTTGCACCTTCCCTTTTCCTAATCTGTCACCATTCAGATAATAGTCTGTCTCTTTGTTTTTACCACCAAAGTGGATAACCTCACATTTATCCACATTATACTTCATCTGCCATGCATTTGCCCACTCACCTAACCTATCCAAGTCACTCTGCAGCCTAATAGCATCCTCCTCGCAGCTCACACTGCCACCCAACTTAGTGTCATCCGCAAATTTGGAGATACTGCATTTAATCCCCTCGTCTAAATCATTAATGTACAATGTAAACAGCTGGGGCCCCAGCACAGAACCTTGCGGCACCCCACTAGTCACTGCCTGCCATTCTGAAAAGTACCCGTTTACTCCTACTCTTTGCTTCCTGTCTGACAACCAGTTCTCAATCCACGTCAGCACGCTACCCCCAATCCCATGTGCTTTAACTTTGCACATTAATCTCTTGTGTGGGACCTTGTCGAAAGCCTTCTGAAAGTCCAAATATACCACATCAACTGGTTCTCCTTTGTCCACTTTACTGGAAACATCCTCAAAAAATTCCAGAAGATTTGTCAAGCATGATTTCCCTTTCACAAATCCATGCTGACTTGGACCTATCATGTCACCATTTTCCAGATGCACTGCTATGACATCCTTAATAATTGATTCCATCATTTTACCCACTACTGAGGTCAGGCTGACCGGTCTATAATTCCCTGTTTTCTCTCTCCCTCCTTTTTTAAAAAGTGGGGTTACATTGGCTACCCTCCACTCCATAGGAACTGATCCAGAGTCAATGGAATGTTGGAAAATGACTGTCAATGCATCCGCTATTTCCAAGGCCACCTCCTTAAGTACTCTGGGATGCAGTCCATCAGGCCCTGGGGATTTATCGGCCTTCAATCCCATCAATTTCCCCAACACAATTTCCCGACTAATAAAGATTTCCTTCAGTTCCCCCTCCTTACTAGACCCTCTGACTCCTTTTATATCCGAAAGGTTGTTTGTATCCTCCTTAGTGAATACCGAACCAAAGTACTTGTTCAATTGGTCTGCCATTTCTTTGTTCCCCGTTATGACTTCCCCTGATTCTGACTGCAGGGGACCTACGTTCGTCTTTACTAACCTTTTTCTCTTTACATACCTATAGAAACTTTTGCAACCCACCTTAATGTTCCCTGCAAGCTTCTTCTCGTACTCCATTTTCCCTGCCCTAATCAAACCCTTTGTCCTCCTTTGCTGAGTTCTAAATTTCTCCCAGTCCCCAGGTTCGCTGCTATTTCTGGGCAATTTGTATGCCACTTCCTTGGCTTTAATACTATCCCTGATTTCCCTTGATAGCCACGGTTGAGCCACCTTCCCTTTTTTATTTTTACGCCAGACAGGAATGTACAATTGTTGCAATTCATCCATGCGGTCTCTAAATGTCTGCCATTGCCCATCCACAGTCAACCCCCTAAGTATCATTCGCCAATCTATCCTAGCCAATTCACGCCTCATACCTTCAAAGTTACCCTTCTTTAAGTTCTGGACCATGGTCTCTGAATTTACTGTTTCATTCTCCATCCTAATGCAGAATTCCACCATATTATGGTCACTCTTCCCCAAGGGGCCTCGCACAATGAGATTGCTAATTAATCCTCTCTCATTACACAACACCCAGTCTAAGATGGCCTCCCCCCTAGTTGGTTCCTCGACATATTGGTCTAGAAAACCATCCCTTATGCACTCCAGGAAATCCTCCTCCACCGTATTGCTTCCAGTTTGGCTAGCCCAATCTATGTGCATATTAAAGTCACCCATTATAACTGCTACACCTTTATTGCATGCACCCCTAATTTCCTGTTTGATGCCCTCCCCAACATCCCTATTACTGTTTGGAGGTCTGTACACAACTCCTACTAACGTTTTTTGCCCTTTGGTGTTCTGCAGCTCTACCCATATAGATTCCATATCATCCAAGCTAATGTCTTTCCTAACTATTGCATTAATCTCCTCTTTAACCAACAATACTACCCCACCTCCTTTTCCTTTTATTCTATCCTTCCTGGCAATGAAGGTTAGCTGTTTCTTTGTCAGCAACACTCCGGGGCTTGTCCAGGCTTTTCCATCTGTTTTATTCAGAACCCCCGTTACGTTAAAAATTCCCACATCGGCCCAGTTTGGACGGTTCCGTGGCTTGATTATGTTATAATTCCGGGAGCAGTTACTATACTCCATATTTTGGCCTCCTTTGATGTTTCTAATCAGACAGACCGATTCCCCCGGTCTTCCTATTCCCATTGTATTAGTGATAACAAAAAATGGGGGCCGTTTGGAATTATTGTAGCACGGTTGGTATCCCCCTTCAAAGGTAGTCAGATTGTAACCTGCTGACTTCCATTTACGTGCCCAGTTTTCCGTATCCTGAAACGCATTGCCTGTTTTATTTTGATTAATTATCCACTCAGCCATTTCCGAGATATTCAAGGGAACTGGCCTCAAGGGAATCCCTCCCTTTGAGTGAATAGGAATATGTGTACACACCCAACAACTAGAAATGTTACCTTGTTTGGCATAAATGTATGATACATATAAAAAGGTATTTACATGTAATTCCCTTGCTACCCTACTATTCCCCTTTGGTGCAGAAGGTCGGCTAGTAAGAAGCAGGCCTATGCCTAGAATACCTACAATCAATAATACAGTAAATTTATACATTTTCGCAAAATGTAATTGTCCTTATTAGATTTCAGCTTCAGTTACGGGTGCTCGTTTAACATGTGAAGCGTGGATCCAGGCTTTCTTTCCTTGGACTTTAACAGCTGCCTGGGTGGTCAATAACACTTGATAAGGTCCCTCCCACTTAGCACCCAAAGGTCCTTTATGCAACTTTTTCACATACACCCAGACTCCCGGGATGATGTCGTGTCCTCCTTCTGTTGGATTACCCCAAGCTGCCGATACCTGTCGGGAAACAGAACTAATAACATTGGTTAAGTTCTGACAGTATGATAACAAAGTGTCACTCATTAAGTGAACATCAGCTTTCCGTAAATCGATAGTTCCTGGCAGCGACATGGGTCTTCCTGTTATAATTTCAAATGGGCTTAGACCTGTAGTTCTGTTCGGGGTTGCCCTAAAGCTACATAGCACTATTGGTAGTGCCTGGGGCCATGGTGTTCCTTCAATTCTTCTTTCTTCAAAGTTTTAATTGACCATGTCACCCGACCATCCTCAAAATGCAACGATGAATCTACTTGGATTAGAACGTCCATTCCCAAAAGGGGTTGATCTACTGGGCCTATCCAGATCGGCGTGGTTAGTTCATGTGGACCCAGCCCTATAAGTACCGGTGTTGTCCTTTTAATTTCCATTTTATGGCCTCCAACTCCATAGGCTGTACGTGTCCTACCATCCAACGGCAAAAAGTCTCCATATTGTAGGGGTAAGCATGTTAATTCCGCCCCTGTGTCTAAAAGACAGTCCACATCCTTATCGCCCACCCTCACAGTTATATATAGCCCATCTCCCCTTTGTTGTATTAGTGCGAGGAGGGGGGCCAGGGTGGACTCTAATTGTTTTTTGCTATCCCAAGTAACTCCTTCTGTTGTTGTATTGTCAGTCGCTTAAATGCTTCTATGAGGTCGTTATCTTGTGACAAGCCTGGCTTGTTGGCTGAATTGTATCCCTGGCTGCGTCCTCTTCCCCAGCCACGACCTTTCTGTTTTGCCCTGCACGTCTTGGCCCAGTGACCTTCTTTCCCACAATAATGACATTTTCCGGTAATTTTCCTAATAACTGTTTATCGGAATCCTGGGATTTCCATCCCATAGCCTGTCCAGCTCGGACTTTAGCTCCCATATCCCGATTTAATTGGTTACATCGATCCACCAATGCTGCAAAGGTAGTTCCTCTACCTTCCCAGTCCGGTAACACTACCTTAAGCATTTTGGACAGTTCTGGCTTTAGACCTGCCACGAAAGCTGCTTTTAGGGGTCCAAATACTTGTTCATCCATTTCCTCATCCGTATTATTCATACCTGAATGTTCTAGCCACGTGCATCCAAACCGCTCATCATAGTCCAGGACCTCCTCTGTTCCTTTCTGTTGGCAGGCTGCAATTTTTCCCCAATCTGTCTTAGCTGGACTGAAGGCTTGCAGCCAGTGTTTAATCGCCTCCCATCCTGCGACTAATTCTTGCTCATTCTGCCCCAAAGCTTCATCTACCTAGTCGTGCAATTTTCTTCCCTGTGTTTTTGGCACCATTATGGTCAAAATTTGCACTCCGTCCCAGGGATGAAGTTGATATATATTTCTTAAGCGGTCCAATTGGTCCCACGTTTTTACTCCCCCTTTCTTTGGATTGGGCAATTCCTTGGACCATTTAGCAATTTTCTCTGGGTCTGCCGGATCATGAACTAAGTATTCTCCATACACCCTTCTCTTTGTTTTTTTGGTTCCACCCTCATCCGCAGTCTCTTCTGATTTGACTACAACTCGTCTTTTTTTAAACGGGGCAAAGCGTACCCCTAATTCTTCATCATCCTCCGACACTGTATTGTCAGAGGATTCAGAAACCGTATCTATTCCTCAGTCGTGTCTTCGGGTTTGCGCTTTTAATTTATCCAAACATGGGTACCCTGGGAATTGATCAATACATTTTCCTTTTCCTATTACTGTCTCTTGACCTAATGATTTTTTCCATTCTTTAATTTCACCTTTAAGATCTTTAACTTCAGCTTCCAGCTTTTCAAGTTCAAGCTTTTTCTGTCGCAGCTGTGCACAAACAGCTTGCAATTGATCCTTTGTACTGGTCAGTTCTCGATCATGTTGGGAACGCATTATAATTTCATTCCAGTTTCGGATCTGGCCCATAACCGCTAGGGACCATCTAGTTCGCTCTTTATTTTTCATACGGGTCGTTTTTCCCCAGACCCTTTTAATCTCGTCCAAGGACCATTGTCCTTTGGAGGTTCCGTACTTTTGTTCAATCTTAATACAGGTTTTAGATAAGTTGAATTGTTGCTCTATGTATTCTTTCAACTGTTCGAGAATTAAATCTAGCGAAACTTCAGGTGGTGCCTGCCTACCTTTAACAGTTGTAGACAATTCTTTGGCCTTATCTCCTGCTGCCATTTCTTTACTGAGTTCTTTACTGGGGTCTCGAGTCGTAGGCCTGCTAGCCGATCAATAGGTCGGTGATTAATTAACTAACACACCGCCGAAGTTTAGACGTCTATGGGACCTCGAGCCGACTACCAACCGTATGGTTCGCAAACCGGAGGCTTTCGGAATCGCGTAGAAGGAGAGGCGAATTTAGACTTTTGACTGAGGACTTTTTTTAAAAAGAGGAGTCCTTACCTCAATATGTAGGTCCGATGTCCAAAATTCAGTTTCTTTCCTCAGCGACCCTGCTCGTAGCGCCAAAATTGTTAGATCTCTTAATTTCCAATGAAATACGAACTCCGATGGTAGTTTTAACTTTTTAATCTTGGCAGAGAGCAACAAACTGCTGGCTGATTGCCAGTTTCTTTGTCTTACTGAGACACATGATCAAAATGGCTGTATTTTATACCTGGATCAATTTACAGAAAAGAACTCGCCTTCTTTGACCTTATTGGCTCAATTGAAAGTCTTTTAATGTTTTAATTGGCTCGCTACCCAAGGTCCGAAAATGTCAAGTTGATTGATGAGTTAATGCAACATGCCAAACTGCATGTAGCAGCCTTGACTTGGGGGGTCTGTGAATTTTCACAGTCTGTCTAAATGAGCCTGTTTGAATACTCTATCATCTACCATATTATGGTCACTCTTGCCCAAGGTGCCTCGCACAACAAGATTGCTAATTAGTCCTTTCTCATTACACATCACCCAGTCTAGGATGGCCAGCCCTCTAGTTGGTTCCTCGACATATTGGTCAAGAAAACCATCCCTAATATACTCCAGGAAATCCTCCTCCACCGCATTGCTACCAGTTTGGTTAGCCCAATTAATATGTAGATTAAAGTCACCCATGATAACTGTTTGTTGCACGCATCCCTAATTTCTTGTTTGATGCTGTCCCCAACCTCACTACTACTGTTTGGTGGTCTGTACACAATTCCCACTAGCGTTTTCTGCCCTTTGGTATTCCGTAGCTCCACCCATACTGATTCCACATCATCCAAGCTAATGGCCTTCCTTAACTATTGCATTAATTTCCTCTTTAACCAGCAACAACACCCCACCTCCTTTTCCTTTCTGTCTATCCTTCCTGAATGTTGAATACCCCTGGATGTTGAGTTCCCAGCCTTGGTCACCCTGGAGCCATGTCTCCATGATGCCAATTACATCATATCCGTTAACAGCTATCTGCACAGTTAATTCATCCACCTTATTACGAATATTCCTCGCATTGAGGCACAGAGCCTTCAGGCTTGTCTTTTTAACACACTTTGCCCCTGTAGAATTTTGCTGTAATGTGGCCCTTTTTGCTTTTTGCCTTGGGGTTCTCTGCTCTCCACTTTTACTTTTCTTCTTTCTATCTTTTGCTTCTGCCCCCATTCTACTTCCCTCTGTCTCCCTGCATAGGTTCCCATCCCCCTGCCATATTAGTTTTACCCCTTCCCAACAGCATTAGCAAACACTCCCCCTAGGACATTGGTTCCGGTCCTGCGCAGGTGCAGACCGTCCGGTTTGTACTGGTCCCACCTCCCCCAGAACCAGTTCCAATGAACCAGGAATTTGAATCCCTCCCTTCTGCACCACTCCTCAAGCCACATATTCATCTGAGCTATCCTGTGATTCCTACTCTGACTAGCACGTGGCACTGGTAGCAATCCTGAGATTATTACTTTTGAGGTCCTACTTTTTAATTTAGCTCCTAGCTCCCTACATTCGTCTTGTAGGACCTCAACACATTGTTTACTTATATCGTTGGTACCTATATGCACCACCACAACTGGCTGTTCACCCTCCCCCTTCAAAATATCCTGCAGCCGCTCCGAGACATACCATCCTGGAGTTTCGATTGCGGCCGCAGAAACGCCTATCTATTCCCCTAACAATAGAATCCCCTACTACTATAGCTCTCCCACTCTTTTTCCTGCCCTCTTGTGCAGCAGAGCCACCCACAGTGCCATGAACTTGGCTGCTGCTGCTCTCCCCTGATGAGTCATCCCCCTCAACAGTACCCAAAGCGGTGTATCTGTTTTTCAGGGGGATGACTGCAGGGGACCCCTGCACGACCTTCCTTCCACTGCTCTTCCTGTTGGTCACCCATCCCCTATCTGGCTGTGTAACCTTTACCTGCAGTGTGGCCAACTCACTAAATGTGCTATTCACGACATCCTCAGCATCGCGGATGCTCCAGAGTAAATTCACCCGCAGCTCCAGTGCCGCAATGCGGTCTGTCAGGTGCTGCAGCCGGATAAACTCCCCGCACATATAGTCGTCAGGGACACTGGAAGCGTCCCTGAGTTCCCACATAGCACAGGAGGAGCATGACACATGTCCGAGCTCTCCTGCCATGACTTAACCCTTAGATTAACTTAATTGGGTAACAACAATGATAAATGTTACCTACTGATAAAGAAAAAGAAAAGGAAAAACTACTCACCAATCACCAGCCAATCACTTACCCCCTTGGCTGTAACGTCACCCTTCGATTTCTTCCTACTTTTATGCTTTCTCTCCCTGCTGCAGCTGCACTGTCTGGCCTCCTCGACACTCCTGTTAGGCCTTTTGTAGGCCTCACGAACTGCCGCTCCGCCTCCCGACTCCCCACTGGCCTCCTCGATGCTCCTGTTGGGCCTTTTGTAGGCCTCACAAACTGCTGCTCCGCCTCCCAACTTCCCGCTGGCCTCCTTGACGTTCTTGTTGGGCCTTTTGTAAGCCTCGCAAACTTCTATTCCGCCTCCCGACTCCCCGCTGGGGAAGGCTGGGGAAGGGTGGAGGGGTGGAAATTGGAAGCAAATGTGATGACATTTTCCAGTTCAGGTGAGGGCAGGAAACAGTCATCAAGGTACTGGACAAAGGTGAGGTAGGGTATCCACATACCCCACGAAAAGTCAGGCATGGCTAGGATCCATATGGGTTCCCATTGCAACACCTTTAATTTGGAGGAAGTGAGTGGAGTCAAAGGAGAAGTTGTTCAAGGAGGAAACGGAGGGCCCTCAGGCCGACTTGGTAGTGTATGGAGGTGTAGAGGGATTGGATGTCCATGGTAAAAAGAAGACGGTTAGGGCCAGGAAACTGGAAACTATTAAAGTGGCTGAGGGCATCGGAAGAGTCGTGTATGTGCGTGGGAATAGACCGGACCTGCTGAGTATATTTAGCATGTTCTGTTTTTATTTCAGATTTCCAGCATCTGCAGTATTTTGCTTTTATAATTATGAGCCCTAGTTTTGGACACCCTCACACAAATGGAAACATCTCTACATCTACCATATCAAACCACTTCATAATCTTAAAGACATCTATCTGGGCACCCCTCACCCTTCTCTTTTTTAGAGAAAAGAGCCCCAACCTGTTCAACTTTTCCTGATAAGCATATCTTCCCAGTTCTGGTATAATTCTTGTAAATCTTACTTTGTACCTTCTCCAGTGCCTGTATATCCTTTTTGTAATATGGAGACCGGAACCTCTCAGATCCTGTGGGAATCAAGAACGAGCAGTAGGCAGTCAGGAACTAAACACCTCTTAGGGTAAACTGAAAACATAAGATTGTAGAATTCGATTGACAGATTACAGAACAGTCAGGAGGAACATTTCAAGAAAAGGTTTTTTGGATGTCAGGACTACAGCTCAGAAAGGGTAGATATCAGAAGGGAGTGAAGGTGTCACAGACAAACTACAGGATGCCAATCATCAGTGTTGTGGAGTATTTAAATATAACACTCAACACAAGTCTGTATTTGGAGAAAAAGTTGTTTATTTTATTCAATCGATCAAGAGAAAAACGGCTTCTACATGAGTTCAGTAACTCGGTGACCCAAACCAGCCGTTCTCTTCGAACAATCGTCGGATTACTGTCTTTATACAATCAAAATACATACAAAATCATGAAGTTCTGCGCGGAAGCTTTCCATTTGTTGTTTCCCTGACGTGTCACAAATTTTTCACCTACCTACTATGATTACATTGGTTAATACAGTTATATTGACAGAAAGCTTTGTTGCCTCCCCATGCACCCTTTATCTGATTAGTTACGTGCTACATAATTTTCATGCCTATGAACTCTTCGTGTCAGGTGCTCCACACGGTGGTCCAGGATAGGCCTTTGCTCAAGCCACTGACCCGGCCTCCGTGGGATCTGCGACAGCACCAATGTGCGCCTTGGCATCGCCAACTGCATGCCGCTTGGTTCCAGTACCTCCTCAGTTGGGATCCCCATCGTAGCCGCAGGTTCCCCAGTCAGAGGGATGCAAGGGGCATCCTCCTCTGTCTCCAGGTATTCCTCCTCCTCCTTGGGCTCGGTGGTCTCCTCCTCTTCGCCACCCGTGGTGAATAACACATGCAGTGGGTCAGGTCCATGTGCACGTCTGTCCTCCCGTTGCGCCTCTGGAGCTGGTAAAGCTGCAAGACACAATTGAGATTATTAGAGCAGAAAGCATTGTTGCGCAGCGCTGGCATACATAGGAGGGACAGCACTAATCCCATAAATGTGACAGAGAAACGTTACATATTAATGCATAATACGGTGGTATCTATGGCAGTACATCTATGTGGAAATTACTGCGTCAGATCAGTCTGGATCAGTCGCAGGTAGACCGAATGATAAGGGAGTGAGGATTTATGGGGTGCAGACAGAGAAGGGGACAGATTGCCAGATGGACTGCTCTTATGTTCTTATGTTGTCGACTTGAGTGTGGCAGAGAGTCGCACAGAAGCTGCATGCATAACATGACATCATTCGTCTATATGAGAATGAAATGATGTCACATAGCTCTTACATTGCTTGACACATTACTCACGTGGCGCATGCGATGATCCGGCAACACCACGGATGGTGACTGCTCGACTGTGGGCCCCCACTAATGCTGCAGCACGTTCCTCCAGGTCGGTGAGGGTCTGTATTACAGCAGTGCCTCCCCCGGTGCACCTCTGCTGAGCCCGATTATGAGATATCTTCCCCTGCGAATGTGAATAGAGCATGGCATAAGCTACTTGACGAGGTTATGTCATTTATACACAACAGTTTCAAATGTTATATGCTAATAGGGGTTGTGTCCACAATTCAATAACAGTAGCTGATGTCCAAAAGTGTCCCAGGCCAGACAGTGAGCAAAGGCAGCTCTCCCCCTGTCCATGCTGGGTCCCTGTGTAAGTGACAGCTGCCAGAGAGACTTGAAACAGGCACCGGTTCATGGCCCTGTCCAGTTCTTAGCGGGGATGATATATGTTATATAAGTTAGAATAACAAGCTTACATTCAATCCAGGAGAATTACCATTATAATGATTAATATACTTAGAATGTGCATCATTAAAATATAAAGTCGTACTTACTCTTGCTGAAGCAATGAGGCTGTTCCAGCGTTTGCGGCACTGGTCGGAGCCCCTGGGCTTGTGGGACGCAGACGAGACGACCTCGGCTATCTCGCCCCAGAATCTGCGGTACACCTGTGGTGCTGTTTCCCACCACACTCCCCCCGGTCAATTGGGCCCAGCGGGAGTGCACCTCTGCCACGAGGGCCTCGTTGGCCTCCTCGGAGAAAGGTTTGGCCCTCGTCCTCTCCATCTCCACATCTCTCCCACTTTCATCGCTGTCAGACATATTTCTCCGTCTTTCTTTCTCTCTCTCTTCTCTCACCACTCTGTCTCTGCCTTCCTCCTCTCTCTCTAGCTCTCTCTCTCTCTCTCTCTCACTCTCCTCTCTCGATCTCTCTCCCCATTCTGCGCATGTAGGGATGAACCCTGACCTCCTGAAACTCGTGAAAACATGGCCAACCAAAAAAAAATTGCGTACCCTTCGCCATCGCTGGGCTATTGCTGGGCGATGTGACATCGCTGAGCTATCGCTTTGCCCATTTCACATCGCTGGGCTATCGCCGAGCTGAAAATCGCGATCCAAAAAATGGGCGGTGTTCCAGCGATCATGAAGGCTGCAACATCGCTAAGGCTGGAACATCGCCCATTTTTGGGGCCCTGGCGAACAAAGTGGAAAGTCTAGCTCATTATGACTAAGTGATTCACAGATCACAGAATGCAAAGTACTTGTTTTATAATTATGTGCCTAACTTCTGTTTTAGAAGATGAACATGAAAAAAACTTCAACCCAAGTAGGAATAGCATAAGTAGTAAATCTTTTGCTCTGTAACTTCAAGATATATTTTGTGATACAGTACCTCATAAATGACATCTTTTTAAGCTTCGGCTTCTGACGTGGTAGTTGAGGTAAAGTTACACAGATGTGTACTTTTAGTATTTCTATTAAAAAGGTTTCCAAACCCAAGATTTTCCAATATAACCAAAATGTTTATCAAGAAGAATCATCTGAAATATCTCAAAATCCCAATTCAAATACTGTGCTGCCAATCTTTTATTTAAATCTCTTTTACTGAGCTAGAAGCTTTCACGTCATTTAACATAAGATTCTACACAAAGGAAAACGAGGGCGTAGCTTCCCCCAGCCGTAGCCTCGAGAATCCCATGCAGGCTTTTTTTAAAGGCATTACACTCTCCCTTCTCCTTTCTTTATCTCATTCATACACTAAATTTATTGTCTTTCAACCCAATGTAATCAATGATTATGTGTTTTCTTTTGACAAGTAAACGAGACCACGCATTTTTTTTTACTGTAATCCAATTAGAACGTCCAAATTTCTCAGCACAAGAGCTGAAGCTTCTGTGTCAGTTCTATTTTCTCTTTTTTAAACATTTATATCTTTTGTTATACAAACCCATCCTTTGTGCATTTCATCGCTCTGTAAATCATAATCAAAATAAATCTGCACCTGCATTTCTAACTTAAAATGTAATTCAATTCTAGGTTCACACTTTCTTAAAACTTCCCACATCTAGGACAACACTACAAAGGGTTAAAAACTTTCAACTCTCTGTTTGAAAAAGTGGATGGAGCTAAAACAAACACAGCTACCCCATTTTTCTTTTAAAAGACAGGCTTACAGACAAATGAAAAATTCATTAACTCCCACCTCAAATATTCCGCAGTCAAAAAAACTTCCACACCAGCACTTTTAATTAAAGACAGACATTCACACCTTCAACAAAGCTTATTTTCTTTTTTTTTATGGTTCCCTTATTTTTCTTCGTCAGTCTCTGTCTCAACCGCCCGGTGGACATCATTCTCAAACTACTCACTTCTACTCTTAACCTCCGTAATTGTAGGCACTGACTTATTACCATTAATCCTGCTTTGGCTGTTTTCTTATTTTTCTGTTTCTCCCACCATAATTTCAGTTTGGCGTCACTTACATAGTCATTATTAATCGGTTTCACTGTATCAGATATCACCTGTCCCTCTGCTTGGTTTCCCTTAAACCCAGAGTCTATGGCCCCACTGATATTTATTGATTTAAACTGTATTCTTCGAAACTGATTGTCCCTCCCTAGAGTCTACAATCCCATCAATACCTTATAATCTCACGTTTGGGCACATCTACCCCTTCACCGGATTCTGTGAACTGTCTCCAAGCCCTTGGACACCTCTAACATCCAGCTGGACTAACAATACTGAATGCCTCCCTAATCTGATCCTCAAATCTAGAGTTTGCAATCACTACCAGTTTCTCAATTTGACTTATATAATGACTGATATACAACACATTTAAATTACCCCCAAGTCTTTTGCACCATAACAGACTTTTCACAGATTCAGGTACCCTGGGCAACTGACATGTTCCGTAATAGCTTACATTGGATTATGAGTGGTAGTTTAAATATACTCGCTCATAATGCTCTGTAAAATGCCCATCTGTCTGTCCCCCATAGTTACCCTGCTCGCAGCACCAATTGTTGTGGAGTATTTAAATATAACACTCAACACAAGTCTGTATATGGAGAAAAGAGTTGTTTATTTTGCTCGATCGATCAAGGGAGAAACGGCTTCTACACGAGTTCAGTAACTCGGTGACCCAAACCAGCCGTTCTCTTCGAACAATCGTTGGGTTACTGTCTTTATACAGTCAAAATACATACAAAATCATGAAGTTCTGCATGGAAGCTTTCCGTTTGTTGTTTCTCTGACGTGTCATAAATTTTTCACCTACCTACTATGATTACATTGGTTAATACAATTATACTGACAGAAAGCTTTGTTGCCTCCCCTGTGCGCCCTTTATCTGATTAGTTACGTGCTACATAATTTTCATGCCTATGACCTCTTCTCCTCCTGGCCAATTTGCCCTCAACCAGCGGAGATGTCCTCAATCACCCTTGGTTTCCTGTAATCTCTTACCACCCCATGTGACCTAGCCTTGGAGTGTATTTTTCCCAACTGTCTGTTTTTTTCTGTGATAAGGTGATTTATATTCCTGAGAGTTCTAGTTTAACATTTTCCCTGTGTTCCATAGCACGTATCTTTTTTTTTCTTTCAGCCTTGCTTGTGGTTTTAACTTTACTTAATTAGGTTCCCTTTGATTAATTAGGTTCCCTCAGATTAATTTGATTCCCTCAGATTAATTTTTTCCCTCTATAATCAGTAATAATAGAATCAAAAGAACAATTAAAGAAGATGGAAAGGACCAGAAAGTCATCAAACAAAAGCCAATGGGGAAAACAGAAACATAGCAAGGGATATTTGAATGATATCAATGTCAGCTGTGGCTCAGCACTCTTGCCTCTGAGTCAAAAGGTTGTGGGTTCAAGTCCCACTTCAGGGACTTGAGCACAAAAAATCTAGGCTGACACACCAGTGCAGGGCTGAGGGAACACTGCACTGTTGGAGGTTCCATCTTTTGGATGTGACATTAAATCGAGGTTCTGTCAGCTCTCTCAAGTGGACGTAAAAGATCCCATGACACTATTTCGAAAAAGAGCAGGGGAATTATCCCTGGTGCCCTGGCCAATATTTATCCATCAATCAACATTACAAAAACAGATTATCTGGTCATTATCACATCGCTGTTTGTGGAAACTAGCTTGTGTGCAAATTGGCTGCTGCGTTTCATACATTACAACAGTGACTACACTTCAAAAGTATTCCATTGGCTGTAAAGCGCTTTGAGATGTCCGGTGGTCATGAAAGGCACTATGTAAATCCAAGTCTTTCTTTAATCTTCTGAACTAGTTTTGATCGCCTAGCTCCATTTTTGTCACAATTAGTTTGTAGTTCTGATCCTTAGAGGATCTTGGGAATGGTATATATTTAGTATCTAATTCTGGAATGCATAGTGCTTGAATTGAATATGTATATACAGTAGGTACAATGTGAAATGGTGATGTGTGCCATTTTTATATTTGTTTAATTTCAAAACAAACTTTAAATTGCAAAGAAGTCAAACTTGGATTGTAGAATTCAACATTCCAGTAATAGCTGGCACTCAGGAATGGCTAATTTTGTTCATATTTTCTAGTCCGGTGGCACTGAAGCCAACTGTATTGACCCAATTGCTGCTCTAGCTGATGTGAGCTAATATTATAAGGGGAAGAACACCCTTCTACTTTCCACTACTAACCAGATAGTTCCGATGGGCATTTGAATTATGTTTCTGTAGTTGTTTTATTACCTTTCTTCTGAGTATATTAGTATTTCCCTCTTTTTTTAAATTTCAATTAGGTGAACATGACGCCTAGATGGAATAACTTCTATTTACATAGAGACATTGAATAAGCAGACTGCTGGGAAATAATTATTTTCTCAGCAAACTGAAAGTCAGATAGTAATATTCTGTCTTATAGTTCCTTCTGTCTTCTAAAGGTACAAAATACAATGTTCTAAGCAAAATTAATGCAAATTATGATACCTTTCACAGATCAAAAGGGAGATTAAATAAAGCAAGTTTACCGACAGAAATAGAATTTTAAAAATTGTTCTAATAAGATGATGGATTTGAGGAACTAAACCTTAAGAAAAGGTTAATCTGACTTCCTTCTTGATTAAATGTCTCTACAACAGCACTTAAGTGTTACCAGAACTCCTGCTTATATAACATGCCTAAATTCAGGAACTTTTTAACTGTCTCAACTACTCAACATTTACAAAATAAATATGCAATGCAAAATTTCAAATGCCAAGTTTCACTTGTCACATTTCATAAACTAAGCTCACATTTTCATAACATTACATTGCTGCAATGAATTGAAGGCTCCATACATCTCTACTGTATAATGCAATGCATAAAAATCCTACCAATCATTTAATTATTTAATATATGCTAGTTGATCTCCCATGATGTTGGACATGGGGAGTGAAGACAAAGTGTAGTCTTCAGATGAAAGGCAGTTAGAAGGTGGGGAATAATGGGACAAGGTGTACAGAGGTAATTTAGCCCCAATTTAAAAGTCATAGGGCTAGACTTTCCATTATCATCGCTATCGCCCCAAAATGGGCGATATTTCCGGCGTTAGTAGTTATTTTATTTTTCAGGATCGCCGAAATATTGCCCATTTTAAAAACCGATAGTTTCGCCTTTTTAATGTGGGTGATAGCTGTAGTGATGTGAAATGGGCGACAGCGATGTGTTCAGTCATGCAAGGCCGGCATCCATAGCAACAGCCATTTTGCGCATGCGTGGTTTTTTTAGACAATTAACTTTTCCCGCGATTCAGAAGGTCAGGGGTCATCTGCGCATGCTCAGAAAACAAAGGGAGGGAGAGAGAGACTGCATTTTGTCTTTGGAGCTGGGCAGGAAGGTTGTGTTGAGGCAAAGAGAAAAAGCAGATAATTAATTTTAAAATGGAGGTGGATTATGAGGAGTCGGGAGTGAGTGATGTTTGTGAGGTGGCAGATGTGGGCGATGAGGAGATTGATTTGGCAGAGGTTGGAGGGAGAAGGAGAGCTAAACACTTTTCAGACGAAGCAAATACAGCCCTTGTACAAGAGGTGGAAACTCGGTGAGGCCAATTAACCTGGGGTAGTCGTGGGAAACCCCTCTCCCCCCCGCCCCCCGCATATACCAAAGAATCTGGGCAGAGATTGCCGAAGTTGTTTCATTGGTGGCCCATGATGTTCAAGAGCCAAACCAGTGCCGCAAGCCCTGGAATGACTGGTTGGGTCTACAAAAGTAAGTATTAAATTATTAAATTTATAATTGTAGTGATGCAATGACTCATTAATTAACATGTAAATCTGCCGGATTGTAATTAAGCTGGTAATCTTGGTGTCATGCATTAGTTCCTAACCACGATCTTATTAAATTTATTCTCCGACCATAGATATAACCATGCATCAATTGCATACAAAGCATATTAGCATATAATATTAATGATGAATAGCATGGGTAATGAATAATTATGGATTATAATATCTGTGTGTTCTGTACTAGTATCTAGTAATATCTGTAATAGTACCTAGGCAATTAGCTTATGCTCTTGTCACCTTTGCAGAGGAAGATATCTAAGAATCGCACTGAGCGCAGGTGCACAGGAGGAGAGCCTGCTGACCTATACCAATTAACTGACCTGGAGGAGCGAGCCTCAGTACTTGTCGGTGCGCATAATCGTTCAGCCACCCATGGTAGTGCTGATCCCATTGTTGCGCCACGTGAGTAATGTAATTTAATGCCATTTGAGTATAATATATGAATGATGTAATGTTATGTAATCAATGATGGGATCATGAAATCTCATTGTAATGCCATGCAACTTCTGTACTCTCATGATGTTAATTATATGTGACGTCTGTCGGTGATATTTATTGCAGTAGTGTTGCTCTTCACACATATGCCTGTGCAGGGGAGCATTCTCATGTCACCCTGGCCTCCCCTTCTCTTCTACTAACCTCAATTATGTTTTCCAGCTCCCCAGGCTCCCCAGGAGCAAGACAGGAACGTGGAGGCCCCGGGAGCATCACCACTTCTGATGCAGGTCGTGCTGACCACAGAGGAGACAACTGAGGAAACATGGGAACATAGAAACATAGAAATTTACAGTGCAGAAGGAGGCCATTTTGGCCCATTGTGTCCACGCTGGCCGACAAAGAGCCGCATGGTCCTCGGTCAGCAGCCCTGAAGTTTAGATATAAACCTATGAACAATGACGGAAAGGCAAGGAGCACCGAGGCCAACCAGTCACCTCACGCAACTGCGGAAGCATTCTACACTCTACCCCAACCAGAGCCATGTGATCTCCTGGGAGAGGCAAAAACAAGATAAAAACCCAGGCCAATTTAGGGAGAAAAAAATCTGGAAAAATTCCTCTCCTACCCATCCAGGCAATCGAAACTAGTCCAGGAGATCACCCTTGCCATATTCATTGCAGTACTTACCATTATATCTACGCTGACCAACAAAAGGTCATCCTCATCTGTGCTACTCAACTCAAGGGTCTAATGTTCCTGCGGCCACGTCCTTGTCAACTGAGGAAGTAGCGGGGCCAAGCATCTTGCAGCAGGGCATCCCGAGTGGTCCAGCGCCTACGCCGACCCCATGAAGATTGGTTCGGCAAGGTAGGCACGCGCAACGACAGGCAGATGTCAACCTGGACATGGTTTAATTGTCGAGGACGAGCGTATTGATCGAGAGTTCCTCCAGGCGATGGGTGGATTGACCAGTAACATTGTCGCACTGACTGCACATATTTCGGAGGACATGGTGCAGATGGTTGCGGCAATGCGGAGAATGGCCGATTCCATCGATACCATGCAGCAGGCGGTAGTCTCGGGATACGGTACTGCAACCTAAGGTGCCATACCATCCATGCCAACAGATGCGAGTCAGGAGGAAGCAGTTGATTCTTATTCGGAAGATGTTTCTTTGGAAACGTCTTCTCCAGCTTCACCAGAAAATATGACTCTGCCACCGTTACACCCACCCCACCGCCCCCCCCCCTCCGCCCCACCCCACAGCAGCAGCGCTCGAAGCGCCCTGCTGCAAAATGGCTTGGTGTCAATGCGGGTAGAAGGGGGAGTGTAAGTGGTAAAGGAAGGAGTTCAGACCGGGGCGGGGGGTGCGGGGGAGTAGAGGCAGAGGGAAGCATGGCCGCAGGTAGGGGTGAACCTTATTCTTGTTTTTATATTGGTGACTGTTGGCAGGGTTGTTGTTGTTATTAAAAATGTTTTGACTGTTGGATGGGTGTTTGTGTCCTGTTATATTTTAATTGTTATTGAAAAATTATTATTGTTATTAAAAATTTGTTGACTGTTGGGAGTAGGAGGAGATTATTTGTTTAATGTATATGTTTGTTTTTTCACTTGCGTTTTTAAAATTTTTTTTAAATGTATAATTATTAAAGATTTTTTTTAACTTAACATTGTTGTACAGTGTCTTCTAATAACAGAAAGGTTAAACATTAATACAAGAGTTGCAAACAATGGCGAGACGAGGCCAGACAAGGATGAAACGCAACGTAATGCAACTATAACTGTCACCAACATAACTTACATAGAAACATAGATATAGAAAATAGGTGCAGGAGTAGGCCATTCGGCCCTTCTAGCCTGCACCGCCATTCAATGAGTTCATGGCTGAACATGCAACTTCAATACCCCATTCCTGCTTTCTCGCCATACCCCTTGATCCCCCTAGTAGTAAGGACAACATCTAACTCCTTTTTGAATATATTTAGTGAATTGGCCTCAACAACTTTCTGTGGTAGAGAATTCCACAGGTTCACCACTCTCTGGGTGAAGAAGTTTCTCCTCATTTCGGTCCTAAATGGCTTACCCCTTATCCTTAGACTGTGACCCCTGGTTCTGGACTTCCCCAACATTGGGAATATTCTTCCTGCATCTAACCTGTCTAAACCCATCAGGATTTTAAATGTTTCTATGAGATCCCCTCTCATTCTTCTGAACTCCAGTGAATACAAGCCCAGTTGATCCAGTCTTTCTTGATATGTCAGTCCCGCCATCCCGGGAATCAGTCTGGTGAACCTTCGCTCTCTCAAATAGCAAGAATGTCCTTCCTCAAGTTAGGAGACCAAACCTGTACACAATACTCCAGGTGTGGCCTCACCAAGGCCCTGTACAACTGTAGTAACACCTCCCTGCCCCTGTACTCAAATCCCTCGCTATGAAGGCCAACATGCCATTTGCTTTCTTAACCGCCTGCTGTACCTGCATGCCAACCTTCAATGACTGATGTACCATGACACCCAGGTCTCGTTGCACCGCCCCTTTTCCTAATCTCAGATAATAGTCTGTCTCTCTGTTTTTACCACCAAAGTAGATAACCTCACATTTATCCACATTATACTTCATCTGCCATGCATTTGCCCACTCACCTAACCTATCCAAGTCACTCTGCAGCTTCATACCATCCTCCTCGCAGCTCACACTGCCACCCAACTTTGCATCATCCGCAAATTTGGAGATACTACATTTAATCCCCTCGGCTAAATCATTAATGTACAATGTAAACAGCTGGGGCCCCAGCACAGAACCTTGCGGTACCCCACTAGTCACTGCCTGCCATTCTGAAAAGTACCCATTTACTTCTACTCTTTGCTTCCTGTCTGACAACCAGTTCTCAATCCACGTCAGCACACTACCCCCAATCCCATGTGCTTTAACTTTGCACATTAATCTCTTGTGTGGGACCTTGTCGAAAGTCCAAATAGACCACATCAACTGGTTCTCCCTTGTCCACTCTACTGGAAACACCCTCAAAAAATTCCAAAAGATTTGTCAAGCATGATTTCCATTTCACAAATCCATGCTGACTTGGACCTATCATGTCACCTCTTTCCAAATGCGCTGCTATGACATCCTTAATAATTGATTCCATCATTTTACCCATTACCGATGTCAGGCTGACCGGTCTATAATTCCCTGTTTTCTCTCTCCCTCCTTTTTTAAAAAGTGGGGTTACATTGGCTACCCTCCACTCCTGATCCAGAGTCTATGGAATGTTGGAAAATGACTGTCAATGCATCCGCTATTTCCAAGGCCACCTCCTTAAGTACTCTGGGATGCAGACCATCAGGCCCTGGGGATTTATCGGACTTCAATCCCATCAATTTCCCCAACACATATTCCCGACAAATAAGGATTTCCCTCAGTTCCTCCTTCTTACTAGACCCTCTGACCCCTTTTATATCCGGAAGGTTGTTTGTGTCCTCCTTAGTGAATACCGAACCAAAGTACTTGTTCAATTGGTCTGCCATTTCTTTGTTCCCCGTTATAACTTCCTCTGATTCTGACTGCAGGGGACCTACGTTTGTCTTTACTAACCTTTTTCTCTTTACATATCTATAGAAGCTTTTGCAGTCCGTCTTAATGTTCCCTGCAAGCTGCCTCTCATACTCTATTTTCCCTGCCCGAATCAAACCCTTTGTCCTCCTCTGCTGAGTTCTAAATTTCTCCCAGTCCCTGAGTTCACTGCTATTTCTGGCCAATTTGTATGCCACTGAGGATATAACGAGCATCTTTGAGGATATAACGAGCATGGTGGATAGAGGTGTACCGATGGATGTGGTGCATTTAGATTTCCAAAAGGCATTCGATAAGGTGCCACACAAAAGGTTACTGCAGAAGATAGAGGTACGCGGAGTCAGAGGAAATGTATTATCATGGATAGAGAATTGGCTGACGAACAGAAAGCAGAAAGTTGGGATAAATGGGTCCTTTTCGGGTTGGAAATTGGTGGTTAGTGGTGTGCCACAGGGATCGGTGCTGGGACCACAACTGTTTACAATATACATAGATGACCTGGAAGAGGGGACAGAGTGTAGTGTAACAAAATTTGCAGATGACACAAAGATTAGTGGGAAAGCGGGTTGTGTAGAGGGCACAGAGAGGCTGCAAAGAGATTTAGATAGGTTAAGCGAATGGGCTAAGGTTTGGCAGATGGAATACAATGTCGGAAAGTGTGAGGTCATCCACCTTGGGGAAAAAAACAGTAAAAGGGAATATTATTTGAATGGGGAGAAATTACAACATGCTGCGGTGCAGAGGGACCTGGGGGTCATTGTGCATGAATCCCAAAAAGTTAGTTTGCAGGTGCAGCAGGTAATCAGGAAGGCTAATGGAATGTTGACCTTCATTGCGAGAGGGATGGAGTACAAAAGCAGGGAGGTCCTGCTGCAACTGTATAGGGTATTGGTAAGGCCGCACCTGGAGTACTACGTGCAGTTTTGGTCACCTTACTTAAGGAAGGATATACTAGCTTTGGAGGGGGTACAGAGACGATTCACGAGGCTGATTCCGGAGATAAGGGGTTTACCTTATGATGATAGATTGAGTAGACTGGGTCTTTACTCGTTGGAGTTCAGAAGGATGAGGGGTGATCTTATCGAAACATTTAAAATCAAGATAGAGGCAGAGAGGTTGTTTCCACTGGTCGGGGAGACTAGAACTAGGGGGCACCGCCTCAAAAAAAGGGGGAGCCAATTTAAAACCGAGTTGAGAAGGAATTTCTTCTCCCAGAGGGTTGTGAATCTGTGGAATTCTCTGCCCAAGGAAGCAGTTGAGGCTAGCTCATTGAAGGTATTCAAATCACAGATAGATAGATTTTTAACCAATAAGGGAATTAAGGGTTACGGGGAGAGGGTGGGTAAGTGGAGCTGAGTTCACGGCCAGATCAGACAATGATCTTATTGAATGGCGGAGCAAGCTCGAGGGGCTAGATGGCCTACTCCTGTTCCTAATTCTTATGTTCTTATGTTCTTCCTTGGCTTTAATACTATCTCTGATTTCCCTTGATAGCCACGGTTGAGCCACCTTCCCTTTTTTATTTTTACGCCAGACAGGGATGTACAATTGTTGTAGTTCATCCATGTGGTCTCTAAATGTCTGCCATTGCCCATCCACTGTCAACCCCTTCAGTATCTTTCGCCAATCTATCCTAGCCAATTCACGCCTCATACCTTCAAAGTTACCCTTCTTTAAGGTCTGGACCATGGTCTCTGAATTAACTGTTTCATTCTCCATCCTAATGTATAATTCCACCATATTATGGTCACTCTTCCCCAAGGGGCCTCGCACAACGAGATTGCTAATTCATCCTCTCTCATTACACAACACCTAGTCTAAGATGGCCTCCCCCCTAGTTGGTTCCTCGACATATTGGTCTAGAAAACCATCCCTTATGCACTCCAGGAAATCCTCCTCCACCGTATTGCTTCCAGTTTGGTTAGCCCAATCTATATGCATATTAAAGTCACCCATGATAACTGCTGCACCTTTATTGCATGCACCCCTAATTTTCTGTTTGATGCACTTCCCAACATCACTATTACTGTTTGGAGGTCTGTACACAACTCCCACTAATGTTTTTTGCCTTTTGGTATTCTGCAACTCTACTCATATAGATTCCACATCATCCAAGCTAATCTCCTCTTTAACCAGCAATGCTACCCCACCTCCTTTTCCTTTTATTCTATCCTTCCTAAATGTTGAATACCCTTGGATGTTGAGTTCCCAGCCCTGATCAAGCTGGAGTCACATCTCTGTAATCCCAATCACATCATATCTGTTAACATCTATTTGCACAGGTAATTCATCCAACTCATTACGGATACTCCTTGCATTAAGACACAAAGCCTTCAGGCTTGTTTTTTTAACATCCTTTGTCCTTTTAGAATTATGATGTAGTGTGGCCCTTTTTGTTTCTTGCCTTTGTTTACTCGGCCTTCCACTATTGCTTTTTACCTTTCTTCCATCTGTTTCTGACTTCATATTACTTCGTCCTGTCTCGCTGCATAGGTTCCCATCTGCCTGCCATATTAGTTTAAACACTCCCGAACTGCATTAGCAAATGTTACCCCAAGTTCCAGTCCTGCCCAAGTGCAGACTTCATGCAAAGCGGTCATTTATGAGCTGCTGACGCAACATTCTTGCAGCTGCGTAACTACCTGGGCTTTTCCTGTGTTGTAGGGTGGGGTGGGGACATGGGTTCATCACCAAGCCGATTGTCCTCCCCAATGTCCTCGTTCTCCTCCTCTTCCTGCTCCTCTTCCACCTCCCCTCTCTCCTGAGGTGGACTAGCAGTCCCATCTAGCAGTTCTTGTCCCCTCCTGATAGCTAACTTATGCACCATGCAGCACACCTCAGTGAACTCAGCGTCCTGCTCAGGGTGTTATTGTTGGTTGCCTCCTGAGTAGTCCAGGCATCTGAAGTGCTGCTTAAGCACTCCAATTGTCTTTTCGACGATATTGCGTGTGGCTATATGGCTTTCATTGTTGCGCTTCTCGGCTTCTGTCTGAGTCTTTCACAGGGGCGTCATGGGCCAGCTTACAAGGCCATATCCTTTATCCCCCAGCATCCAACCATGACCTTGTGGCTGACTCTTAAACAGGTCAGAGACAGTGCTCTCACACAAGATTATTGCATCATGAATGTTACCTGGAAAATTTGCATTTACTGCCATGATTATTTGCTTGTGGTTGACAATGAGCTGCACATTCAGGGAGTGAAATCCCTTTTACATAAGAACATAAGAACATAAGAACATAAGATTTAGGAACAGGAGTAGGCCATCTAGCCCCTCGAGCCTGCTCCGCCATTCAACAAGATCATGGCTGATCTGGCCATGGACTCAGCTCCACTTACCCACCCGCTCCCCGTAAACCTTAATTCCCTTATTGGTTAAAAATCTATCTATCTGTGACTTGAATACCTTCAATGAGCTAGCCTCAACTGCTTCCTTGGGCAGAGAATTCCACAGATTCACAACCCTCTGGGAGAAGAAATTCCTTCTCAACTCGGTTTTAAATTGGCTCCCCCTTTTTTTGAGGCTGTGCCCCCTAGTTCTAGTCTCCCTGACCAGTGGAAACAACCTCTCTGCCTCTATCTTGTCTATCCCTTTCATTATTTTAAATGTTTCTATAAGATCACCTCTCATCCTTCTGAACTCCAACGAGTAAAGACCCAGTCTACTCAATCTATCATCATAAGGTAACCCCCTCATCTCCGGAATCAACCTAGTGAATCGTCTCTGTACCCCCTTCAAGGCTAGTATATCCTTTCTTAAGTAAGGTGATCAAAACTGCACGCAGTACTCCAGGTGCGGCCTCACCAATACCCTATACAGTTGCAGCAGGACCTCCCTGCTTTTGTACTCCATCCCTCTCGCAATGAAGGCCAACATTCCATTCGCCTTTCTGATTACCTGCTGCACCTGCAAACTAACTTTTTGGGATTCATGCACAAGGAAACCAAATTTTAATTTGATTTTACGTTTTAAAGTTAATTTGTTTTAATTGCCGGTGCTTTTAGTGTCCCCTTCCCTTTTATAGGGGGCACTGGGGAAAAATTGTGATTTTAGTGCCCAAAAAAAAAACCAAAAAAAGAAAAACACAAAAAAAAAAAAAAAAAAAAGGGGGGAAAAAAAGGGCCTTGTAAATGTCTGGAGTGTCACCCAGGTCGGGTGGCACTCTTTAATGTTTTATGTTTTCGCAGGTAAACTCAAAAGAGTTTCATGCACAAGGACTCTAAAAGAGTTTCATGCACAAGGACCCCCAGGTCCCTCTGCACCGCAGCATGTTGTAATTTCTCCCCATTCAAATAATATTCCCTTTTACTGCTTTTTTTCCCAAGGTGGATGACCGCACACTTTCCGACATTGTATTCCATCTGCCAAACCTTAGCCCATTCGCTTAACCTATCTAAATCTCTTTGCAGCCTTTCTGTGTCCTCTACAAACCCGCTTTCCCACTAATCTTTGTGTCATCTGCAAATTTTGTTACACTATACTCTGTCCCCTCTTCCAGGTCATCTATGTATATTGTAAACAGTTGTGGTCCCAGCACCGATCCCTGTGGCACACCACTAACCATCGATTTCCAACCCGAAAAGGACCCATTTATCCCAACTCTCTGCTGTCTGTTAGCCAGCCAATTCTCTATCCATGCTAATACATTTCCTCTGACTCTGCGTACCTTTATCTTCTGCAGTAACCTTTTGTGTGGCACCTTATCGAATGCCTTTTGGAAATCTAAATACACCACATCCATTGGTGCACCTCTATCCACCATGCTCGTTATATCCTCAAAGATTTCCAGTAAATTAGATAAAAATAATTTCCCCTTCATGAATCCATGTTGCGTCTGCTTGATTGCACTATTCCTATCTAGATGTCTCGCTATTTCTTCCTTAATGATAGTTTCAAGCATTTTCTCCACGACAGATGTTAAACTAACCGGCCTATAGTTAAACCGACTGGTTACGGTAAACCTCTGCATCCTCTAAAGGTGCTCGCAGGGCGATATACGTACAGTCTATTGCACCCTGCACCTTGGGGAAGCGTGCTATTCTCGAGAACCCCAAAGCCCTCTCACTCTGTGCCTCCCTGGTCATAGGGAAGTTTATAAAGTCCATCCTATGAGCGTAAAGGGCTTCAGTCACCTGTCGAATGCAGCAATGTGTGGCATGCTGAGAGATAATGCAAATGTCGCCAGCTGAGGCCTGAAAGGAGCCTGATGCATCGAAGGAAAGTGCCGCAATAACCTTAACCTCAACGGGCAGTGTGGTCCTGATGGTGCTGGTGGGTGCTGGTGGGTGTGGGAGCGCAAGCCCGCATTTCTGAAATGCTTTGCTTTGGTGTCCCTGACGACTACGTGTGCGGGAAGTGTATCCGCCTGCAGATCCTAACAGACCGCATTGCAGCACTGGTGCTGCAGGTGGATTCACTCTGGAGCATCCACGATGCTGAGAATGACGTGAATAGTACGTTTAGCGAGTTGGTCTTACCGCAGGAAAAGGGTACACGGCCAGATAGGGAATGGAAGACCAACGGGAAGAGCAGTGCAAGGAAGGTAGTGCAGGAGTCCCCTGCGGTCATCCCCCTGCAAAACAGATACACCGCTTTGGGTATTGTTGAGGGGATGACTCATCAGGGGAGAGCAGCAGCAGCCAAGTCCATGGCACCGTGGGTGGCTCTGCTGCACAGGAGGGCAGGAAAAAGAGTGGGAGAGCTATAGTGATAGGGGATTCTATTGTAAGGGGAATAGATAGACGTTTCTGCGGCGCAAATGAGACTCCAGGATGGTATTTTGCCTCCCTGGTGCAAGGGTCAAGGATGTCTCGGAGCAGATGCAGGACATTCTAAAAAGGGAGGGTGAACAGCCAGTTGTTGTGGTACATATAGGTGCCAATGATGTAGGTAAAAAATGGGATGAGGTCCTACGAGACGAATTTAGGGAGCTAGGAGTTAAATTAAAAAGTAAGACCTCAAAAGTAGTAATCTCAGGATTGCTACCAGTGCCACGTGCTAGTCAGAGTAGGAATCGCAGAATAGCTCAGATGAATACATGGCTTGAGCAGTGGTGCAGCAGAAAGGGATTCAAATTCCTGGGGCATTGGAACCAGTTCTGGGGGAGGTGGGACCAGTCCAAACCGGACGGTCTGCACCTGGGCAGGACCGTAACCAATGTCCTATGGGGAATGTTTGCAAGTGCTGTTTGGGAGGAGTTAAATTAATATGGCAGGGGGATGGGAACCTATGCAGGGAGACAGAGGGAAAGAAAATGGAGACAGAAGCAAAAGATAGAAAGGAGAAAAGTAAAAGTGGAGGGCAGAGAAAGGCAAAAAACAAAAAGGGCCACTTTACAGCAAAATTCTAAAGGGTCAAAGTGTGTTAAAAAGACAAGCCTGAAGGCTCTGTGCCTCAATCCGAGGAGTATTCGGAATAAGGTGGATGAATTAACTGCGCAGATAGCAGTTAACGGATACGATGTGATTGGCATCACGGAGAAATGGCTCCAGGGTGACCAAGGCTGGGAACTCAACATCCAAGGGAGTTCAGCATTTAGGAAGGTTAGACAGAAAGGAAAAGGAGGCAGGGTGGCTTTGCTGGTTAAAGAGGAAATTAACGCAATTGTAAGGAAGGACATTAGCTTGGATGATATGGAATCGGTATGGGTGGAGCTACGGAATACCAAAGGGCAGAAAACGCTAGTGGGAGTTGTGTACAGGCCACCAAATAGTAGTAGTGAGGTTGGGGACAGCATCAAACAAGAAATAAGGGATGTGTGCAATAGAGGTACAGCAGTAATCATGGGCGACTTTAATCTACATATTGATTGGGCTAACCTAACTGGTAGCAATGCGGTGGAGAAGGATTTCCTGGAGTGTATTAGGGATGGTTTTCTAGACCAATATGTTGAGGAACCAACCAGAGAGCTGGCCATTCTAGACTGGGTGATGTGTAATGAAAAGGGACTAATTAGCAATCTTGTTGTGCGAGGCCCCTTGGGGAAGAGTGACCATAATATGGTAGAATTCTTTATTAAGATGGAGAGTGACACAGTTAATTCAGAAACTAGGGTCTTAAACTTAAGGAAAGGTAACTTTGACGGTATGAGGCGCGAATTGGCTAAGTTAGACTGGCAAATGATACTTAAAGGGTTGATGGTGGATAGGCAATGGCAAACCTTTAAAGATCATATGGACGAACTTCAACAATTGTACATCCCTGGCTGGAGTAAAAATAAAACGGGGAAGGTGGCTCAACCATGGCTAACAAGGGAAATTAAGGATAGCGTTGAATCCAAGGAAGAGGCATACAAATTAGCCAGAAAAAGCAACAAACCGGAGGACTGGGAGAAATTTAGGATTCAGCAGAGGAGGACAAAGGGTTTAATTAAGAGGGGGAAAATAAAGTACGAGAGGAAGCTTGCCAGAAACATAAAAAATGACTGCAAAAGCTTCTATTCATATGTGAAGAGAAAAAGATTAGTGAAGACAAACGTAGGTCCCTTGCAGTCGGATTCAGCTGAATTTATAATGGGGGAACAAAGAAATGGCAGACCAATTGAACAAGTACTTTGGTTCTGTCTTCACAAAGGAAGACACAAATAACTAGGATGTACTAGGCGACCGAGAGTCGAGTGAGAAGGAGGAACTGAGGGATATCCCTATTAGGCGAGAAATTGTGTTAGGGGAATTGACGGAATTGAAGGCCGATAATTCCCCAGGGCCTGATAGTCTACATCCCAGAGTATTAAAGGAAGTGGCCCTCGAAATAGTGGATGCATTGGTGATCATTTTCCAGCTGTCTATTGACTCTGGATCAGTTCCTATGGACTGGAGGGTTGCTAATGTAACACCACTTTTTTAAAAAGGAGGGAGAGAGAAAATGGGTAATTATAGACCGGTTAGCCTGACATCAGTAGTGGGGGAAAATGTTGGAATCAATCATGAAGGATGAAATAGCAGGGCATTTGGAAAGCGGTGACAGGATCGGTCCAAGTCAGCATGGATTTATGAAAGGGAAATCATGCTTGAAAACCTTCTGGAATTTTTTGAGGATGTAACTAGTGGAGTGGACAGGGGAGAATCAGTGGATGTGGTGTATCTGGACTTCCACAAGGCTTTTGACAAGGTCCCACACAAGAGATTAGTGTGCAAAATCAAAGCACATGGTATTGGGGGTAATGTACTGATGTGGATAGAGAACTGGCTGGCAGACAGGAAGCAAAGAGTTGGGATAAACAGGTCCTTTTCAGAATGGCAGGCAGTGACTAGTGGAGTGCCGCAGGGCTCGGTGCTGGGACCCCAGCTCTTTACAATATATATTAATGATTTAAATGATGGAATTGAGTGTAATATCTCCAAGTTTGCAGATGACACTAAACTGAGTGCGGTATGAGCTGTGAGGAGGATGCTAAGAGGCTGCAGAGTGACTTGGACAGGTTAGGCGAATAGACAAATATATGGCAGATGCAGTATAATGTGGATAAATGTGAGGTTATCCACTTTGGGGGCAAAAACACAAAGGTAGAATATTATCTGAATGGCGGCAGATTAGAAAAGGGGGAGGTGCAGCGGGACCTGGGTGTCATGGTTCATCAGTCATTGAAAGTTGGCATGCAGGTACAGCAGGTGGTGAAGAAGGCAAATGGTATGTTGGCCTTCATAGCAAGGGGATTTGAGTATAGGAGCAGGGAAGTCTTACTGCAGTTGTACAAGGCCTTGACGAGGCCCCACCTGGAATATTGTGTTCAGTTTTGGTCTCCTAATCTGAGGAAGGACGTTCTTGCTATTGAGGGAGTGCAGTGAATGTTCACCAGACTGATTCCGGGGATGGCTGGACTGAGGAGAGACTGGATCAACTGGGCCTTTATACTCTGGAGTTTAGAAGGATGAGAGGGGATCTTATAGAAACATATAAGATTCTGATGGCACTGGACAGGTTAGATGCGGGAAGAATGTTCTCGATGTTGGGGAAGTCCAGAACCAGGGGACACAGTCTTGGGATAAGGGGTAGGCCATTTAGGACTGAGATGAGGAGAAACTTCTTCACTCAGAGCGTTGGACTTCCCTGCTACAGAGAGTTGTTGATGCCAGTTTATTGGATATATTCAAGAGGGAGTTAGATATGGCCCTTATGGCTAAAGGGATCAAGGGGTATGGAGAGAAAGCAGGAAAGGGGTACTGAAGGAATGATCAGCCATGATCTTATTGAATGGCGGTGCAGGCTCGAAGGGCCGAATGCCCTACTCCTGCACCTATTTTCTATGTTTCTATGTTTGTAAGTCCCTGACAAGGCCATAGACAGTGGGCCCACACTGGTTAGCAGGATAGCTCTGCGCTTATTAGCCAGTGTGGCCGGATTGTCGCCTGCCAGGTCGTCTGCTGTGAAGAAATGATCGAGCCGCTCCACAAAGGCATCCAAATCATCACCATCGGCGAACTGCTGCAACATACCAAGGGTAGCCATTTTCGTGTGGAAGTCCGAAATCTCGTCGCCAATTGTTATGTCTTTAGATGCTCTGATAATGACTCCACGAGGCAATGTGTTGTACTTGAACTGCAGTGACCTTAGTTCTTTATTGATAACTCCAGAGTGCCGGATCACACCTGGTGGCCTGTTTTTTATACTGGGCCTGGCACACCTGTACAGGTAACCTACAAGTCTCCCACTGAGGTGCCCCCTGATGGTACACCTTGGAATTGTAGAAGCAGTAACCATGTAGGACACACGACAGGTGGTATATGGGCAAGATGCTGAAAATAGAGCTCGGTGATAATCTGGACGATATTTGGGCATTAGTTTCCATTATAAACAGTCTTCTGGGCAGTGCACAAGTGATGACATCAGATTTTATTTAAAAAATATGGGTGGGTGGTTCAGCTAATTCCCGGCGTTAATTGTGCCGAAAGTTCCACCGGCGATAACTGGACGATAATTGGGCGTTAGTTTCCATTTATAATCAAATATGGGCGGTAAACTGAATCTCGGAGGTTATGTGGGTGATAAATGGGCAGTAAATGGATGGATATATGCCGAAAGTCTAGCCCATATATACATTCTATCCTTGCATATATTATTTTGACAAAAGTTTATGGCAATTTGGGAAAGAAGACTTGGATTTATATAGTGCCTTTCACGACCACCGGATGTCTCAAAGCGCTTTACAGCCAATGAAGTACTTTTGAAGTGTTGTCACTGTTGTAAAGTAGAAAATATATGTAAGGAAGCAATAAATAAATTTGGTTGTAGTCTAGGCGTTTTTCTGCATTACAGGCTGAGAAGCTGGGAGACTCTTCAGGATTATGAGGTGGGTTTACATTGTGTATTTCCAAATTAGTTTTAGTATGCCTCAGTTCGTCAGTCAAATTATCAGTATTAAAGAAAGACTTGGATTTATATAGTGCCTTTCACAACCATCATCATCATCATCATCATAGGCAGTCCCTCAAAATCGAGGAAGACTTGCTTCCACTTTAAAAGTAAGTTCTCAGGTGGCTGTACAGTCCAATGCAGGAATTACAGTCTCTGTAACAGGTGGGGCAGACAGTGATTGTGGGAAAGGCTGGGTGGAGACCCTGTTTTGTCACACGCTCCTTCTGCTGTCTGCGTTTGGTTTCTGCATGCTCTATGCGACGAGACTCGAGGTGCTCAGTACGCTCCCGGCTGCTCTTCCTCCACTTTGGGCAGTCTTGGGCTAGGGATTCCCAGGTGCCGGTGGGGATGCTACACTTCATCAAGGAGGCTTTGAGGGTTTCCTTGAAGTTCCTCTGCCCTCCTGGGGCTCGCTTGCCGTGTAGTTGTTCCGAGTAGAGCACTTGCTTAGGGAGTCTCGTGTCGGGCATGTGGATGATGCGGCCCGCCCAATGGAGCTGGTCGAGTGTGGTCAGTGCTTCTACGCTGGGGATGTTGGCCTGAGCGAGAACACTGATGTTGGTGCGTCTATTCTCCCGGTAGATTCGCAGGACCAGTAAACGTCTCAAAGCGCTTTACAGCCAATGAAGTATTTTTGGAGTGTAGTCACTGTTGTAATGTGGGATTAAAGGTTATATTAATAACATTAGAAATAGTCATTGACATGTACTCAATTTCAAAGTCAAATTCAGTCATTGTTGTGTTCCGTCACGGCAGATTTTTGCCACATTGCTGATTTTATTTCAGGCGTGATCTTTTCCAAAGCTTCTGCATGGTGAATTACACCATCTGGGTTGCTCCACCTATTCGTCCATTTGAATTATGTTTTCTTGAGTCTGGAGATGAGAACTGGTCTCTTGGAAGTATCAGTTTTCAGTTTCGACTATAACGCATCCACACAACCGACCTCTGTCGTTAAGTTGGGAGGGTTGAGATTGCCAAGACACAAGGCAGGTGTTTCGACATCGATAATAATTTTGTAATTTAAGTGTGAGTTTATTTGAGTTTAATTAGATTTTCTGTTCAATTATTACTGCACTTGCGCAGCTGCCTTTCTGTTCGTGACACAGAGGCAACCACAGCAAAAGCGCAGCTGCTGGCGGAGCGGGGCTGCTGCGCACGCGCAGGGTGGCAGGTCGCCAGCTCGGCAGCTGATTGGTGCGCTGCCTTCGACCTCAAGTTTCTTGTTGTTTTTCCCCTCAGGGTCGCAGGGGCTCGGAGTCTTTTTTTAACTGCAGCTCCTCCTCTCTGGCTCTTTCGGTCACTGAGAGCGCTTGCAGTGTGTTATAAATGTTCTTCCTGGAGGAGGGCTATACTCTGTGGAGTGAGCTTTCAGGCTGGAGGCCGCTACTGTTCATCATGTTGCTGGTGGTTGGGGCCTTCATCGTGGCCTTCGTCCTGCTCTTGTACATGGTTTCCCCACTCATCAGTCCCAAGCCACTCAAACTGAACGGCTCGCACGTTGTGGTGAGTGAGAGCCTGGCAAATACAAGCAACAATGCGCGGCGTCTGCTGTGTCCCGGGAATGTGCTGAATCCCGGGGATACTGTGTGTCCCGGGAACGTGAGAAGAACACTGGGAGTGTGGGAAGAAGCCTAGGGATACTGTGTGTCCCGGTAATATGCTGAACTCTAGGGATACTGTGTGTTCCGGGAATGTGGGAAGAACCCCGGGGATACTGTGTGTCTGGGAATGTGGGAAGAACCCTGGGGATACTGTGTGTCCGGGAATGTGCTGAATCCTAGGATACCAGGTGTTCCAGGATTGTGCTGAATCCCAGGGATACTGTGTTTTCTGGGAATGTGCTGATCTTCGTGGATACTGTGTGTCCCGGGAATGTGTGCTGAATCCCAGGAATGCTGTGTGTCCCTGGAATATGTGACGAATGCTGGGAATACTGTGTCCTGGGAATATGCTGAACCCTGGGGATACTATGCCGGGAATGGGCTGAATCCTGGGAATACTGTGTCTCCCAGGAATGTGGTGAAACCTGGGGATATTGTGTGTCCCGTGAATGTGGGAATAATCCCGGGGATTCAGTGAGTTCCCGGGAATGAGCTGAATCCCGGGGATTCAGTGCGTTCCTGGGAATGAGCTGAATCCCGGGGATTCAGTGAATTACCGGGAATGTGCTGAACCCTGGGGATATTGTCTGTCCCAGGCATGTGCTGAACCTCGGGGATACTGTGTCGTGGGAATGTGCTGCACCCCGGGGATACTATGTGTAGCTAGTTGGAGGAGGAGTGAGTTCCGGAGACGTCGAGCCCTATAAAGGCCAGCGGGAGTTCGTGGTCAGCGAGCTAGTCGGAGGAGGAGTGAGTTCCGGGGACGTCGAGGCCTACCGGTGCAGCTACAGGGAGAAGGCAAAAAGAAGTAGAAAGAAATCGAAAGGTGATGTCACAGCCAAGGGGTAAGTGATTGGCTGGTGATTGGTAAGTAGCTTTTCTTCATCTTTTCGATATCAGTAAGTAACATTTAGCATTGTTGGCCAATTAAGTTAATCCAAGGGTTAAGTCATGGCAGGAGAGATCGAACGCGTGTTATGCTCCTCCTGGACGCTTCCGGTATCCCTGACGACTGTGTGTGCGGGAAGTGCATCCGCCTGCAGCTTCTGACGGACCGCATTGTGGCACTGGAGCTGCGGGTGGATGAACTCTGGAGCATCCGTGATGCTGAGAATGACGTGAATAGCACGTTTAGCAAGTTGGTCTTACCTGTAAGGGGTGGTTTTCAGAGAGTCAGCTTTCCCTACTGACCTTATATGAGCGGTTCCGAATCGCTCCCACACCCTTGGTTCTAGACACTGGAATTATGAAGGGACTGTGGCAGACTTGGACAGATAATTGGTTTCAAGGTAGGAAGCAGGTATGGCTTTATTGTGTTTTAAAAAGAAGTAAAAAGGCACACCTTTAATAACACACACAGAATATTAATACCAATACACACTGAGGGGATAACACATTGAATAAAATGTCAAATTACAGCCTGTGGGGAAAAGAATACAGCTTAAACTCTAAATGGAGTAAAGAGGAGAATGCAGATATATTTACACAAGTTATCCCAGCCTCCCCCCCCTCCCAATTCTCCTAACTAACTAAGTTATAGCTCTGGGGTTTCAGGGGCTATGCTCACCAATCCCCTTTTGACAGTTCCAACTCCGGGGTTCGCCTTATTTATCCCTGGGTTTCACCTTAGTTGTCCACGTTCTGTAGTCTGTACCCCTTGGTAGTGTAGGACCAGCTTGTAGAGTGGAAAAATCTTCGGTTTTGCCGGGTTGGTTCCAATTGACTGGTCGCGATGGTCAGAAACTTTCCGATAGTCGTTTTGAAAGCCTGTTTGCTGTCGTGGTGCTGTCCTTCTCGGTTTTAGAGATTCCTTTCGCCGATGTTTCGGGGTCCCACTTTTCAAGGCTGGTGTAGAACTTATGCAACAAGACTGCTAACTTAATAGTGTCTCTAGAAGCACACCTAACTGCCAGAACAGGCCTTCAATTATACTAAAACAGGCTTCCTTATCTTTGCGCCAAATCAGTTCTTGGGCTTTGTTTAAACTGTTCTGGCCATTGATTTTCAAATGTCTCCTTTGTCAGTGTTTTTGGTGGGCTCGTCAGCAGTAACTCGATTAGGGTGTCATAATGTGCTATCACTGGTTTTGCATTGTTTTAGGATTGCCCAGTTTCCTGACCATCTAGTAGGGCCCATGATTTCCATTGAGCTTGACTGGGTAATTTGATTATCTCTTAGGGGGTGAATTAGTGTTGCATAGTTCACCCCAGACAGTCTGGGATCCTTAATACACAAATTTGCTTCACCAAGGTTGGCCCCACCTCCTGTATTCGGTAACTCTTTTTCGCAGCCAAAATGTTGTAGAATCTTAAAATTGATATGCTCCTTCCATTAGATGTTTAGGGGATCTCAGGCTTCTGTAATTTAGGTCCATTTTGAATTCCCTTTCCTATGAGTCCAAACACTGGGGGTGGGGACCTCCATGAATGCATCCCCTTTTATCCC
Source organism: Pristiophorus japonicus (assembly GCF_044704955.1). Lineage (NCBI taxonomy): Eukaryota > Metazoa > Chordata > Chondrichthyes > Pristiophoridae > Pristiophorus > Pristiophorus japonicus. Next base: position 97,662,815 of record NC_091981.1, read on the forward strand.
TTGCCTGCACCTTTAAACTCATATTTTAAAAGTCCAAAAAGCGGTTCTTCTCCTCTGCAGGGGAAAGGTACCAGGAATCTTTGCGAAATATTGGTAAATTCTACATACCGCAGGTAAAAGGTACATAGCCAGATAGGGAATGGGTGACCAAAAGGAAGAGCAGTGCAAGGAAGGTAGTGCAGGGATCCCCTGCGGTCATCCCCCAGCAAAACAGATACACCGTTTTGGGTACTGTTGGGGGGGGGGGGATATGACTCATCAGGGGAAGGGAGCAGCAGCCAAGTTCATGGCACCGTGGGTAGCTCTGCTGCACAGGAGGGCAGGAAAAAGAGTGGGAGAGCGATAGTGATAGGGGATTCAATTGTAAGGGGAATAGATAGGCGTTTCTGCGGCCGCAACCGAGACTCCAAGATGGTATGTTGCCTCCTTGGTATGAGGTTCAAGGATGTCTCGGAGCAGGTGCAGAACATTCTGAAAAGGGAGGGTGAACAGCCAGTTGTCGTGGTGCATATAGGTACCAACGACATAGGTAAAAAACGGGATGAGGTCCTACGAGACGAATTTAGGAAGCTAGGAGCCAAATTAAAAAGTAAGACCTCAAAAGTAGTAATCTCAGGATTGCTACCAGTGCCATGTGCTAGTCAGAGTAGGAATCGCAGGATAGCTCAAATGAATACGTGGCTTGAGGAGTGGTGCAGAAGGGAGGGATTCAAATTCCTGGGACATTGGAACCGGTTCTGGGGGAGGTGGGACCAGGACAAACCGGGCGGTCTGCACCTGGGCAGGACCGGAACCAATGTCCGAGGGGGAGTGTTTGCTAGTGCTGTTGGGGAGGAGTTAAACTATTATGGCAGGGGGATGGGAACCTATGTAGGGAGACAGAGGGAAATAAAAGGGAGTCACAGGCAAAAGATAGAAAGGAGAATAGTAAAAGTGGAGGGCAGAGAAACCCCAGGCAAAAAACAAAAAGGGCCACATTCCAGCAAAATTCTAAAGGGGCAAAGTGTGTTAAAAAGACAAGCCTGAAGGCTCTGTGCCTCAATGCGAGGAGTATTCGGAATAAGGTGGATGAATTAACTGCGCAGATAGCAGTTAATGGATATGATGTAATTGGCATCACTGAGACATCGATCCAGGGTGACCAAGGCTGGGAACTCAACATCCAGGGGTATTCAACATTTAGGAAGTATAGACAGAAAGGAAAAGGAGGCGGGATGGCATTGCTCGTTAAAGAGGAAATTAATGCAATAGTAAGGAAGGACATTGGCTTGGATGATATGGAAGGAGCTACGGAATACCAAAGGGCAGAAAACACGAGTGGGAGTTGTGTACAGGCCACCAAACAGTAGTAGTGAGGTTGGGGACAGCATCAAACAAGAAATTAGGGATGCGTGCAACAAACAGTTATCATGGGTGACTTTAATCTACATATTAATTGGGCTAACCAAACTGGTAGCAATGCGGTGGAGGAGGATTTCCTGGAGTATATTAGGGATGGTTTTCTTGACCAATATGTCGAGGAACCAACTAGAGAGCTGGCCATCCTAGACTGGGTGATGTGTAATGAGAAGGGACTAATTAGCAATCTTGTTGTGCGAGGCCCTTTGGGGGAAAAGTGACCATAATATGGTCGAATTAAGATGGAGAGTGAGAAAGTTAATTTGGAAACTAGGTTCCTGAAATTAAGGAAAGGTAACTTTGACGGTATGAGGTGTGAATTGGCTTGAATAGACTGGCAGAGGATACCTAAAGAGTTGATGGTGGATAAGCAATGGCAAACGTTTATAGATCACATGATGAGCTTCAACAATTGTACATCCCTGGCTGGAGTAAAAATAAAACTGGGAAGGTGGCTCAACCGTGGCTAACAAGGGAAATTAAGGATAGTGTTGGATCCAAGGAAGAGACATATAAATTGGCCAGAAAAAGCAGCAAACCTGAGGACTAGGAGAAATTTAGAATTCAGCAGAGGAGGACAAAGGGTTTAATTAGGAGGGGGAAAATAGAGTACGGAAGGAAGCTTTCCGGGAAGATAAACTGACTGCAAAAGCTTCTATAGATATGTGAAGAGAAAAAGATTAGTGAAGACAAACGTAGGTCCTTTGCAGTCGGACTCAGGTGAATTAATAATGGGGAACAAAGAAATGGCAGACCAATTGAACGAATACTTTGGATCTGTCTTCACGAAGGAAGACACAAATAACCTTCCGGATGTCCTAGGGGACCGAGGGCCTAGTGAGAAGGAGAAACTGAAGGATATCCTTATTAGGCGGGAAATTGTGTTGTGGAAATTGATGGGATTGAAGGCAGATAAATCCCCGGGGACTGATTGTCTGCATCCCAGAGTACTTTAAGAAGTGGCCCTCGAAATAGTGGATGCATTGGTGATCATTTTCCAACAGTCTATCAACTCTGGATCAGTTCCTATGGACTGGAGGGTAGCTAATATAACACCACTTTTTTAAAAAGGAGGGAGAGAGAAAATGGGTAATTATAGACCGGTTAGCCTGACATCAGTAGTGGGGAAAATGTTGGAATCAATTATTAAGGATGAAATAGAAGTGCATTTGGAAAGCAGTGACAGGATCGGTCCAAGTCAGCATGGATTTATGAAAGGGAAATCATACTTGACAAATCTTCTGGAATTTTTTGAGGATGTAACTAGTAGAGTGGACAAGGGAGAACCAGTGGATGTGGTGTACTTGGACTTTCAAAAGGCCTTTGACAAGGTCCCACATAAGAGATTGGTGTGCAAAATCAAAGCACATGGTATTGGGGGTAATGTACTGGCGTGGATAGAGAATTGGCTGGCAGACAGGAAGCAGAGAGTTGGGATAAACGGGTCCTTTTCGTAATGGGAGGCAGTGATTAGTGGAGTGCCGCAGGGCTCAGTGCTGGGACCCCAGCTCTTTATAATATACATTAATGATTTGGATGAAGGAATTGAGTGTAATATCTCCAAGTTTGCAGATGACACTAAACTGGGTGGCGGTGTGAGCTGTGAGGAGGACGCTAAGAGGCTGCAGGGTGACTTGGAGAGGTTAGGTGAGTTGGCAAATGTATGGCAGATGCAGTATAATGTGGATAAATGTGAGGGTATCCACTTTGGGGGCAAAAACACGAAGGCAGAATATTATCTGAATGGCGGCAGATTAGGAAAAGGAGAGGTGCAACGAGACCTGGGTGTCATGGTTCATCAGTCATTGAAAGTTGGCATGCAGGTACAGCAGGTGGTGAAGAAGGCAAATGGCATGTTGGCCTTCATAGCAAGGGGATTTGAGTATAGGAGCAGGGAAGTCTTACTGCAGTTGTACAGGGCCTTGACGAGGCCCCACCTGGAATATTGTGTTCAGTTTTGGTCTCCTAATCTGAGGAAGGACATTCTTGCTATTGAGGGAATTCAGTGAAGGTTCACCAGACTGATTCCAGGGATGGCTGGACTGACATATGAGGAGGGACTGGATCAACTGGGCCTTTATACACTGGAGTTTAGAAGGAATCTTGTATGTTAGATGCGGGAAGAATGTTCCCGATGTTGGGGAAGTCCAGAACCAGGGGACACAGTCTTGGGATAAGAGGTAGGCTATTTAGGACGTGGATGAGGAGAAACTTCTTCACTCAGAGTTGTTAACATGTGGAATTCCCTACCACAGAGTTGTTGATGCCAGTTCATTGGATATAAAACTATAGCTATGGCCCTTAGGGCTAAAGGAATCAAGGGGTATGGAGAGAAAGCAGGAAAGGGGTACGGAAGGAATGATCAGCCATGATCTTATTGAATGGTGGTGCAGGCTTGAAGGGCCGAATGGCCTACTCCTGCACCTATTTTCTATGTTTCTATGTACCGGGAATGTGCGAAGAACCCTGGGGATAGTGTTTCCTGGGTATCTGTTGAATCCCTGGGATACTGTGTGCACCGGGAATGTGGGATGAACACTGGGGCTACCGTGAATCCCGGGGATACTGTGTGTCCTGGGAATGTGGTGAATCCCAGGGATACTGTGTCCTGGGAATGTGCTGAATCCTGGGGATACTCTTTCCAGGGAATCTGTTGAATCCCTGGGATACTGTATGTCCCAGGAATGTGAATCTTAGGGATACTGTGTTTCCTGGGAATGTGCTGAATCCTGGGGATACTGTGTTTTCCGGGAATGTGTGCTGAATCCCGGGGAGACTGTGTGGTCCTGGAATTGGGGAAGAATCCGGGGATAGTGTGTGTCCTGCGAATGTGCAGAATCCTGGGGATTCCGTTTGTCCTGGGAATATGCTGAATCCCAGGAATACTGTGTGTCCCTGGAATATGTGAAGAATCCCGGGAATGTTGTGTCCTGTGAATATGATGAACCCCGGGGATATTGTATGTCGGGAATGTGCTGAATCCTGGGAATACTGTGTCCCTGGAATGAGCTGAATCCCGGGGATACTGTGTGTCCCGGGCATGTGCTGCACTCCAGGGATACTGTGTGTCCCGGGAATGTGGGAAGGACCCTGGGGATACTGTGTTTCCTAGGTATCTGTTGAATCCCTGGGATACAATGTGTCCCGGGAATGTGCTGAATTCCAGGGATACCGTGTGTCCCAGGAATGTGCTGAATCCCGGGGAGACTGTGTGTTCTGGGAAGGTGCTGACTCCCAAGGATACTGTGTGTCCCGGGAATGTGTATAAAACCCCGGGGTTACTGTGACGGTTTCGTGAGACAGTCACTGTTCTGTAAACAGAAGAACCACCAGGAACCGAACACTTCCCGGGAGAGAACTATCTGGGGATTCCTGCTTCAGGACTAAAACTATTGGAGCTGCAGAGTGCTTCAGCTGGTGCTGCTAAATATGTTGTAAGCCACAAGAAACTTTGCCTTAAATTATTACTTTAAGAAGAAAATGTCTCTGCTTTCCCTCTCCACCACTTTTTCCACTAATTTATTTTTATAAATTATTTATAAGTAATGTTCTTTATTTCACCTGTTACTATTGTTCCTATTTTTAAAAAAAAATGCAAATCTGTACTTTCCTCTTCTGTTTTTTGTATCTCTGGCTTAATATTGACTCTAAAGATGGTTATTTTTTTCCATTAGTTCGATTCAAGATATGATAGTCTGTCCTGGTCATGTCATTAAATGTGTTGGCACTCTTTGTTGCTCCTTCTTCCCACATTCATTGGCCCCAAGTTTCCACATGATTTGCTCCTGATTTTTAGGAGCAACTGGTGTAGAACGAAATATCTTAGAAATCGGAATTCTCGCCATTTAGTTTGCTCCAGTTCTAGTCAGTTAGAACAGTTTCACTTTGGAACAGAATTTTTTTTTCAAAAGGGGGCGTGTCCGGCCACTTACGCCTGTTTTCAAAGTTTCATCAGTGAAAACTTACTCCAAACTAACTTAGAATGGAGTAAGTGAAGATTTTTGTACGCTCGAAAAAACCTTGTCTACACTTTAGAAAATCAGGCGGAGGTTACACATCAGGCGTAGGGAATGGTGGGGGGGGGGGGGGTGTTTAAAGGGAAGTTTACAAACATTAAACACTTCAGTTTTACAAATAAAGAGTCATCATCAATAATAAATGATAAATACATCAATAAATCAACCAATAAATCAATCAAAAAAAAATTAATAAATAAAACATTTTCTACTTACCGACTGCAGCACCGGGAGCCCTCCAACAGCGTGCTGGGATGCCCCCCTCAGTGTGTCTCTGTCAGTGTCTCTATCTCTCTGTCTGTCTGTGTGTCTCTTATTCTCTGTCTGTCAGTGTCTGTGTTTCTGACAGCGAGGGGAGAGGGGGAGGGGATGGGGAGATGGGGGAGGGGAGCGGGTGTCGGGTCCGGTCCGGAGGCGGGGGGGGGGGCGGGGGAGCGAGAGGGTGTCGGGTGCGGTCCAGAAGCGGGAGTCGGGTCGGGAGGAAGCAGGAGCTGGCCGTGAGAGGAGCCTTATTCACGCAGCCCCAGTGAGGCCATTCGGCCAGGGCTAGGGGCTGCGTGCTTCGGGCCCCTCCCACACAGTTTCGGGCGCCCGGAGCTACTGCACTTGCGCGCCCACTGTAGCGTGCATGTGCAGAGGTCCCGGCACTGTTTTCAGCAGAGGGACCTGGCTCCGCCCCCTACAGCTCCTGCTGCGCTGCGCCGAGGGCCAGAGGATCTGCAGGGAGGTGGAGAATCTTGAGGGTTTTTTTAGGCGCACTTTGTGGCGCGAAAAACGGGCGTCCAGGTCGGGACTGCATCGTCCTAGGCGCGGCTCGAAACTTGGGCCCTTTCTCTCTGCATGTGCAGAAGTACCAGGCCTTTGATATGCACTTGCTCTGAAGGGCACAGTTCAATTTAACAACCCACTGTGTGTAGGATTGTGGTGTAAGGTTTGCACCTTTTCAGGTTTGTTGGACTTTGTGGAGCATGAATTGTGCTGATATATTTTTATTTTCTAATTGAGATGAAAGTTCTGAAATGAATTGTTTTCATATTGTTCGAACATACTTTTTGGTGTCAGTAATTAGTGATGAGCACATTCTGAGCATAATTCCCTCAACTTAGATTAGAGAAATATAAATGTCTGTCAAGCTAAACTTTGATCTTTAATAGTAACAAACCATGTTCGATTAGCTTCCCTTTTTACTATAAAAGGGATATCCGATCTGCAATGGTTGGATTCAACTTTGAAGAGAGAGAACAATTTTTTGAAATTTTTCATATTCCAAAAATTATTTTAAATGGTTCAGACAGTTCAATTATAAGATTTTATAAGTAGCAGCACTGGTGACAAGTGTAATGAACAGTTATTTCACTCTGTGAAAGATTTCAAGTTCCTTGTAACCACAATGGGCTCAAGTTTCGGCCTGAGTTGCTGCTTTTTTTTTTGGAGCGACTAGTTTAGAATGGAGCATCCTAGAAATTGCAATTCTCGGCATTTAGTTTGCTCCAGTTCTAGTGAGTTAGAATAGTTCTATTTTAGAACAGATTTTTTTTCAAAAGGGGGAGTGTCCAGCCACTAACGCCTGTTTTGCAAGTTTAGGCAGCGAAAACTTACTCCAAACTAACTTAGAATGGAGTAAGTGTAGATTTTTGTATGCTCAGAAAAACCTTGCCTACACTTAGGGAACAAGAGAGGGGGGGGTGCAGGGGGTGGTTTACAAACATTAAACACTTCACTTTTACAAATAAAGAGCCATCATCAATAATAAATGATAAATAAATCAATAAATCAACCAATAAATCAATCAAAAAAAAACTAAAATAAAAAATAATAAAAAAAATCACCCAATAAATAAAAAATTATTTCTACTCACCTACTGCAGCACCGGGGGTAAGAGAGTAGGGGGGGGGGGTGGAGAAGAAGAACGGGGGTGGAGGGAGAGAGACGAAGACGATGAAGCTGGGCCCCGCCGAGGACTTAAGGCGGGGCCTGCACGCAGCCAATGCCAGGCTGCCGACGCAGACGACTCTTCGGGCGGGGCCCGCCCCAGCGAGAGGCTGGGCGAGCGGGACCGCCGCCGAGGTAAGATGCGTCAGGCCACTCGGCCGGGGATAGGGGCGACGTCCCTTCAGCCTGGGATAGGGTGTCACCCCAGAGACAGGACGTGCTGGGAGGGCCGGGAGCTACTGCGCATGCGCGCAGCTGTCAGCACTGTTTTTGGCACAGGGCTGTAGCTCCTGCTGTGCCACGCCGAGGTGGAAATGGGCAATGGGCCTGCAGGTATTGGAGAATTGCGAGGTAAGTACTCGGCACAATTTTTGTTCTATAAATTAGGCACACCTCTCCGATGTGCGCCGTTCTAGCGGGCGTCTGAAACTTGAGTCCTTGAAACTTGAAACTTGAGTTGCTTTAAACATTGATGGAACAACATTAACATATATTTGGTACTGTAATGTTGTATTCAATGGACTAATTATATTGGGTTAATGTGCCTCCTGGAATTGAGTATCAAGTAATACTTCACAGGAAAAAATATTATAACTAATTCCCTGGTCATTTTGAAATTAAAACACCGTTGTGATTTGTTCTAAAATCATTGTCTACTTGTCTGACGCCGATCTGAGCTCATCTATCATTGCGCTATCCTGCTTTTCTCCTTTATCTTCACACACTCCTATTCCTGGTCCCCACTATTTCTGCTGACATTCTTCCTTCCTGACGCATTGCACCACACCCCACATAGTTCCAATTCTCATCTATTGCTGTTTCTGTTCTTCCATCACCCAGGTTCCTGTCTGTCGGACACATTGCCTCCCTCTATCGCAACTTGAATATTCTATGGTACGTCATTGCGGTACATGCACTGGCTCTACCCAAACAGCCATCGAAGTTGCTTAACCTCCACCATGGTGTACGCCTTGCCTGTTTGCACCTTGGGTGCTATTTTCCAATCTGTTCGCCATCCCCATCTCCAACTCCCACATTCCCTCTGATTTCACATCCCCTACAAAACCCACATGTTATATAGAACTAGAACCAATTTCAAGTTTGAAGAACATAAATCAATTTGCATTGAAAAAGACACCAGCAGCAGACACATGCTAAAAAACATGTTATTTAGAATTATTTAATGATCAAGATTCAACTTCTGTCAACCCTGCAGAGAATGCATAACGTCATGTCAATATATCATGAACTTAATGCAGTCTTTTTGTGGGCATGGCAAGTACTATCATTTAAGTGCACCAGAAAACTCTACCTACCCCACACTATTTGCTAGCCTGACGTCACTCTCCAACTTTTGTAGAATCACCCAATCTGCACTGTTTAGTTGGTGGCATTTTGTTTTATTCCAATGTGTACTTGGCATAAACAGTATCAACCACTGTGTTTATCTGTGGCTTCTTGATGCCAAGTTAAAAATTTATAACTGGTATCAATGGAACTTAAATATCAGTCTGTTGTAACAATGCCAAGGAATGAGTCACTTCCATATGCAATTTTTTTCCCTAATCTCCCAAGGTTTACACCTGGACTTCAGTTGAAGGGACAATCTGGATATCAACCTTATTTTCCTGAAAGACACACCATTGTCAGTAAGGGATGTCAAGATGCAACATAGAGGAAAACACTACCGGTTTTCTCTCCCATCACTAAGCTAGTTACCCCAACTTCCTTTTAGGAGCACAACATTCTGGTCAGTCAGCTACTTGACAACTGGAAGAAGGTAAAGAGAAAGTTTCAGTTAATTCAAGAATTTTAATCTGGGTTCACACTGGTGCAGAAAATCACAGCACTATCAAGTCACCTTTAAAGGGCACTCGAGGGACAATGTGGAAGTGTTGCACCCCACCCAAAATCAGTGTTCATTCTTCAGTTTTCCAAAGCAAATTACATATCAACATATTCTCAAATCTATGGCAACTCTTTCTTCCCCTAACCTCCATTATCATCTGTACTTCACATCAAAAAGCAAGTTCTAAGCAAAATCAATTACGGTTGTTCGTAATTAATTCTATGGCTCAGCAGAAGAAAAACATTTTAAAGAAACACAAATTGGGCAAATATTCAGAAGTAGGAAATGTTAACACACTATTGGTTAGCAAAGAACTATAGAAATTTACAACACAGAGAATAAGGGACTTAAACAGTAAGTAACATGAATGGCAAACGTGCAGTTGGGAGGCAATGACATTCAAAACATTGCAAGGAGAAATAATGAGAGTTTGTTAGAGATTTAAGGCAAGCTGTCCAGACATGAAGTAATGACAGTAGTTTTGAAATAGGCAAGAACAATGTCTAAAGATAAAGAGAGGTCAATAGTGTTTGCAAGCTTAGGGCCAAGAAGGGGAAGCAGGTTGGAAGGAAACTGAGGGAGTGGGCAGTGAATTTCAGCAAGAAAAGGAGTTGGATAAGTGCTGCAAAGGGAATTGGGGGGAAGAAGATAGAGTGTGATCATGTAGAAAAGAGATGGATGAGAGATTTAAAAAGGCAAGGGGGCAGGATGAAGGTACTCAGGTTCATGGAATCAGTAGCGAGGACAAGTTTGGGATTGTACTTGGCATCCAGTATGACCCTAGAGTAAGAAGAGAACTTGACTGCTGAGAAGAAAAAAACATTGCCAGTTCAGTCAGATTAGGCGGTTAACAACAGCAACTTGTATTTATATAGCACCTTTAACATAGTGAAACGTCCCAAGGTGCATTATGAAACAAAATATTTGACACTGAGCTGCACAAGGACAAATTAGGGCAGATGACCAAAAGCTTGGTAAAAGGTTTTAACGAGACTCTTAAAGGAGGAAAGAGAGGTAGAGAAGTGGAGAGGTTTAGGCAAGGAATTCTAGAGCTTAGGGCCAAGGCAACAGAAGGCCACCAAAGGTTGAGCGATTATAATCAGGGATACTCGAGGGCAGAATCAGAGGAGCGCAGACATCGTGGGGGATTGTGGGGCTTGAGGAGATTAGAGATAGGGAGGGGTGAGGCCATGGAGGGATTGGAAAACAAGGACGAGAATTTTGAAATTAAGACATTCCCTAACTGGGAGCCAATATACGTCAGCAAGCACAGGGGTGATAGGTGAGCGGGAGTTGGTGCCAGTTAGGACACGGGCAGCCAAGTTTTGGATCACCTCTAGTCTACGTAGGGTAGAATGTGGAATAGTCCAGTCGAGAGGTAACAAAGGAATGGATGAGGGCTTCAGCAGCGGATGAGCTGAGGCAAGAGCAGAGATGGGCAATGTTATGGAGGTGGAAATATGAGGTCCTAGTTATGCTGCCAATATGTGGTCAAAAGCTCATTTGAGGGTCAAATATGACACCAAGTTGCGAACAATCTGGTTCAGCCTCAGACAGAAGTTGGGAAAAGGGATGGAGTCAGTGGTTAGGGAACAGAGTTTGTGACCGAAAACAATGGCTTCGATCTTCCCAATATTCAACTGGATGTCGGACAAGCAGTCTGACAATTTAGAGACTAAGGAGGGGTCGGGAGAAGTGGTAGTGAGGTAGAGCTGGTAATCATCAGCGTACATGTGGAAACTGATGCTGTGTTTTCGAATTATGTCGCCAAGGGACAACATGTAGATGAGAAATAGGAGGGGGCCAGGGATAGATCCTTGGCGCACACCAGAGTAATAATGTGGGGGCGGGAAGAGAAGCCATTGCAGGAGATTCTCTGGCAACGAGTAGATAGATAAGAATGAAATCAGGTGAGTGCAGTCCCATGATGGTGGAGAGGCATTGGAGAAGGATAGAGTGGTCAACTATCTCAAAGGCTACAGACAAGTCAAGAAGGATGAGGAGGGATAGTTTGCCTTTATCACAGTCACAAAGGATGTCATTTGTGAGTTTGATGAGAGCCGTTTCGATACTGTGGCAGAAGCGGATTGGAGGGATTCAAGCATGGAATTGCAGTAAAGATGGGCACGGATTTGGGAGGTGACAAGGAATTGAGAGGAAAGGGAGGTTGGAGATGGGGTGTTAGTTTGCAAGGGCGATGGGGTCGTGGGTTGGTTTTTTTTGAGGAGAGGAGTGATGACAGCAGGTTTGAGGGAGAGGGGGACAGTACCCGAGGAGAGAGAACCGTTAACAATGTCAGCTAACGTGGGAGCCAGAAAAGGAAGTTGGGTGGTCAGCAGTTTGGTGGGAAAAGGATCAAAGGAGCAGGAAGTGGGTTTCGTGGCCAGGATGAGCTCGGAAAGGTCATGATGGGAGATCGGAGAGAAACTGGAGAAAGATGCGAGGTCAGGGCTAGGGGGATCCTTCGAGGAAGTTTGGCCCGGTGGGCTAGGGGAAGGAAGGGAAAAGGCAGAGGCAGCCGAATAGATGGTTTCAATGTTGAGACAAAGAAGTCCATGAGCTCCTCACACTTATTATGAGGGTGGAGACTGGGGAGAGGTGTTTAAAAAGACAGTTAGCAGTGGAGAATAAAAGCCGGGGTTTATCTTTACATTCCAGAATTTTGGCAGACGAGAGCAAGATCCGATAATGCTTTACGATCTCCAGTTGGATCTGGCGGTGAATGGCTAAACCATATCCGTTCAAGTCTGCGACCCTTGGAGCGAAGATCAAGAGTGTACCAAGGAGAACGGCCAGGGTGAGAGAGAGTAATTGTTTTAACAGGAACTAGGGCATCAACGGTGGTGGTGAGGGTGTGATTGAGCAGATCAGTAGCTGCAGAAATGTCATGGTGAATGGAGGGCCAAAGGCTGGACAGTTGGGAGCTCATAAATGCAGTTATGAGAATCTAGAGAGTTTTTTTTCCGGGGCGGATGCAGAAGGAAGTAGGGTTGGGGGGCGGGGTGGAAGGGAGATGTGGGTGGAGAGCGTCAGAGATGGCCTTATCAGCGATTGACACGATGTTGAGTAGTGAGGCCACGAGAGATGGCAAGGTCGAGAGAGTGGTCGTAAATATGGTTTGAGGAGTTTATATGGAGGGAGAGATTAAGGGAAAATAGGAGGCGAGTGAACTCAGAGGAGAGAGAGCATGATGAATTGAGATGGAGGTTGAAATCACCGAGGATAAGAAGTCGTTCGGGACAGAGAAGGAAAGCAGTGAACAAATATCGGTAATATAATTTTTATGGTACTTGGGTGGGCGGTAGAGAACGAGAATTTTAAATGAGAGGTGAGAGGGATGGAATAAGGTGAGATGTTCAAAGGAGAGGATAACGGGTGTATATTGTATGTATAATTTAGTTTGCGGCCCACGTATTCGAGTCCATGGAGGTGACTGTTGCATTAGGGAGTGACAATCTAGGATTTGTTAGGGATGTGTACAACTACTAAGCAGGTCAACAGATACACCAATATTGGTACAAGTAGTACAAGAGGAGAGGGTGTCATCTGGTGAGAATTGGGAAGTAATTTTGGTTCCTCCCCTGGGGACAGTACGAGGCTGGAATGTTTAAAGCTAACGGGGTGATGCGTATGATGAGAAAGAAGAAGAAATGGTTCGAGAGATGGCTTTGTCAGCGATCGAGATTCTGGAGGAAGAGAGGCTGTACATGACGACAAGGGAGATACAAAAAAAAACACATCAGAAGACAGGGCAGTGTAAGGTTGAAAGTTGGCAAGTTGTATAGGCTGAGCGAGGACTTAAAGGAGAACATTTAAACAAGGAAAACACTGAGGGGCCAAATAATCAAAATTTCTGAAGATAAGTACCATACTGCATCTGTGGTTGTTCAGCCAGGGGACATGGTGAACCATACACACTAAATGGCACAATTTTAAAGTGGGTGCAAGAACAGAGAGACCTGGGGTGCTTGTGCACAAATCTTTGAAGGTGGCAGGACAGGTTAATAAAGCAGTTCATAAGGCAATATGGGATCCTAGGCTTTATAAAGAGAGGCAGAGTACAAAAACCAGGAAGTTATGCTGAACCTATAGAAAACACTATTTCGGCCCCAGCTGAAGCATTGTGTCCAGTTCTGGGCACCATACTTTAGGAAGGACATAACGGTTTTGGAGAGGGTAAGAAGAGATTTACTAGAATGTTTCCAGGTGTAGCGGGTTAAAAAACGGTCACTAGAGTGGAGACAAACCGAGAGTCAAGAATAGAGATACTGAAGGTAGTGAATTGATCTGACATGTAAAATGGTCCAGATTAAGAGGGCTTATCAGTATTAGGAGATTCTGAGGAATCAGGAGTTCTTCTGTCTTACGGTATGGATTGTAATATTGACCGATAATGTATAACCCGCTTATATAAATAAAGCGCACTCATACACTCACTTACATTGGGCTACTAAGAGGAGAATAGCGAAGCCTGATGGGTAATGAACCATCTGTTGGATTAACCTTAGAACACGCATTCAGTACAGAACAAGGACACACACGTTTGGGAACATAGTGACTGGTAATTTTGACTAGAGTCTAGGGAGAGGGATAAGGAGGCACCACCCTGGAAAACAAAGTTAATCAATACGTCATGAGAAACTGAGGCAAAGTTGACACCATAAGAGATGGCCAGGTGGGTGAGAACCACTCCGAGCCAGTCTGAGCAGTAGGCCAATCGATGGTTTTGTCGAAAAACTGTATAATTGTAATTGTAAAACCTCTGATCGGAGAAGTGTTCATCAGAACCTTCCCGAGCATGTTCGAATAAAACCGGTTAACCGAGATTTCATCTGAGTGATTCCATGGTCGCTATGCAATACGGGCAGGTGTCGATTCCTTATATCAGGGAGTCCACCTTGAGGAAGAGAAGTCTTTTTACCCCAACACCAGGGATGAGGGAATATAGTTACGTGGTTAGGCTAGAGAAGCTGGAGTTGTTCTCCTTAGAGCAGAGAAGGCTAAGAGAAGATTTGATAGAGGTTCCTTAAAATCATGAAGGATTTAGAGAGAAACTGTTTCCAGTGGCTGAAGGGTCGATAACGAGGGGGCACAGATTTAAGGTGATTGGCAAAAGAACCAGAGGCGAAAAACTTTTTTACACAACGAGCGGTTAGACTTTGGAATGCACTGCTTCATGGGGTGGTGGATACAGATTCAATAGTAGCCTTCAAAAAGGGAATTGGATAAATTCTTAAAGGTGAAAAAATTGTAGGGATTTGTGGAAAGAGCAAGGAAGTTGGACGAACTGGAAGGCTCTTCGAAAGAGCCGGCACAGACTTGATGGGCCAAATGACCTCCTTCTGAAATGATGTACTATTCTATTATTCTGTGTGTAAACAGGCAGCATGATGTCAGGAAAGGAAGGGGTGAAGGGGATGAAAAGACCTTGTGCAAAATTTCAATCAGGTTCAGAATTTAATTGCTCTCTTCTGATAAGGCTGTGAATAGAGAGAAGCGCGTTTGTAAGCGTGCAGACATTTTGCATAATCCATTTGTAGACCGACTTATTCTTCGGATCTTCAACACAGAATTGTTGCTATTAATGTTATCAGTGGTTGTCACCACTACAGAACTACACAAATAAAAATCAAATTTACAAATGCTAGAAACCTGAAATAAAAACACAAGATGTTGGAATTGCACTAGAAGCAGACAAAGTTTCTTCTTAAACAATCTATAATTTTACTTTGTGTACAGTTGGGAGATTTTGGGTGGAGGGTTTCATATACCTGTACATTTGCAGATACCAGTGGTAAAACAGGAAATATTCCACATACAAAATATTGTAATTGGGTTAATCTACTTTAACTTGGCTAACCATGTGTGTTATCTAATACAATACCAGTAATACGAAGGTTTACATATCTGGAAAGGATGAACAGACTGGGTCACTTTCCTCTTGGAAAAAAGAAGGCTCAATTGACCTAATAGAGGTCTTTCAAAATTATGAAAAGTTTTGATAGAGTGGATACAGAGCGAATATTTCCACTTGTGGGGAAGAGCATAACTATACAGGCCATCAATATAAAATAGGGAATTCAGAAGAAACTTCTTTATCCAAAGAGTGGTGAGAATGTGGAACTCACTACCACAGGGAGTGGTTGAAGCGACTAGTATAGATGCATTTCAGGGGAGGCTAGACAAGCATATGAAGGAGAAGGGAATAGAGGGTTATGCTGATAGATTTAGATGAGGAAAGATGGAAAGAGGCTTGATTGGAGCATAAATGCTGGCATGAACTGGTTGGGCAGAATGGCCTGTTTCTGTGCCTTGTATCCTATGTAATTCCCTCAAATTGAGCTCCCGTTCATTCTACATGCCTCTGGAGCTCTCTTCCGAAATCATTTCACCTTGTTGTAAATAAAGGGGCGGATTTTGCCATCATACAATCTTTGAAAAGTACCGCAAGTTTGGCATCTCCGCTTGCGCATTCGCTAAATCCCGAACTTGCAGTCTGTCAAGGTACGCCTTGACAGATGATCCACACCGACGGGGAAATACTCATTGCTGGCGCTGAGTTGGGCTAATTGTACACCAACTGCCCAGCAATTATGGACAAAAATGTTACGGGTAGTGAAAGCAGGCGCAGGAGCCTGTTTCACTGCTAAAGGAACCACCTTTATGTTCTTTTGCAGGTTAAGCCGCATTAATGGTGAAAATAAATAAGAATTTGCATCCAGCCAAGGTGATTTCAGCAATAGCTGAAATGCTTTAAAGAGTGTATTTTTTTAATTTAAGTTTTTAAAATTTTAGACAGGCAATAATATAATTTGACATCTTGAATAAATACGGTAAAATTTATGTACAAGGACTCTGCTTTCTCCCCTATCGCCTCAGTATAAAAAATGGCAGCCTGATGTCTGGGAGAGGCAGGGGCTTCAGTTCCCTTGTGTAAGGAACTGTGTTCTACCTGTTTACGTCCCAAAAGGAGTTCCAAAGTCGGCCAGTAGACACGTGTTCAGGTTGGAGATGTTCCGATTCGACAGTAGAGATTTAAGTCACAGCCTGGGTAAATCTAACCAAAAAATACTTGGTTGCTGGAAGGTCATACCGAGTGATTTATGTTAAGAGAATCAAATCTTTCATCACGGTCACAACCAGCAACAACCTGAGCATACACTCTTGTCTCCTGAATGTAACCGCAGTGAATGAAGTGACAGACTTTTATGAACAGGATTTTACTTATAAACTGTAACACTATTCCTTGAGTACCAGTATTCCATTGAACAATTAACTGTAAAAGCCTGATGCTGGTTCTCTCATATATGTCAAGAGGAAACTTGGTGCTTCCACTGATTGGAACACGAGGCCCACGTGATCCCAGGTACGCTTGCGCACACGCTAGGCACCTGGGATCCGTGGGCCATTGCGCTGCCCTCCAGTACGCAGGTCAGAGAGCAAGTTCACGCAGGAGGGTTCCCATCGGGTAAGTTCGTATTCTATTCAGCTTCCGGTGGCATACACCGTAGGTACTTAGCCGACCGCAAAATCGTCAATCAATTTTTTTCTCTCGCTCCTTTTCTCTTTTTCCCCCCCTGCCCCCCTCACCCAGTACTGTTTTGTTTTGGAATAGTGTGTATTATGGGATTACATTTGTTTTTTATAATCTGATTTTAGAAACCAATTTTCAAGTACAAAAGCAAAATATTGCGGATCTAAAATAAAAACACAAAATGCTGGAAATCTCAGCAGGCCAGGCAGCATCGGAAGCAGAGTTAACGTTTCGGGTCGATGACCCTTCGTCAGAACTGGAGAGTGTTTGAAAAGAACAGATTCTTAACAAACACCGAAAGAGGGAGGGGAAGAACGAACAAAAGGGAAGGTTTGTTGGAAGACAGGAGAGATTAGAGAGACAAAAGGGATGATGGCCCAAATTCAAATGTAATGCCAGGCGTTAGAAAAACATTAGTCAAGATAGAGTGTGAATGGTGGGATAATGACCAACTGCCATTAGAGACGAGGAGAAAAAAGAAAGAAAGAAAGAAAGAAGCTCTGGAGGATGACCGGAAGCTCAGGGTCACACTTGTGGACTGAACGGTGGTGCTCTGCAAAGCAGTCACCCAATCTACGCTTGGTCTCCCCATTGTAGAGGAGACCACATCGTGAGCAGTGAATACAGTGTACTAAATTGAAAAAAGTACAAATAAATCGCTGTTTCACCTGGAAGGAGTATTTGGGGCCCTGGATAGTAGGAAGGGACGAGGTAAAAGGACAGGTGTTGCATCTCCTGTGCTTGTACGGAAAGGTGCCGTGGGAAGGGGAGGGGGTGCAGGGGGTGACTGCGGAATAAACCAGGGTGTCGTGGAGGGAGCGGTCCCTTCGGAATGCTAAGAGGGGAGGGGAGGGGAAGATGTGATTGGTGGTGGGATCACGCTGGAGGTGGCAGAAATGGCGGAGGATGATCCGTTGAACATGGAGGCTGGTGGGGTGCCACCACAAATAATGTCGCCCGTGCTGCTATTAATCAATTCCTTTCCAATAGCATACTGATGCTTTGCTTACTGTGTGTGTTAAATGTACATTGGATAGAAAATAATTTTTACTCTGTGCAGTCATTTATCCTTCCATCGTTCTGCAAGTATTGCTGTGAACATAAGAAAAGCATAGATAGTTGCTGAAAATAAACCAAGGGAGGAAAGGATGGAGTAAACTAAACGATTTGTACATGTAATATAATGTTGGTAATAGATTCCAACATAGTGTTTGCAAGGTTTTAGCACTCCAGTCTTATTTTAATATAATGTTTTTCTTATGCCAGAATATTAACGAGTGTGAAACCTCATAAATCTTGATTGTGAATATTGCCTAATTAGCTGTGTTTCTGTACCTGCATTTCAATAGCTTTTAATATGAATTACAGAAAGACTGACTTACAATAGAAGGTACCCTTTTGTTCCATGAGAAATGTTATTTTTATTTACTGTAAATCTTTTTTTATATATCTAGGTAACAGGAGGATCAAGTGGTATTGGGAAATGTATTGCCATCGAGTGCTTTAAGCATGGTGCTTTTATAACTCTGGTGGCTCGGGATGAGGTATGTGACTGGATCAGTTATAGGCATCTGCCTGAATGCTCTACTTTCATCGTTTCTCATAGGATTATTTTGGTGAGAAATGCTTTTACCCAGACCAGTGATAAACAGACTGGTATTGAAATTGAATCAATTTGTTCCTTAAATCAGGTTGTAAGAAAAGGTGGGGGAGAAGGATTAATTTGTATGTTCCATGTTTAAGTCCCTCCAATCTGGTTTCCGTACCTGCCACAGTACTGAAACGGCTCTCATCAAAGTCACAAATGACATCCTTTGTGACTGTGACAAAAGCAAACTATCCCTCTTCGTCCTTGGTTGTCTGCAGCCTTTGACGTGGTTGACAACTCTATCCTTCTCCAACTCCTCTGCACCGTCATCCAGCTGGGTAGGACTGCACTCGCCTAGTTCCATTCTCTAATTGTAGCCAGAGAATCTCCTGCAACAGTGTCTCTTCCCGCCCCCACATTATTACCTCTGATGTCCCCCAAGGATCTATCCTGGACCCTTTTATTTCTCATTTACATGTTGCCCCTTGGCGGCATCATAGTACGCTGATGAAACCCAACTCTACCTCACTACCACTTCTCTCGACCCCTCTTTAGTCTCTAAATTGTCAGACTGTTTGTCCGACATCCAGTTTTGGATGAGCAGAAATTTTCTCCAATTGAATATTGGGAAGACTGAAGCCATTGTTTTCGGTCCCCGCCACAAACTCCGTTTCCTAGCCACTGACTCCATCTCTCTCCTCAGCTTCTGTCTGAGGCTGAACCAGACTGTTCGCTATCTTGGTATCATATTTGACCCTGAAATGAGCTTTCGACAACATATCGGCAGCATAACTAAGACCGCCTAGTTCCACCTCCGTAACATTGCCCGTCTCTGCCCTTGCCTCAGCTCATCCGCTGCTGAACAACAACAACTTGTATTTATATAGCGCCTTTAATATAGTGAAACCTCCCAAGATACTTCAAGAGTATTATGAGACAAAAAAAATTTGACACGCCCATCCATGCCTTTGTTACCTCTAGATTTGACTATTCCAATGCCCTCCTGGCATTCCAATACACATTCTACCCTACATAAACTAGAGGCGATCCAAAACTCGGCGGCCCATGTCCTAACTCGCACCAAGTCCCGCTCACCAATTACTCCTGTGCTCGCTGACCTACATTGGCTCCCAGTTAAACAACACCTTGATTTCAAAATTCTCATCATTGTTTTCAAATCCCTCCATGGCCTTGCCCCACAACTGTCCCCCCCCCCCCCCCCCCACTGGCGAGATGTCTGCGCTCCTCTAATTCTGCCTTCTTGAGCATCCCTGATTTCTAATCGCTCAACCATTGGTCGTCTTCTGTTGCCTTGGCCCTAAGCTCTAGAACCTCTCTACCCCTCTTTCCTCCTTCAAGACGTTCCTTAAAACTTACCTCTTTGTTCAAGCTTTTGGTCACCTGCCCTAATTTCTCCTTATGTGACTCGGTGTCATTTTTTAAAATCTCCTAATATTCCTGTGAAATCTTGGGACGCTTCACTACATTAAAGGCACTATATAAATACAAGTAGTTGTTGTTGAATGGTGACTTTTGTATATGTTCCAATTTATAGTATATAGATGGGAATTATTACGGGTGAAATCTTTGACCTTTTTCAATACTGAAAATATTTTAACATCAGAGTTTAGACACTGTGCATAGTTGTGGATAGTCCAGTTTCTTTTCACAAAGCAAATATGATACAAAGTAACAATCATCATAAAAGTTCTGATGTTTTTGAAATAATTTTGTATTTGTATTCCTGTTAGATTGGTAAGATCTGCAGTGTCAGCATATGAAATGTTAGAAGCTGATCTGTTTCCGAGGCAAAGAAACATCTATAGAATAATTAATTCTTCAATAGCAAGAAAATGCTTGGTTTAAGCAAACAATTAAAATTTTATACTTTACTATTTTTGTGCCAATTCTTTTCCTAAACTCTGCTGTCCGTATTCTAACTCGCACCCAGTCACATTCACTTGTCACCCCTGTGCCCGCTGACCTACATTGGCTCCCGGTCCAGCAACTTTTTTTTAAATAAAAAAAATTCTCATCCTTCTGTTCCAATCCCTCCATTGCATCGCTCTTCCCCATCTCTATAATCACGTCCAGCCCTGCGGGAACTCTGTGTTCCTTCAACTCTGGCCTATTGTGCATTCTCCACTTCCTTCACCTCATCATTTGTCTCTGGCTGAGAATTGAAGAGCAGTTGATGGATTGGAGGGGCAGTCTATCTGTCTCTCTGTCTCTTTCTGCTCAGACTAGACAATCCAAATCTGGCACAAGAGTTGTGGATTTAGGCAAAAGTAACAATTCCAATCCTGGGCTTTTGGAAGATGACGCCTTCAAATGCAAACTTTGGTAATTAAAAGGCACAGAAGACAATTCAATGGATAAATTTAATGTTATTGTGAAATATATAATTTATTTTGTTTAAACTTTATTTTGGACTTTAGAAATTTCAATTACCGAAGGTGGAGAAGAAGGGTGAATGGGGAGAATCAAAGCATTTTGAGTGACATTTTGGAAACTTTAATTGGAGTTTAAGAACATGAGAAATAGGAGCAGGAGCCCCTCAAGCCAGCTCCATCATTTAATAAGATCGGTTTGGTAGCTATTCTAGATTTTAAAGTAATAGTGTGGAAGTTAATGGGTGGCTCATCAAGTGTTCCTTGAAAGCTTTCCTTTACAGTGTGCTTGTTAACAGCCTGTTTCTGCTTGCTCTATGTCTGAGGTAGCTGTTGGGACTTGTAAGATAATACATGGGAAACGGGGTTAGAAATTTTTTTAAGCAATTGCAAATAATGCAACAGCATTATTGTTTTATTGGCAGGCAGCAATGATCTTCAATTTAAAAATAAGAGTCTGCACGTGCAAACACCATGCTTTTTTAAAAAAAAAATGCAAAACAATCTTAAAATGCTTCTTGAATTGGAGTCTTAAATTGACCAGCACATTTGAATTTGCCAAGTTCATTGATCAAGCAGCAATTAAACTCTGAATCACCCGAGGCTTGGTTAACAGTGAGACTTTAGAAACTTAAACACTTGAGCATATGCTGTCACAAATTTTACTGAATTTCCAAAAATGGCAGTCTAAAAATATGTTTATATGTTTTCAATTTTGTTTTCCAGGGCAAACTTCTACGGGCAAAGAAGGAAATTGAGAAGCATTCAATTAACGATAAACAGGTGGGCGTAGACTAGTAAGCTGTATACTAGAGCATTTTGTGCGTGTTTGGGTGTGGAACATTTGTGATTTAAATGCAACCCTTGTATTTCTAAGTAGCTTCTTTGTTCACTGACATTTTATTGAACGAGAGCAGTTTCTTTGTGATTGGGGAATTAGAAAGCTTTCATTTTGGCAGGATAAATTGCATAGCTCTGCAAATATGATGAAAATAATTCAATTTCTGGCAAAATAATGTCAGCCAAGGTTTAAAATATACTTTCTAATAACTGGTTTTAAAACTAGTGTAGCATCAGTATTTCTACCAGATTGGTTCTTAGTTTTTATTTCTGAAGGATGTCA
Source organism: Pristiophorus japonicus (assembly GCF_044704955.1). Classification (NCBI taxonomy): domain Eukaryota; kingdom Metazoa; phylum Chordata; class Chondrichthyes; family Pristiophoridae; genus Pristiophorus; species Pristiophorus japonicus. The sequence goes on from NC_091981.1 coordinate 97,684,645, forward strand.
CCATGTAAAGGCCCAAGTTCCTGCAAGTGGGGCATATTCACTTTACATTTACTGGGTATGCTGATGAGTTCTCTTTGGATACCCAGTCAGTATTGCACTTTTTTTAGTCGCCTCCTTTCTGTTACCTTCTTTCCTTACTCCACATTGCCTAGAGCAAGAGTGGCTTTGCTTTCTTCACCCCTGCCCGCCCCCCCCCGCCTGCCTCCTCCATGCTCTGTCTCGCCCTGCATCTTGGGCCCCCTTGTGTTCCTAATCCCTTGTACTCACTTGCACCTCTTCCTTCCCTCCCACTCCCATGTGCAGCACTTGCCTCCCCTTAAGCTTTCTTGCCTCTATGCCTGCTCTCTTACTCCCTTCTCTCCCAGTGCTCCTTTGCAGTATCCCTCTTTTCCCCACCTCCTCCCTCGTGCAATCAATTTCATAGCGTATTCACTTGTTTTCTACCTATTGCGGTTGATTCCTTCTTGCATAGTTGTATAGAATTTCATTTGCATGATAGTTTCAGGAGATATTTGTGCTGCTTTGTATTCATTGGTGCTTCCAGTGCACTGTGCTGCTTTTGTTTACAAAATGCACTTCTGAGTGAATACTCTGATTTGTTTCACAGGTAGTATTGTGTATATCTGTTGATGTATCAAAAGACTATGGACAAGTGCAAAGTGTGATTAAACAAGTAAGTTTGCTTTTGTTTTTTACAAACATACTCAACACGTACTTCGATGTAGTAGACATCATTTATATCTTGTTTATTATGCTTAGTAGAAATGGTTGAAGATTTGCTGCGGTTGCTGGCACTACAATGCTATGAAAACAGGCCTGCACTCTAAGGGGTCAAGTTTCGGGCCATGCCTGATTTCCGCGCTCAAAACCGTGCCAAAAACTTACCTCGGTATTTTCCCCTCCCTCAGGTGGATCCAGGCCTGCGGCGCAGCACAAGCAGTGGGGGGCGGAGCCAGGTCCCTGCTCTGAAAACAGTGCCGGGACCTCTGCACATGCGCGCGACAGTGTGTGCGCATGTGCAGTAGCTCCAGGCGCCCGAAACTGCGTGGAAGGTCCCAAAGCACGCCGCCCCGAGCCCTGGCTGAATGCGCTCACACTGGGGCGGTGAAGATCAGACTTCACCTCCCTCCTCCAGCTCCTGCTGTGGCTCCGGCTTCCCCCCCCGCCCCTTGTTCAGCTCATGCTCCCTCTGGCTCTCTCACGCCACCCCTCTCCTGCGCCGCTGTCTGCTGCGCCCCCCCCGCCCCCAGCTGCCAGCCCCCTCCCTTCAGCTCTGGTCCGCTCCCTCTTCCTTCGGCGGGTCCCGCCCGCCCGGCTTCTTGCTGGGGGCGGGCCCCGCCTGAAGTCTTCGGCCCAGCTTCTTCACGTCGGCCGAGCCCGTTCAGCCTCCTCCCTCTTCTCTCCCCCCACCCGCTCCTCCTCCTCCCTCCCTCCCTCCCTCCCTCCCTCCCTCCCTCCCTCCCTCCCTCCCTCCCTCCCTCCCTCCCTCCCTCCCTCCCTCCCTCCTCCTCTTCCTCCTGGGTTTTCTGAGCATATAAAAAATCTACACTTACTCCATTCTAAGTTAGTTTGGAGTAAGTTATCTCTGCCTAAACTTTCAAAACAGAGGTTGGGGAAAAAAATCTGTTCCAAACTTAACCTTTTCTAATTCACTATAACTGTAACAAACTAAATGCCGAGAATTGCAATTTCTAACATACTCCATTCTAAACCAATTGCTCCAAAAAAAAAAGGATCAACTCAGGCTGAAACTGAAACTTGACCCCTAAATGTGTTGACAGCCACACGTACTTCTTGCTCTTGCATAGCTGTCTTGATTTCTTTAATTTATTTAGGCCTCATTTAAATTACACTTGTTGCTGAAGTTGTGGCTTCTGGTCATGAACAATTCGATGTAAAAGACATCAACTAGGCCACCGATTTGCAGCTTTCACAGTAAAATGCATGGAATTGCAAAATGCAAACTCTTAATACACTGGAAATATCCCAGAAAACTTCATATTCATGTGTAATAGTGGAATTTGGCTTATTCAGTTATCACAAATCAAAGGTCTTGGAATTGCAGAATGTTGCTGCAAAGTACTGAATTCCATATAAAACCAGTGACTCTGACTTTTAGTTAGAATTGGGGTTTAGTGTGGGAATTGATCCCTTCACAGCTCCAAGAAAGAAACTTGACATTTTTTGTAACTAATATTTTTTAATTACCTGTTGGTTAGCGCAAAAGGAAGTTAAATGTAGATCTATTTTTTCTGTCAACTAAAAATGTATCATATATTTCCAAGTTTGTTTTTGTATATTGTACATCATTGTCCTAATGCTGTTTTGCTTGTTTTATGCAAATTCCAAACAACCCCAGTGTGATACTAGTGAGGTACTTGCTAAATAACATGGCTTAAAAGCCAACCTGAGTCTAACCAAAAGAGCTACACTTTTTAATTGCATTGTTCATTTTTTGCCTGCACCGGTGCATCGTTTTTTTTAACCTTACTTTAAATTTGATTAAATCTGGGAATGCCACAGTTTAATAAATAAATGAATAGTAAGAGACTTTTTTTAAGGCAGAGTCTGGATGAAAATTGACTCTGTGATCATTTAGCTATAGCTTCTTGCTCTTTGAAGTGAGCTTTAACCAAGCAGTTCAAAGAAATGGGAATTGGTTACCCCTTTTCTCAACCAGAATTTTTTCCTGAAGCATTAATCTATTAATCTGTCGCTGTAGGCACAAGAGAAGCTGGGACCAGTAGACATGCTTGTACACTGTGCTGGAATATCCGTTGCTGCAAAGTTTGAAGATGTTGATGTTGGCCTATTCAGAGTGAGTAATTTGCATAATTAAATTTTAAATTATTTTCGGTGGAACACTTTCTGTTTCAAATTACATTCTACTTAACTACTTCAGAGCTCCACAATTTCTACTAGTAAACATCCTTTCTCGCTCCTCCTTTCTTCCTCCAAATATATGAATGCCTACCTTGGGCACTCGTATAGTTTAAAAGTCTTCGGATTCCTTAGGTGTCTGCGAAAGTGTGCGATTGTTGTGAATAATTTGGGACATGAAGTAAGGTCTCACATTTTTGAAACTTAATGTGCTACCAGTCTAACGTACTGTTCTGTTAATTGATAGTTGCAGGTTCAGTCTTCTAATTTGTTACTGTGCCACTTGATAAACCTCTGATCTCAGACTGCTTTCGTAGACTTTCCAATGACTGGAATAAGAGCCGCAGAAGCTTGGTTATAAAGTAACTTATCTTGGTAGAAGAACCATTCTATGCTCGGGGCAGTCTAAAGAGAAGATTTTTTTTTTAAAGTGGGGTGACAAAAGGAAAATTTCAAAGAAGTCTTGTGTGTTGCATTTAAAAATACAAGTCCCTTAAGTATGGGTATTGTTTGTGGATGGAAATATTTAATTTTAACTACATTTTAGTAAAGAAAGGCTCAACTGCTTAATTAGTATTGAAACAATTTTGCTATTGTATGCATTGGTACAAAATAACACCATTTTCTAAAACATCCAGTTTTGGTTGAAATTGGTTTTAAGATAAGATTTGTTAGTTTTTGTGCTTAAAATCTGACTTGCTTGCACTGCCACCCTCCAATCCTGAATAGTGATGGTTGCCTTACTTGTTGCTGTTTTTCATGCATTATCTTCTAACAAATTTTGCTAAGTAATTTCCAAATGTCTTTCCATAGATGATGATTCAGATCTCAGTTCTATTTGCAAGAAATTAAATTGGAAAATAAATGCATTTACATTTTTGAAGAGTTGTGATGCAGTGGATTAGAAAGCTGTTTCTTGGGCCTGAATTCCATTTCAATCCAGATTGATGACTGGAAATCTATCTTATCTGCTAGCTATGTCAGAAGTAAAAGAAGCTGTTTTTGCTTATCTTCCTTTCTTGATGCAAACATCATCTGTGGCCAAGGCCTGAAGGATGGCAAGTGAACTGCTAAGAAGTGCATAGAGAAGTTGTTTTTGTCACTTTTTTTTTGGTCCCTCCTTGTTTAAGAGTACCTGGTTTACACCTGACTCTCCTCAATGTCGATTGCTATCTCATGAAGAGTTCTTTTTTGGATTCTTTGTTTGAGACAACCAACAAATATAATGGTATCTGTTAAGTCATAGGTGATTCACATACATGCCTACTTCGATAACTACTCAGTAACTTTAAAGAAGCTGACACCACCCAAAAAAGATTACCACTCAAAACTGTAAATACTTGCTGGATAGTCCAAGTGTTGTTTATGCAGTGCAGCCCTAGAGTTTGTGATGGGCATGACACTTTGCCAGTAGCAATGGCATTTTATGATAGTACATGAATTACTGAGACACCGCCTGTATCCTCTTCCTGTCTTGCCAAACACAGGAGGCAGGAATGTACATGCATTTTATTGGACTGAAAGTGACTTAAGACTGGTAGCTCTGCAGATTTTCAACATTTAAATATCAACTTTTGGGTTCAAAACCTTGTCCTGTTAGTGTAAAAGGTGGATGGTTAACTGGTCTATTTTTGTGCATATTAAGTATTACAAAGTTGTTTCGTATTTTAAATTTATATGGACAGTTTAAATGGCTGAGTATTGTTTTGATTAGTATTACTTATCATTCTCCCAGCGGTTAATGGAGATCAATTATCTGGGCAGTGTTTATCCTACTCGAGCGGTCATTCACACCATGAAGGAAAGAAGGATGGGAAGGATAGTATTTGTGTCCTCACAGGCAGGACAAGTGGGTTTATTCGGATACACAGCCTACTCTCCATCCAAATTTGCTCTGCGTGGATTAGCTGAATCTTTGCAAATGGAGGTATGTGCATCAATATTCTGTTTGTACCACATCTACTCGTACTTTGTTTTTTCTCTCTACAGATACAGCAAATTAGTGTTGAAGTTGCTGTTTGATACCATCAAGGGCTAATACTGTTTTCAAACAGCAGATGTTTGTGGCCTCAATGATTTATTGAGTAATTCTGGACTATGTTTCCAGATTTTTTTCGAGATATGTAGGCCCAGAATTTGCAGTCAGCAGCAAAGTGAAGTTGGTGGCTGTTGGTCCCGATGTCCACGCCACACAAGGATCTGTCGATCGCTGTGTCAAAGCTTGGGTTTACCGACCTTCGATTCAGTTCGATGGACTGTAATGGGGTTTCCCTTGTTCGAACTGCTGTGATTTCAACTGGCTGTCTAAGCAGCCAATCAAAAGGCAGACTTCTCAGACACCGACCAAGGAAGTGAGCGAGCTCTTAAAATTATAACTTTTAAAATAGTTAGAGAGAGCAAAAGAAAGTGTGAAACTCTCACATGGGGAAACGGCAAACGAGAAATAAAGATGGACAAACTTCAAAAGAATTTTTTATTTTCTTTTTAAAGTTCTTTCATTTTAAATTTTATTAAAATGGACAAATTTCACACTGCATAAAATTAAAATTAGTTTTGCAAACCCTTAACATTTGTTTAGCAGTAATAATGCTGTGAAAACCCCAGTTACAGCTAATCCCTTTGGGTCCAACATACTTACTGAGGAAGAGCCGAAGTTTTCGTCAGTTTCAATGATATATGAAATTTCACTGGCTGCTCTGTTGGGGGAGGAGGGCATAGCGCAACCAGTTTCGGAGCTGTCATTGAGAGACCGTAACTTTGGGATTTCTACAAGTGCCTGCACCAGATCCCGAAGTTGTGGTCAGTTTCAAAGGTGGAATGATGGCGAACACTGCCAGTTCGCCGTTATCCCAACTGCAAATGTAGTTTCCGAATACAGAAATTTCTCTGCTTTGGGCCTGCCTTAGATGAAGATTCAAATTAAGTTCTCATCATAGGAACGTTTCTCTCTGAAGTTTGGGTGTGGGGAGTGGAGGATTGGAAATGTTACTGCAGACCATTCTTTGTGCTTACACCGTTATGAAAAAGGACAAAGATAGACCAGAAATAAAGGTTCTCAATTGGGAGAAAGCCAGTATAATCAAGCTGAGATGTGATTTAGCCAAAGTGGACTGGAAACAGCTACTTGAAGGGAAATCTGTGTCAGAGCAGTGGGAGGTAATTGAGATCCTGAGGGTTCAGAGCAAATATGTTCCCTTAAAGAAAAAGGGTGGGACTAACAAATCTAGAGCCCCCTGGATGTCAAGGGGCAAAAGAAAAAAGGGAGGCTTATGACAGATACCTAGGGCCAAATAATGCAAAAAGCCTAGAGGAGTAAAGAAAGTGCAAGGGCTAAATTAAAAAGGAAATTAGGAAAGCAAAGCGAGAGCATGAAAACATTTTGGCAAGTAAAACCAAGAAAAACCCAAAGATGTTTTATAAATTTAAGAGCAAGAGGATAACTAAAGGAAGAGTAGGATCTATTAGAGACCATAAAGGTAATCTGTGTGTGGAGGCGGAAGACGTGGGTATGGTTCTTAATGGATACTTTGCGTCTGTTTTCACAAAAGAAGGGCGATGCAGATACTGCAATCGAGGAGGAGGAGTGTAAAAGAACCATAGTGCGAGAGGAAGCATTAAGGTGATTATTAGCAGCTTTGAAAGTGGATAAATCCCCAGACCCGGATGAAATGTATCCCAGGCTGTTAAGAGAAGCAAAAGAGGAAATAGCAGAGGCTCTGTCCATGATTTTCCAATCCACTGTAGCTACAAGTGGGGTACAGGTAGAGCGTCCGGAAACCTCGGGAGTGAGGCTGTTCTGGATTTTGGGTATTTCCGGCTTTCGAAACGTCTTTCCGACATCCCGAATCCGGAAATGCCCTGGACGAGGTTCGGGTGTTTCCGGATTTTGGAACGTCTTTCCCGCCGGAGTTTGGGCGAGGTCAGAGTTCGGGAGGGCCGAGGCCTCGGGAGGTCGGACAGGCCGAGATCGGAGTTCAGGGGGCTGAGGTCTGGCGAGGTCAGAGTTCGGACAACTGAGGTGGGGGGGGCGAGACCTGAGGATCCAGGTTGGGGGGGCGGGGGGAGGTCGGGCGGGTGAGTCCGAATTTTGGAATATTTTCCGGTTTCCGGACGACCCCGCCACGGATGAGTCCGGATTCTGGAATTTTCTGAATTTCATAACTCCGGATTTCGGACACTCAACCCATACTGGAAGACTTCTAACATTGTACCTTTATTTAAAAAAGGAGAAAGGGATAGACCGAATAATTACAGGCCAGTCAACCTAACCTCGGTGGTGGGAAAATTATTGGAGAAAATTCTGAGGGACAGGATAAATCTTCATTTAGAAAGACACGGCTTAATCAAGGACAGTCAGCATGGATTTGTTAATGGAAGGTCATGTCTGACTAACTTGATTGAATTTTTTAAGGAGGTAACAAGGAGGGTCGATGAGGGCAGTATGTTTGATGTAGTGTGTATAGATTTTAGCAAGGCTTTTGATAAGGTCCCACATGGCAGACTTGTCATGAAAGTAAAAGCCCATGGGATCCAGGGCAAAATGGCAAGTTGGATCCAAAATTGGCTCGGAGGCAGGAAGGAAAGGGTAATGGTTGATGAGTGTTTTTATGACTGGAAGGCTGTTTCCACAGGTGCCACAGGACTCTGAACTAGGCCTCTTTTTGTGGTCTTATAATCAATGATTTAGACTTAAATGTAGGAGGTAATAGAAACATAGAAGATAGGTGCAGGAGTAGGCCATTCGGCCCTTCGAGCCTGCACCACCATTCAATAAGATCATGGCTGATCATTCACCTCAGTATGATTAAGAAGTTTGCAGGTGATATAAAAATAGGCTGTGTGGTTGATATGAAGTAGAAAAGTGTATACTGCAGGAAGATATCATGAACTGAACTGATGGGCAGAACAGTGGCAAATGGAATTCAATGCGGAGAAGTGTGAGGTAGTGCAGTTGGGGAGGGCTAACCAGGCAAGGGAATGCACATCAAATGGTATGGCACTGAGAAGTGTAGAGGAACAAAGGGACCTTGGAGTGCATGTCCACAGATCCCTGAAGGTAGCAGGCTAGATAGATGAGGTGGTGAAGAAGACATATGGAGTACAGTTTGCGTGTCCGAAATCCGGAGTTCCAATATTCGGAATGTTCCGGAATCCGGACACTGGGCTGATCTGTGGTGGGGTCGTCCAGAAACCGGAAAATGTTCTGAAATCCGGCCTCGGCGGCCTGGCCTGGCCCCCCTGCCTTGGCGGCCCAGCCTCTCCTTTCTCCGCCTCCCCCCCCCCCCCCCCCACTTAGCTCAGCCACCCGACCCCACCTACCTCGGACCAGGCAAAGACGTTCTGAAATCCGGAAATACCTGAAATCGGAAATACCCGAAATCTGGAACGGCCTCGGTCCTGAGGTTCCTGGATTTCGGACATCATACCTGTACTTGCTTTTATTGGCCGAGGCATAGAATACAAGTGCAGGGAGGTTATGCATGAACTGTATAAAACGCTAGTTAGGCCACAGCTAGAGTACTGCATGCAGTTCTGGTCATCACTTACAAGAAATATGTGATTGCACTAGAGAGAGTACAGAGATTTACGAGGATGTTGCCTGGACTGGAGAATTTTAGCTATGAGGAAAGATTGGATAGGCTGGGTTTGTTTCCATTGAACAGAGGAGGCTGAGGGGAGACCTTATTGAAGAGTATAAAATGATGGGCCTAGATCGAGTGGATAAGAAGGACCTATTTCCCTTAGCAGAGGGTTCAACAACAAGGGGGCATAGATTTAAAGTAATTGGTGGTAGGAGGTTTTGAGAGGAAATGTTTTCACCCAGAGGGTGGTGGAGGTCTAGAACTCACTGCCTGAAAGAATGGTAGAGGCAGAAACCCTCGCTACATTTAAACAGTGCTTGGGTATGCACTTGGAAGTGCCGTAACCTACAGGGCTACGGACCAAGAGCTGGTAAGCGGGATTAGGCTGGTTAGGTCTTGGCCGGCGCGGATGCAATGGACCGAAATGGCCTCCTTCCATGCTGTAAATTTCTATGATTCTATGACCAGCTAACTAAATAGTGACTGACCAAGTGATCGAGGAGGATTGTTGCTTGGTTCCTTTGCGGTACGAAATGGTGAGAGAGTCTGAAAGTAGGAAAAAGAGTAAAAAGAAAAGGGATCTGAATGGAGGAAAAATATCAAATCCATTTTAATGGATGGACATGTTGATGCTTTTTTCATCTCGCAGAATTTAAATAAGATTCTGTGTACAAATATACATGTATATTCTTAAATGGGTCACATTCCAATGAAAATGAAGTAAATATTTCCTGTGGAAATTCCACATTTGCCTGTTGTTTCATGCAACTAGATGGCACTCTACAGGAAGGTAACAGACAGATGAGAGCAAGAGACAATATGTTTTGACTGTGCATAAAGCCATTGAACATTGTATAAAATTATTTACTCTATGAATTAGGGGAGGAGAGAGAGAGAGATGTGGCGGGTGGAGTCAGCCGGGGATCGGGTGGGGAAGAGTTAGCCGGGAATCGGGTGGGCAGGTGGAAGAGGAGTCCAGTGGGAGGGGGTCGGCCAGATAATTGCGGGGGGGGGGGGGGGGGAGGCGGAGGGGAGAGAGAAAGAGGATTGGGGCCAGCCATTGATGGATTGTGGCTGGCCTCGGTATCATTAGTGGGTTCATGGTGGGGATCGGAAGCATGGGAAGGGGATCGTGAAGTGATCTTTAATTGGGGGGGGGTGGTTAGGTAGGGACCCTGGATCCAGGAGATAGGTATAAAGCCGCTTTGTTTTTTAAAATTCATTCATGGAATGTGGTCTTCGCTGGCAAGGCCGGCATTTATTGCTCATCGCTCCATAGGCCGATTGGCCTCCTTCTGTGCTGTAAGCATTCTATGATCCTAATTGCCTGTGAGAAGATGGTGGTGAGCTGCCACCTTGAACCGCTGTAGTCCATGTGGTCAAGGTACTCCCACAGTGACTTTGTCGTAGAGGTTTGGTACAACTGAGCTTGCTCGGCTATTTCAGAGGGCATTTAGGAGTCAACCACATTGCTGTGGGTCTGGAGTCCCATGTAGGTCAGATTTCCTTCCCTAAAGGGCATTAGTGAACCAGATAGGTTTTAACAACAATCCGGTAGTTTTTGTGCTCACCATTACTGATACTAGCTTTTTTATGTCCCAACTGTATTTAATTAACTGAATTTAAATTCCCCAGCTGCCATGGTGGGATTTGAACTCGTGCCTTCAGATTATTAGTCCAGACCTCTGGATTACAAGTCCAGTAACATATACACTGTGCTACCTCCAAGATGCAGCAGTACCTGCCTTGGTTTAACTGCCGGGATTTACAAATTGTGTAAACTCGTCTGCATGCAGTTAAAAACAAAATAGAAGTTTAAAAAAAAAGGAGGCTTCCAGCCTCATTATAATATTTAAATTGATGTTCGGCCCCCTAGGAGCGGGTTCGTCACCCGCTTCCATTAAAACCAGAAGTGGGTGGGTTGGAGGTGGGACCAGGTCGGGATTAAATTAAATTAAACAAATTAAATGCCCCAAATTCCAAACCCACCTTTTTTTTTTAAAAAGGGGAAAATTCCGACCATACTCTGTTCTCTGCACAAACTCACTCGCACACAATTGCCCCACCTACTAAGCAGGAGTCACTGATCAGGAGCAGCAACTCTGGATGATTTTTCTTTTTCCTTCTCTTTTCCCAGCTTAAAGAGCATGGAGGCCAATTGTAAGGCTTCAGTTCAAAACAAGCTGATGGGATTAAAAGAATCCACACTTAACTGATAAAGGTGTTAAATTGCGAATGCGAGTTCGTATCTCTGTCAGAGTGCCTATTTCCCTCCAGGCTGTAAATGGTGGGAATGAGAAGAATACAATGTAATTCACCATCGTAATGTTTTTATAACTCTGATAGATGCTCATTGAAGAGCTTTTTTTTAAATGATGCCAAGCTTGCCAGAATTGATTGTAGTGTTTTATCCAAAATTTTGCTTGTTTATATTTCTAGGTAAAGCCATACAATATCTACATTACGGTTGCTTACCCTCCTGACACAGACACGCCTGGCTTTCAAGAAGAGAATAAAGGCAAGGTAAACGATAGATGTTTTTTTTAAAGAAACTGGCTAATGTCTTTTTTACATAAAGGGGTGGGGGAGATTTTTCTATCCCCTCTCTAGGTGGTTTCAGTACCATGTGTGCTTGAGAAAGCAGATGATCTACTTCCTGACCTCACCACAGTCCTATAAGGAAGTGCATGAGAGTGGCTTCAGATTCTTCCATTTCCCTTTTTTGTTCTTAGAAAATAAGATATTTATTTATCTTCACATTTTCTGCAGGAGTTTTAGCAAATTTCCCATTGTAAAATACTGAGAAAACTGCAACTGTAAAAAGTTAGGGCTAGAAATTAGTTTTCACTCCGCTACCGCTCCGAGGCCTAAAACTCGGGCTTCAATTTGCGCAGCGGTAAAAATTGGTGTTGCATGAGGATTCGTGGCGCAAACCGTGAATTTTCTGCAACTTTACTCCGAGGCTGATACCTCTGCAAGAGAGGCCTTGGAAGGGGGTGGGGGAGGGGGAAACGCCAGAAAACAAAAAACAAAACATTACAAAACATTCACAAGACACAAGTATCGAATCGCTGAAAAATAATTAAAAAGTAAAAAATGTAACTTACATTTTTTGCAGGTCTTCATACCTACCGCTGTTCCAAGGGCTGCAATGCAGGATTTTTTTGCTGGTGGTTTTTTTCACGCAGAATACGGGTCAATACGTCAAATTTTTGGCAAAAGCGCTATTTTGAGTCTTGCACGGCAGCAGTCCTCTCCCTAGTGGTATTTAAAAACCGCCGCCGCAAGACTTCTCCGAATTTTCTGCCGCACTGTTTTCTGCCAAAACCGGCAAAATAGCGCCAAAAAAAATGGGTGCAAGGTTTGCGAATTTTTTGCTCTTAGAATCCGAGAACATGTATGATTTTCTAGTGCTAAAGAGGATCACTGGTTGCTCTGCAGTTTCCAGACACTGGACAATATACCACAAACCTTTTTTTATGAAGGGGTGGCCAGGTTTTTTTTTAAATGCTATGCATTTATTGTAGGAATGAAACCAGTGTTTAAAACGGTCCCCTAAGTGGAATTCAGTTACTATATTACAAATCTTTTGTTCTAATCCAAGCTTGCCTCGTCAATCAAGTGTAAACCTAAGTAAGATTACTTCCTAATAACTTTATCAGTCACTGTTTGTAATACCAACTATCAAGTGTTGCAACAGTTTTTCACAACTATCTGCATTCTAGTATTGTAGTAAAAGCCTTTTGCATTAATGGTGAATTGTTTACAATATATTTTTAATATTGGGATGCTGTTATTCATCATTGAATCTGTGGTGAGAGATTTTCAGTTCAAATTTTTTTAATCCTGAAGTGGTCCATTAGTGACTGGTTTTGTTAAATAAACCCTTCAAACTAACCAGAAAGAGAGACCATTGTCAAAGAAAGCAGAAGCCCATTGAAAATGAGCTAAAAACAAAGTCACGCCTCTGGAAAATTTGAAGCTGAGAACATTTAAAAAAAAAAAAATTAAGGTTAGGATGATTTAAAAACTATTTGGGGACTCGACTAATGGCCCAACCAGTCAAAGTAGTCGTATTCCCATTCATACTTATGGTGATTCCGTATATATGCCTTCGCGCAGAGGCCCAGGACCGCAAGTCTCCGGGGGATCAAGGGGTATGGCGAGAAAGCAGGAATGGGGTACTGAAGTTGCATGTTCAGCCATGAACTCATTGAATGGCGGTGCAGGCTAGAAGGGCCGAATGGCCTACTCCTGCACCTGCACCTATTTTCTATGTTTCTATGACCACCAGTAAGTTCGTAAAAATTTTCTGACCGCAATTTATGCACCATTAAATAATTATTTTGCTTCTGTATTTACCAGGGAGATAGAAAAGGTGGATATGACATTGGATGATGAGATTAGTAATGAGATGAATGCATTTAAATAAAAAGAGGCGCTATATTAAATAAACAAATCAAACTCAGCGGATAAAACCCCTGGTCCGGATGGATTGCATCCATGCATTTTAAAATAATCTAGGGAAGAGGTAGCAGAGATATTACTACACATTAAATTCATTAGAAAAAGGTGCAATACCAGAGGACTGGCAGATAGTTAATGTAATAACTATATTTAAGAAGGGGGATAGGACATATCCAGGGAATTATAGACCAGTCAACTTATCAGTGATAGGAAAAATATGGAATCACTACTAAAGGAGAGAATAGAACATTTAGAAATGAAAAGTATAATAATGAATAGTCAGCATGGATTTCAAAAGGGAAAATCTTGCTTCACCAACCTATTGAATTTTTTGAAGAGGTAACCGAGAGAGTAGACAATGGTAATGCAGTAGATGTAATTTATCTAGATTTTCAAAAGGCCTTCGATATTGTATCCTATAATGGACTGATGAACAAGGTCAGAGAATGTGGAGTCAGGAGACAAGTAGCAGAATGGCTTCAGAAAGCAGAGAGTGGGAGTAGGTGGCAGAAGGTGGGTAATGATATCCCACAAGGATCAGTGCAGGGACCACTGCTGTTCACAATTTACATTAACAATTTAAACTTTGGAATCAAGAACACAATTTCTAAATTTGATACCAAATTGGGGTGGGGGGGGGGTGCGTGGGAGAGAGATAGTCAATATTGAGGAGAGCTGTAATAAATTACAGGAGGACATTAATAAACTTGCTTATTGGACATATAATTGACAAATGAAGTTCTATACAGATAAATGTGAGGTATTACATTTTGGTAGGAAGAATAGAGAGATCACTTATTAATTGGAGGGTGAGAGTCTAGGTGGGGTAGAGGAACAAAGGGAAACAAAAGGAGGCAAAAGCAAAAGACAGAAAGGAGATGAGGAAAAGTGGAGGGCAGAGAAACCCAAGGCAAAGAACAAAAAGGGCCACTGTACAGCAAAATTCTAAAAGGACAAAGGGTGTTAAAAGAACAAGCCTGAAGGCTTTGTGTCTTAATGCAAGGAGTATCCGCAATAAAGTGGATGAATTAACTGTGCAAATAGATGTTAACAAATATGATGTGATTGGGATTACGGAGACGTGGCTCCAGGATGATCAGGGCTGGGAACTCAACATCCAGGGGTATTCAACATTCAGGAAAGATAGAATAAAAGGAAAAGGAGGTGGGGTAGCATTGCTGGTTAAGGAGCAAATTAAGGCAATAGTTCGGAAGGACATTAGCTTGGATGATGTGGAATCTATATGGGTAGAGCTGCAGAATACCAAAGGACAAAAAACGTTAGTGGGAGTTGTGTACAGACTTCCAAACAGTAGTAGTGATGTTGGGGAGGGCATCAAACATGAAATTAGGGGTGCGTGCAATAAAGGTGCAGCAGTTATAATGGGTGACTTTAATATGCACATAGATTGGGTTAACCAAACTGGAAGCAATACGGTAGAGGAGGATTTCCTGGAGTGCATAAGGGATGGTTTTTTAGACCAATATGTCGAGGAACCAACTAGGGGGGAGGCCATCTTAGACTGGGTGTTGTGTAATGAGAGAGGATTAATTAGCAATCTCGTTGTGCGAGGCCCCTTGGGGAAGAGTGACCATAATATGGTGGAATTCTGCATTAGGATGGAGAATGAAACAGTTAATTCAGAGACCATGGTCCAGAACTTAAAGAAGGGTAACTTTGAAGGTATGAGGCGTGAATTGGCTAGGATAGATTGGCGAATGATACTGAAGGGGTTGACTGTGGATGGGCAATGGCAGACATTTAGAGACCGCATGGATGAACTACAACAATTGTACATTCCTGTCTGTCGTAAAAATAAAAAAGGGAAGGTGGCTCAACCGTGGCTATCAAGGGAAATCAGGGATAGCATTAAAGCCAAGGAAGTGGCATACAAATTGGCCAGAAATAGCAGAGAACCCGGGGACTGAGAAAAATTTAGAACTCAGCAGAGGAGGACAAAGGGTTTGATTAGGGCAGGGAAAATGGAGTACGAGAAGAAGCTTGCAGGGAACATTAAGACGGATTGCAAAAGTTTCTATAGATATGTAAAGAGAAAAAGGTTAGTAAAGACAAACGTAGGTCCCCTGCAGTCAGAATCAGGGGAAGTCATAACGGGGAACAAAGAAATGGCGGACCAATTGAACAAGTACTTTGGTTCGGTATTCACTGAGGAGGACACAAACAACCTTCCGGATATAAAAGGGGTCGGAGGGTCTAGTAAGGAGGAGGAACTGAGGGAAATCCTTATTAGTCGGGAAATTGTGTTGGGGAAATTGATGGGATTGAAGGCCGATAAATCCCCAGGGCCTGATGGACTGCATCCCAGAGTACTTAAGGAGGTGGCCTTGGAAATAGTGGATGCATTGACAGTCATTTTCCAACATTCCATTGACTCTGGATCAGTTCCTATGGAGTGGAGGGTAGCCAATGTAACCCCACTTTTTAAAAAAGGAGGGAGAGAGAAAACGGGGAATTACAGACCGGTCAGCCTGACATCGGTAGTGGGTAAAATGATGGAATCAATTATTAAGGATGTCATAGCAGTGCATTTGGAAAGAGGTAATATGATAGGTCCAAGTCAGCATGGATTTGTGAAAGGGAAATCATGCTTGACAAATCTTCTGGAATTTTTTGAGGATGTTTCCAGTAGAGTGGACAAGGGAGAACCAGTTGATGTGGTATATTTGGACTTTCAGAAGGCTTTCGACAAGGTCCCACACAAGAGATTAATGTGCAAAGTTAAAGCACATGGGATTGGGGGTAGTGTGCTGACATGGATTGAGAACTGGTTGTCAGACAGGAAGCAAAGAGTAGGAGTAAATGGGGACTTTTCAGAATGGCAGGCAGTGACTAGTGGGGTACTGCAAGGTTCTGTGCTGGGGCCCCAGCTGTTTACACTGTACATTAATGATTTAGACGAGGGGATTAAATGTAGTATCTCCAAATTTGCGGATGACACTAAGTTGGGTGGCAGTGTGAGCTGCAAGGAGGATTCTATGAGGCTGCAGTGCGACTTGGATAGGTTAGGTGAGTGGGCAAATGCATGGCAGATGAAGTATAATGTGGATAAATGTGAGGTTATCCACTTTGGTGGTAAAAACAGAGAGACAGACTATTATCTGAATGGTGACAGATTAGGAAAAGGGCAGGTGCAAAGAGACCTGGGTGTCATGGTACATCAGTCATTGAAGGTTGGCATGCAGGTACAGCAGGCGGTTAAGAAAGCAAATGGCATGTTGGCCTTCATAGCGAGGGGATTTGAGTACAAGGGCAGGGAGGTGTTGCTACAATTGTACAGGGCCTTGGTGAGGCCACACCTGGAGTATTGTGTACAGTTTTGGTCTCCTAACCTGAGGAAGGACATTCTTGCTATTGAGGGAGTGCAGCGAAGGTTCACCAGACTGATTCCCGGGATGGCGGGACTGACCTATCAAGAAAGACTGGATCAACTGGGCTTGTATTCACTGGAGTTCAGAAGAATGAGAGGGGACCTCATAGAAACGTTTAAAATTCTGACGGGGTTAGACAGGTTAGATGCAGGAAGAATGTTCCCAATTTTGGGGAAGTCCAGAACCAGGGGACACAGTCTAAGGATAAGGGGGAAGCCATTTAGGACCGAGATGAGGAGGAATTTCTTCACCCAGAGAGTGGTGAACCTGTGGAATTCTCTACCACAGAAAGTTGTTGAGGCCAATTCACTAAATATATTCAAAAAGGAGTTAGATGAAGTCCTTACTACTAGGGGAATCAAGGGGTATGGTGAGAAAGCAGGAATGGGGTACTGAAGTTGCATGTTCAGCCATGAACTCATTGAATGGCGGTGCAGGCTAGAAGGGCAGAATGGCCTACTCCTGCACCTATTTTCTATGTTTCTATGTTTCTATCTCGGAGTACAAATACACACATCACTAAAAGTTGCGACAGAAGTTTTAAAAAGCAAACCAAGGGTTTATTTCTAGAAGTATAGAATTGAAAAGTAGGGAAGTTATGCTAAACCTGTATCGAACCTTGAGTACTGTATATATTTCTGGTCGTTATGATCTAAACAGGATTTAGAGGCACTGGAGAGTGTGCAGAGAAGATTTACAAGGATAATACCAGAAATGTGAAGGTCTACATATCGGGAAAGGAATCACAGGCTGGGTCTCTTTTCTCTTTGTTGGTGGGGGGTGGCGTTGGTGCGGAGCGGAGGGAGGGAAGGGGGAAAAGAAGACTGACGGGTGACCTTTTTAAAAATTTGTTCCTGGGATGTGGGTGTCACGGGAAAAGTCAGCATTTACTGCCCATCCCTAATTACCCTTGAGAAGATGGTGGTGAACTACCTCCTTGAACTGCTACAGTCATTGTGGTGAAGGTTCTCCCACAGTGCTGTTAGGGAGGGAGTTCCAGGATTTGACCCAGCGACGATGAAGGAATGACGCTATACTTCCAAGTCAGGATGGTATGAGACTTGGAGGAGAACGTGGAGGTGGTGGTATTCCCATGCGCCTGCTGCTCTTGTCCTAGGTGGTAGAGGTCGCAGGAGGTGTTGCCGAAGAAGCCTTGGTGAGTTGCTGTAGTGCATCTTGCAGATGGTACACACTGTAACCACAATACGTCGATGATGGAGGGAGTGAATGTTTAAGGTGGTGGATGGGGTGCCAATCAAGCGGGCTGCTTTGTGCTGGATGGTGTCGAGCTTCTTGAGCGTTGTTGGAGCTGCACTCATCCAGACAAGTGGAGAGTATTCCATCACGCTCCTGACTTGTGCCTTGTAGATGGTGGAAAGGCTTTGGGGAGTCGGGAGGTGAGACACCCACTGCAGAATACCCAGCCTCTGACCTTCTCTTGTTGCTATAGTATTTATGTGGCAGGCCCAGTTAAGTTTCTGGTCAATGGTGACCCCCAGGGTGTTGGTGGTGGGAGATTCGGTGATGGTAATGCCATTGAATGTCATGGGGAGATGGTTAGACTCTCACTTGTTGGAGATAGTCATTGTTTGGCACTTGTGTGGCACGAATGTTACTTGCCACTTATCAGCCCAAGCCTGAATGTCGTCCAGGTCTTGCTGCATGAGGGCATGGACTGCTTCATTATCTGAGGAGTTGCGAGTGGCACTGAACACTGCGTTGGGTTGGGTTCAGGTGAGGGGAAATTTAAAAAGAGAAAGGAGAAGGCAGTAGTGCAGGGTAGCGATAGAGGTAATGATAACCAGAGTGTAACAGGAAGGGACAGAGCATATAAACATGAGTGACCCAGAAAGTAGAGCCACAGTGGGGAAAAAATGGTAAAAAGACAAAATTAAAAGCTCTTTATCTGAATGCACACAGCATTTGTAACGAGATAGATGAGTTGAAGGCACAAATAGAAATAAATGGGTATGATCTGATAGCCATTACAGAGAATTGGTTGCAAGGTGACCAAGGCTGGGAATGGAATATTCAGGGGTATTTGACAGTTCAGAAGGATAGGCAGAAAGGAAAAGGAGATGGGGGAGCTCTGCTAATAAAGGATGAGATCAGTGCAGTAGTGAGAAATTATACTGGCTTTGAAGGTCAAGATGTAGAATCAGTTTGGGTGTAGATCAGAAATAATAAGGGAAAGAAGTCACTGCTGGGAGTAGTTTATAGGTCCCCTAACAGTAGCTACATTTTAGGACAAGTATAATTCAAGAAATAATGGAGGCTCGTAAGAAAGGTACGCCAATAATCATGGGCAATTTTAATCTTCATATAGATTGGACAAATCAAATTGGCAAAGGTAAGACTTGAGGACGAGTTCATTGAGTGTATTCGGGATGGTTTCTGAGAACAATACTTTGTGGAACCAACCAAGGAGCAGGCTATTTTAGATCTGGTAATGTGTAATGAGATAAGATTAATTAATCTTATAGTAAAGGATCCTCTTGGGAAGATTGATCGCAGCATGTTAGAATTTCAAATTCAGTTTCAGGTTGAGAAACTTGGGTCTCAAACTAATGTCCTGAACTTGAATAAAGGCAATTACAAAGCAATGAAGGCAGAGTTGGTTAAAGTGGACTGTGAAAATAGATTAAAGGGTAAGATGGTAGAAAGGCCTTGGCAGACATTTTAAGGAGATATTTCATAACTCTCAGCAAAGATATATTCCAGTGAGAAAGAAAGACTAAGAGAAGGATGGACCATCTGTGACTAACTAAGAAAGTTAAGGATGGTATCAAATTGAAAACCAAGCCATACAATGTTCTGAAGATTAGTGGTTGGCCAAAGGATTGGCAAATTTTTAGAAACCAGCAACGGGCGACTAAAAAAAATAATAATGAAAAAGAAGATAGATTTTGGGGTCAAGTTTCGGGCCGCGCCTAGAACTGTGCAACCCTGCGAGCCACGCCTGAATTCCGCACTCAAAACCGCGCCTAAAACTTACCTCGGTATTCTCCCCTCTGCTGCAACGTTCCAGGCCCTTGGCGCAGCGCAGCATAAGCTGTGGGGGGGCGGAGCCAGGTCCCTCCCGCCGCTGAAAACAGTGCCGGGACCTCTGCACATGCGCGCTGCTAGATTGTGCGCGCATGTGCAGTAGCTCCAGGCCCCGGAGGCTGTGTGGAAGGGGCCTGAAGCACGCCGCCCCTAGCCCTGGCCAAATGGGCTCACCGGGGCGGCGAAGATCGGACTCGGGCCTCCCTCCTCTTCAGCTCCTCCTCCTCCCCCCCGCCCTTCAGCTCCCGCTCTGCTGCCTACCCACCCACCCCCAGCCTTCAGGTCCGGTCCGGTCCGCATCTTGCTGGGGGCCGGCCCTGCCCGAAGTCTTCGGAACGGCTTCTTCTCGTCGGCCGGGCCCGTTCAGCCTCCCCCCCCCCCTCCCTCCTCCTCTCCTCTCCCACCTCACCTCCCCCGCTCGCTCCCGCCTCTCCTCCCCCGCTCGCTACCCAATGGATTTGCACGATCTTGTGGAGGCAGCGTTGGTGGTACTTCTCCAGTGCTTTGAGGTGCCTGCTGTACATAGTCCATGTCTCTGAAGCATATAGGAGGGTGGGTATCACTACTGCTCTGTAGACCATGAGCTTGGTGCCGAGTTTAAGGTCCTGGTCTTCAAACACTCTTCCTCAGGCGACCGAAGGCTGGCACACTGAAGGCGGTGTTGGGCTCCATCATCGACATCTGCCCTTATTTGACAATTGGCTCCCGAGGTATAGAAAATGGTCCACGTTGTCCAAGGCCTTGCCATGGATTTTGATAATCGGAGGGCAGTACCGTGTGGTGAGGGCAGGTTGGTAGAGTACCTTTGTCTTACGGATGTTTAATTTAAGGCCCATACACTCGTACGCTTCGGTGAAAGTGTTGAAGATGGTTTGGAGTTCGACCTCCGAGTGTGTGCAAGCGTTATCTGCATACTGTAATTAAATGACAGAGGATGGGACGACCTTGGATCTGGACTGGAAGTTACGGAGATGGAACAGTTTTCCTTTCTGTAGATTAGCTCCACACCAGCGGGGAGCTTATTGAGGCCGAGATGGAGCCTTGCAGCAAGAAAGTTCGAGAAGAGCATTGGTGCGATGACGCAGCCTTGCTTGACCCAGGTCCATATGTGAATCCGTTTGTCAGGATCACTGCTTGCATGTCATCGTAGAGCAGGCGAAGAATGGTGACAAACTTTTGAGGGCAGCCGCAGGGCGTAGGTGAGACCACACCTGGAGTACTGCGTACAGTTTTGGTATCCTTATTTAAGGAGGGATATACTTGCGTTGGAGGCAGTTCAGAGACTGTTCACTAGGTTGATTCCTGAGATGAAGGGGTTGTCTTATGAAGAAATGTTGAGCAGGTTGGGCCTATACTCATTGGAGTTTAGAAGAATGGGAGATGATCTTACTGAAACTTATAAGATTCTGAAGGGGCTTGATAGGGTAGATACAGAGAGGATGTTTTCCCTCATGGGGAATCTAGAACTAGGGGGCATAGTTTCAGAATAAGGGGTCGCCCATTTAAAACGGAAATGAGGAGGAATTTCTTCGGAGGGTCAAGAATCTTTGGAATTCTCTACCCCAGAGAGCTGTTGAGGCTGGCTCATTGAATATATTTAATGTAGAGATAGACAGATTTTTAGCAATAGGGGAGTCCAGGGTTATGGGGATTGCGCAGGGAAGTGGAGTTGAGGTCAAGATCAAATCAGCCATGATATTGAATGGCGGAGCAGGCTCGTGGGGCCAAATGGCCTACTCCTGCTCCTATTTCTTATGTTCTTATCAGGTGGAATGAATTGAATTGGCTGAAGACTGGCTTCTGTGATGGTGGGAACCTCAGGAGGAGGCCGATATGGATCAACCACTTGGTACTTCTGGCTAAAGATGGTTGTAAACGCTTCAGCCTTGTCTTTTGCACTCATGTGCTGGGGTCCGCTATCGTTGAGGATGGGGATATTCGTGGAGCCTCCTGCTCCCATTAGTTGTTTAATGGTCCACCACCATTCACGACTGGATGTGGCAAGACTACAGAGCTTTAATCTGATCTATTGGTTGTGGGATCGCTTAGCTTGTCTATAGCATGCTGCTTTACCTTTTTCGCATGCATGTCATCCTGTGTTGCAGCTTCCCCAGGTTGGCACCTCATTTTTAGGTACACCTGGTGCTGCTCTTGGCATGCTCTTCTACACTCTTCATTGAACCAGGGTTGGTCTTCTGGCTTGATGATAATGGTAGAGTGAGAGATATGCCAGGCGATGAGGTTGCAGATTGTGGTGGAATACAATGCTGCTGCTGCTCCTGATGGCCCACAGCGCCTCATGGATGCCCAGTTTTGAGCTGCTAGATCTGTTCTGAATCTGTCCCATTTAGCACAGTGGTAGTGCCACACAACACAATGGATGGAGCCCTCAGTGTGAAGACAGGACTTCGTCTCCACAATGATTGTGCGGTGGTCGCTGCTACCAATGCTGTCATGGACAGATTCATCAGGTAGATTGGTGAGGACACGGTCAAGTAGGTTTTTCCCTCGTGTTGGTTCTCTCACCACCTGCTGCAGGCCCAGTCTGGCAGCTATGTCCTTCAGGGGTCCGGTCAGTAGTGGCGCTACTGAGCCAGTCTTGATGATGGACATTGAAGTCCCCCATACAGAGTCCATTCTGTGCCCTTGCTATGTAGAGGATATACAGAGAGAATGTTTCCACTTATGAGGAAGAGCATAACTGGAGGTCATCAATATAAGATAGTCACGAAGAAATCCAATAGGCAATTCAGAAGAAACTTCTTTATCCAAAGAGTGGTGAGAATGTGGAACTCGCTACTACAGGGAGTGGTTGAAACGAATAGTATAGATGCATTTTAGGGGAGGCTAGACAAGCATATGAGGGAGAAGGGAATAGAGGGTTACGCTGATAGATTTCGATGAGGAAAGATGGGAGGAGGCTCGAGTGGAGCATAACTGCTGGCATGGACTGGTTAGGCCAAATGGCCTGTCTGTGTTGTATATCCTATGTAATTATTTTTCTCGCGCTTCCTTACTTCAGAATCTGTATATGAATTGAGAATATTTTGTTTTCTAGCCATTGGAAACGAAATTGATCTCTGAAACATCAGGACTATGTCAGCCAGACCAAGTGGCAAAAATCATTGTAAAAGATGCAGTGGTAAGTTTCTATTGAGCGAAATCTGAATAATGCATTTAGGGGCTTGTAAATTTCAGCCACAGTTTCCCCACAAGCCATTAGTTTTAACTTTGTCATGGAAGGCACTGAGAGGAGGATAAGGCACTCTTCTCTCTCCTCCTCCATTCAAGATGGAGAAACAAAATGGCTTGAACCTCCCAATGTTTGTCTTTAATTATCCTGTACTCAGTTAGAATGGTATTGCCCGAGCCTAAGCCAAGACCATCTGTCTCCCTTCTGCCAAGAAGTGATGTGACACTGGGAATGTTTAATAAAGTGTTGTAATACAACAACTTCTGTCAGAAAGTTTGTACTTTATAATGTTTGAAAAGGCTGTGATTTTGTACTTGTTAAGGTACTGGACTAGCAGCAACCCAGAGGTAGTGAGTTCAAGTCCTATCATGGCAGGTTCTGAAATAGAATTCAATAAATCTGGTAATTTGTGCTGACCTCAAACAATTAGCATGAAAACTACTGGACTATTGTAAAAATCCAACTGGTCCATCAATGTTCTGTAGAGAATGGAAACTCTACCCAGTCCAGCATACTTGTGACTCCAGTCCAACACTATATGGTTTCATTTTAATGTCCTTTGAAGTGGCCTAGCAAGCTATTCAGTTGTAAAAACAATTGTTACAGAAAAGGGCTACCACCCCATAACTGGGGATAGGGCAATAAATATGGGTCCTGCCAATGTTGCCCATATCCCAAGAACGAAAAAAGTTTGATATATCTCAAAATTCTGGGTAATAGAGGCAGGTTGAGTGACCTAGTGACGTAATGTGGCAACACCAGTAAAATGATTACGAAAAAGAGAAGCTGTTATTCCGTTTCCTAAATAGCAGGAAATATCCCAAGGTGCATCACAGGAGTATAATCAGACAAAAATTTAAATTTGAACTTTCTCTTCTTGCCTTCTCACTATCCTACATCTAAACCATTGTGAACTATGCCCAATTCACAAAACATGGTCATTTTGGGTTATGTATCGGATGCCATTTGTCTGCTAGTGATGTCATTTTTAAAACCTATAAACATTATTCTGTAACGTACAGAACAATGATGTTGTAACTGTTTTGTATGGTATATGAGGGACCGCCTATGATGATGATGTATGGTTGTATAAATATTGAAGTGTGATAACTGTAATTGTACTGTTTATACAATTAAAGTACTGAGCGATATTTTTTTAATGTAGAAAAGATATCTATTGCAAAATGTTTCTTAAAAATGTATAAATGTGTCTTTCCTCTCTTTTACCTCCCTCCTTAACCAGCAAGGAAACTTTAACAGTTCAGTTGGTTCTGATGGATATATGCTGTCTTCACTCACCTGTGGTATGTCTCCTGTCACTACTATTACAGAGGGTCTTCAGCAGGTATGTGAATATAACTTTCTATTTTCACTTTGCTAAACTTGATGAGTGAGGATCCTTGTTTTCATATTTTTTTAGGGACTATTTGTACTGCACTTTTTTTGACAGACAGGTGTCTGTCCAGCCCCGCCCCCCCACTGCATGTACTGCACTTTTTTGACTGACAAGATACAAGCTCCCCCCGCACTCGTATCATTCCATGCGCGTGGTGCCGAGAAGCAGGACCTGAGGCTCCGACTCTCTTTCTCCCCCACCCCCGGCAGGCCTAGGCTCGATGGCAGCTGGGGGGGGGCCCATTGGCGAGAGAGAGAGGGGCGCTGGGGGGGGGGGGTTGGTGAAAGAGAGAGGCTGAGGCGGGGGGGTGGAGGGGAGAGAGAGAGAGGGGGGCTGGGGGGAGAGGCGGGGGGAAGAGGCGGGGGGAAGAGAGAGAGACACACACGGGTGGGTCGGAGGGGAGAGAGGGAACTCGGAAGATGGATCACGTTCTTCCAACCCCTTACAAGGGACATCGTTTGAGTGGATGATATCCAGAAGTCACGACACTGTCACTATTCACTTCATACCCAATAAACCTGATAATCCCTACACAATGCCTGCCCCATTTATGTGAGGGGAAGGAAGGATTTTCTTGCGCTGGGTTAAGCTACTTCGGCTGGGGAAGGCATGCACTTGGAATGGGGTAAGGCACTCGGCTGGGGGATGGAAGTGCTTGGACTTGGGTAAGGCACTTCAGCTGGGGGAGGCATGCACTTGGAATGGGGTAAGGCACATCGGCTGGGGAATGGAAGTGCTTGGACTGGGGTAAGGCACTTCAGCTGGAGGAGGCATGCACTTGGAATGGAGTAAGGCACTTCGGCTGGGGGATGGAAGTGCTTGGACTGGGGTAAGGCACTTCAGCTGGGGGAGGCATGCACTTGGAATGGAGTAAGGCACTTCAGCTGGGGGATGGAAGTGCTTGGACTGGGGTAAGGCACTTTGGATGGGGTAGGGATGGACTGTGGTAAAGCACTTTGGCTGAGGGAGGGAGGGATGTACTTGGACTGAGGTAAGGCACTTTGGCTGGCCCTTGCTGTCTTCTGGGGAGCTCTGTCCTCTGTCACTTCAGCAAGTCAAAGTGGATCGAGTTACAATTTGCAAAGTCAGTGAAATCTTGGGATGGGCGGTTCCTGTTGCACATTCCTGTGAAACTTCAGGGTGTGGCTGGTCTCCTTGGAGGATAAATCCAAAACAAAGAGTGAAGCATTTTGTTCGTACAAATAAACGCGTCCTTTTATTTTAGCGGGGGGGGGTGGTATTCGGCGGGCCTAGCGAGTCCAAGAGGGAGGGAGGGAGGGGGGTGTGTGGGTGGAGTCGGAGTCGGCGGGCCGAGCGAGTCCAAGAGGGAGGGAGGGGGGTGTGTGGGTGGAGTCGGAGTCAGCGGGCCTAGCGAATCCTCGGGGGGAGGGGGAGTCGGCGGGCCTAGTGAGTCCTGGAGGGACCGAGTCGGCGAGGGAATCAGCGGAGTCTCGGGACCTAGGTCCTGCTTCTCGGCACCACGTGAACAGAATGATTTGGGCTCTGGAGGGGATGGTGGGCAGAGCTTAACGGGGTGGGGATTGTCGCCTGTCGGTCAAAAAAATACAGTGCGGTGGGGGGGGGGGGGGGCGGTCGGTGGGCTGGATGGACGCCTGTACAAGTAGTTAGTCCCTTATTTTACCTTTTTTTTAAACATCAGATTTTGAAAATATTCCATCAGTTTTTAGTCTCTGCTCAAAATTTGACGAGGTGCAATCTCGGGCAATTTCCTGAAATCTTGCAGTTTTTGTAAGTCTCAAGATTTAGCTCCTTGCACATCTTTCAGCTGTATCCAGAAATGAGGTTTGGTATGGTCTGTAATGTGTTCCCTCATCTTCCTCCCCAGTAAAGCATCAAAAGGCAAGTCAGATAACTTAGAATTATAGCTTTGTTTACAACTCTGGTGCCCCTAGGCACCAAATTCCATTTCTCAATTTCAAATACTGAAATTCTCAATTTGTCTATTATCTACACCCTTCCTGCTTCCCTGTCATCCTTTCTGTTTTGTTGATTTCTCTGCATCTTGCCTGAACCTTTCTCTACTCTGTCCAGGTACCATCTAGCAATTGATTATTTATGCTTGTACTACTCACTGCACTGATGTTTCAATACCTTGTTTCTACTATTTAAAGTAATCTAAATAAAGAAACTATTCGTCATTGTTTGTTTTAATTTTCTAATTTTCTTCAGTTTAAATGAAATTTATGGGTAAATGAAAGAATACCAAGCAAAAGCTTTTGCATACGTATTTACTGTCATTTTAATACCCACTTCTCAATTTGTGTGGGGTTTTTTTCTAGAACATTTGCACAATATCATACCTTCTTCCATTTTTGGATTACTTTCATCAAGATTTTGCTGCAGTAGCACCAGATTAATTTACACAACAATAAGAACAACTTAAATTTATATAGCACCTTTAACATAGAAAAACATCCCAGGTGCTTCAACTTACCAATAGTCCATTCTTAAAGTCCTCCTGCAGGAGTGCAGTCACACCAGCATTGTGCAAAATCTTCAAGAACAATATTCCTATAAGATATTTGTTTTACTGTCCCCATTAACTATACATCTAAAAAAAGGCAATACTCTACTAAAACACAACTGTATTGAGTTAGTTGAGCTTGGGTGGGGGAAGTAGGTAGTCTGCTGCAATTGGTTGCCGCACCTTTGGGTTGGGAAAGGGAAAATGAGCTGGGGTTCCCACTCCTGAATGCTATCCATCAAACCCAGCTGGAAGTGTGCATTTGTGTGAAGTCAGGTTTGGACTCTGTTGTGATGCTTTCTCTTCCCCCCACCCCCATGGTCGAATAACCCCTCCATATTCTTTGCCTCAGCTCACCATATGATTAAGACCAACCTTACTGTGACAGAAAAAGTTCAAGGGAAGATTCTAGATTTAAGCAAAACAAAAAAAGAACTTGATGTAATATCGAACCAGTTTATACCCCTGAGGGGCAAGAGCTCCACTTGCCAAAATAAAACGGCCATGGATGACTAAAGAGGTTAGAAACAACATAAAACTTTCTGCTGGTTGGGAGTCTGGGACGAGGAGACATAGTCTAAAAATTAGAGCCAGACAGTTCAGGGATGAAATTAAAAAACACTTCTACACACACTGGGTAGCAGAAGTATGGAACTCTTCCGCAAATGGCAATTTTATTAACCAATGGTATTGAGGGATATGGGGCAAAGGCGGGTATATGGAGTTAGGTCGCAGAACAGCCATGATCTCATTGAATGGTGGAACATGCTCGAGGGGCTAAATTGCCTACTCCTGTGCCTAGGGTCCAAATTTTCCCCAGCAATGGGTACTGTTTATTCGGCGCCCAGTGACTTTTTTGGCACCAAAGCCCAGTTCAAAGATTTCCCCAGTGTTGGGGCGCCGGCGTCTATTACCAGCACCAAAAGGTTTGCCGCCATTCATTCTGGCGCTGGTGTACCTGTAAAGAAGGTCCCTGTGCCATTTTGAAGGCCAAGTTTCCTCCTCAACGAAAATTTTTAAACCGGCGTACAGACCATAGAATCACCGTAGGAAAAAGCCTTCCCTTCATTTGGAGAAATCCGCGCTGGCCCGCTCCTATCCTCGGCCGAATGGACTCCCTCACCTATACTTAACTTTTAACACAATTAAAGGGACTACATTACCTGTAAGTAAATATAAAAATAAAAATGTTAATTGAAAACTTACCAATAACGCTGCTCCTGTGAAATTAAATTGCATTCAGGCCATAAAATTTTTAAAAATCATAATTTTTTCCATCGATGTTTCTGGGTCCCAAAATCATCCAAAATCTTCAAAGATAATCCATTAGGCTCCATCTTCTG
The DNA here is from genome assembly GCF_044704955.1 of Pristiophorus japonicus. Taxonomy (NCBI): domain Eukaryota; kingdom Metazoa; phylum Chordata; class Chondrichthyes; family Pristiophoridae; genus Pristiophorus; species Pristiophorus japonicus. Next base: position 97,712,425 of record NC_091981.1, read on the forward strand.
AGACATCAACCAGGTTTTTCAAAGAAGCTGGCAAAATGAAGTTTTCTTCTGTGAACAGCAAGGGCAGCCTTAGAAACTTTGACCCCAAGTTTCCACACGATAAAAAACGGGCACCCCTCCGAAAACGGCTACGGAAAAAAAAATGCGCGTTTCTGGAGCGCCCTGCAGCTCCATGTCTGCTTGGCGCGGCGCCCAGGGGGGCGGAGCCTACCACTCGCGCCGATTTTGTAAGTGGGAGGGGGCGGGTACCATTTAAATTAGTTTTTTTTCCTGCCGGCAACGCTGCGCGTGCGCGTTGGAGCGTTCGTGCACGCGCAGTGTGAAGGAAACATTGGCACTCGGCCATTTTTGTAGTTCTTTCCAGCTGTTTAATTTTTGAACATTTTTTTTAATAAAAGCACATTGCCATCAGCACATCAGCACTGAGGCAGCCGTCCCCCCCACCCGCGGGAACGAACGGCTGCCTCCCTCTCTCTCTCTTCCCCCCCCCCCCCGCGGGAACGAACGGCTGCCTCCCTCTCTCTTCCCCCCCCCCCGCGGGAACGAACGGCTGCCTCCCTCTCTCTTCCCCCCCCCCCCCCCCGCGGGAACGAACGGCTGCCTCCCTCTCTCCCCCCCCCCCCCCCCCGCGGGAACGAACGGCTGCCTCCCCCCCCCCCCCCCCCCCCCCCCCCGCGGGAACGAACGGCTGCCTCCCCCCCCCCCCCCCCCCCCGCGGGAACGAACGGCTGCCTCCCCCCCCCCCCCCCCCCCCGCGGGAACGAACGGCTGCCTCCCCCCCCCCCCCCCCCCCCCCCCGCAGGAACGAACGGCTGCCTCCCCCCCCCCCCCGCGGGAACGAACGGCTGCCTCCCTCCTCCCCCCCCCGCGGGAACGAACGGCTGCCTCCCCCCCCCCCGCGGGAACGAACGGCTGCCTCCCTCCTCCCCCCCCCCGCAGAAACGAACGGCTGCCTCCCCCCCCCCCCGCGGGAACGAACGGCTGCCTCCCTCCTCCCCCCCCCGCAGAAACGAACGGCTGCCTCCCCCCCCCCCCGCGGGAACGAACGGCTGCCCCCCCCCCCCCTCCCCCCGCAGAAACGAACGGCTGCCTCCCCCCCCCCCGCGGGAACGAACGCCTGCAGAATTCTCTGTGGCTGAAGCACTTTCACACAGGTAGGAAGATGGTTTATTTAATCTTTTCTTTGCTTGTAAATGTTTATTCAGGTTGGATTTATTTGTATAATATTTGTATAAGTATAAATAAGGATTTATTATAGAATTTAATGACTTTCCTTCCCCGCCCCCCCCCAACCTCGTTCTGGACGCCTAATTTGTAACCTGCGCCTGATTTTTTAATTTGTAGAACAGGTTTTTTCAGTTCTACAAAAATCTTCACTTGCTCCATTCTAAGTTAGTTTGGAGTACGTTTTCACTGTGGAAACTTTGAAATCAGGCGTCAGTGGCCGGACACGCCCCCTTTTGAAGAAAAAATTGTGTTCCAAAGTGAAACTGTTCTGACTGACTACAACTGCAGAAAAAAAAATGTGGAGAATTGCGATTTCTAAGATAGTCCGTTCTCCACCAGTTGCTCCTAAAAATCAGGCGCAAATCATGTGGAAACTTGGGCCCATAGAAACATAGAAAATAGGTGTAGGAGTAGGCCATTCGGCCCTTCTAGCCTGCACCGCCATTCAATGAGTTCATGGCTGAACATGCAACTTCAGTACCCCATTCCTGCTTTCTCACCATACCCCTTGATCCCCCGAGTAGTAAGGACTTCATCTAACTCCCTTTTGAATATATTTAGTGAATTGGCCTCAACAACTTTCTGTGGTAGAGAATTCCACAGGTTCACCACTCTCTGGGTGAAGAAGTTTCTCCTCATCTCGGTCCTAAATGGCTTACCCCTTATCCTTAGATTGTGTCCCCTGGTTCTGGACTTCCCGAACATTGGGAACATTCTTCCTGCATCGAACCTGTCTAAACCCATCAGAATTTTAAACGTTTCTATGAGGTCCCCTCTCATTCTTCTGAACTCCAGTGAATACAAGCCCAGTTGATCCAGTCTTTCTTGATAGGTCAGTCCTGCCATCCCGGGAATCGGTCTGATGAACCTTCGCTGCACTCCCTCAATAGCAAGAATGTCCTTCCTCAGGTTAGGAGACCAAAACTGTACACAATACTCCAGGTGTGGCCTCACCAATGCCCTGTACAACTGTAGTAACACCTCCCTGCCCCTGTACTCAAATCCCCTCGCTATGAAGGCCAACATGCCATTTGCTTTCTTAACCGCCTGCTGTACCTGCATGCCAACCTTCAATGATTGATGTACGATGACACCCAGGTCTCGTTGCACCTCCCCTTTTCCTAATCTGTCACCATTCAGATAATAGTCTGTCTCTCTGTTTTTATCACCAAAGTGGATAACCTCACATTTATCCACATTATACTTCATCTGCCATGCATTTTCCCACTCACCTAACCTATCCAAGTCTCTGCAGCCTCATAGCTCCTCCTCGCAGCTCACACTGCCACCCAACTTAGTGTCATCCGCAAATTTGGAGATACAACATTTAATCCCCTCGTCTAAATCATTAATGTACAATGTAAACAGCTGGGGCCCCAGCACAGAACCCTGCGGTACCCCACTAGTCACTGCCTGCCATTCTGAAAAGTACCCATTTACTCCTACTCTTTGCTTCCTGTCTGCCAACCAGTTCTCAATCCATGTCAGCACACTACCCTCCAATCCCATGTGCTTTAACTTTGCACATTAATCTCTTGTGTGGGACCTTGTCGAAAGCCTTCTGAAAGTCCAAATATACCACATCAACTGGTTCTCCCTTGTCCACTCTACTGGAAACATCCTCAAAAAAATTCCATAAGATTTGTCAAGCATGATTTCCCTTTCACAAATCCATGCTGACTTGGACCTATCCTATCACCTCTTTCCAAGTGCACTGCTATGACATCCTTAATAATTGATTCCATCATTTTACCCATTACCGATGTCAGGCTGACCGGTCTATAATTCCCTGTTTTCTCTCTCCCTCCTTTTTTAAAAAGTGGGGTTGCATTGGCTACCCTCCACTCGATAGGAACTGATCCAGAGTCAATGGAATGTTGTAAAATGACTGTCAATGCATCCGCTATTTCCAAGGCCACCTCCTTAAGTACTCTGGGATGCAGTCCATCAGGCCCTGGGGATTTATCGGCCTTCAATCCCATCAATTTCCCCAACACAATTTCCCGACTAATAAAGATTTCCCTCAGTTCCTCCTCCTTACTAGACCCTCTGACCCCTTTTATATCCGGAAGGTTGTTTGTGTCCTCCTTAGTGAATACCGAACCAAAGTACTTGTTCAATTGGTCCGCCATTTCTTTGTTCCCCATTATGACTTCCCCTGATTCTGACTGCAGGGGACCTACGTTTGTCTTTACTAACCTTTTTCTCTTTACATACCTATAGAAACTTTTGCAATCGTCTTAATGTTCCCTGCAAGCTTCTTCTCATACTCCATTTTCCCTGCCCTAATCAAACCCTTTGTCCTCCTCAGCTGAGTTCTAAATTTCTCCCAGTCCCCGGGTTCGCTGCTATTTCTGGCCAATTTGTATGCCGCTTCCTTGGCTTTCATACTATCCCTGATTTCCCTTGATAGCCACGGTTGAGCCACCTTCCCTTTTTTATTTTTACGACAAACAGGAATGTACAATTGTTGTAGTTCATCCATGCGGTCTCTAAATGTCTGCCATTGCCCATCCACAGTCAACTCCTTAAGTATCATTCGCCAATCTATCCTAGCCAATTCACGCCTCATACCTTCAAAGTTACCCTTCTTTAAGTTCTGGACCATGGTCTGTGAATTAACTGTTTCATTCTCCATCCTAATGCAGAATTCCACCATATTATGGTCACTCTTCCCCAAGGGGCCTCGCACAACGAGATTGCTAATTAATCCCCTCTCATTACACAACACCCAGTCTAAGATGGCCTCCGCCCTAGTTGGTTCCTCGATATATTGGTCTAGAAAACCATCCCTTATGCACTCCAGGAAATCCTCCTCCACCGTATTGCTTCCAGTTTGGTTAGCCCAATCTATGTGCATATTAAAGTCACCCATTATAACTGCTGCACCTTTATTGCATGCACCCCTAATTTCCTGTTTGATGCCCTCCCCAACATCACTACTACTGTTTGGAGGTCTGTACACAACTCCCACTAACGTTTTTTGCCCTTTGGTGTTCTGCAGCTCTACCCATATAGATTCCACATCATCCAAACTAATGTCCTTCCTAACTATTGCATTAATCTCCTCCTTAACCAGCAATGCTACCCCACCTCCTTTTCCTTTTATTCTATCCTTCCTGAATGTTGAATACCCCTGGATGTTGAGTTCCCAGCCCTGATCATCCTGGAGCCTCGTCTCTGTAATCCCAATCACATCATATTTGTTAACATCTATTTGCACAGTTAATTCATCCACCTTATTACGAATCCTCCTTGCATTAAGACACAAAGCCTTCAGGCTTGTTTTTTTAACACCCTTTGTCCTTTTAGAATTTTGCTGTACAGTGGCCCTTTTTGTTCTTTGCCTTGGGTTTCTCTGCCCTCCACTTTTCTTCATCTCCTTTCTGTCTTTTGCTTTTGTCTCCTTTTTGTTTCCCTCTGTCTCCCTGCATTTGTTCCGATCCCCCTGCCATATTAGTTTAACTCCTCCCCAACAGCACTAGCAAACACTCCCCCTAGGACATTGGTTCCGGTCCTGCCCAGGTGCAGACCGTCCGGTTTGTACTGGTCCCACCTCCCCCAAAACCAGTTCCAATGCCCCAGGAATTTGAATCCCTCCCTGCTGCACCACTGCTCAAGCCACGTATTCATCTGCGCTATCCTGCGATTCCTACTCTGACTAGCACGTGGCACTGGTAGCAATCCCGAGATTACTACTTTTGAGGTCCTACTTTTTAATTTAGCTCCTAGCTCCTTAAATTCGTTTCGTAGGACCTCATCCCTTTTTTTTTACCTATGTCGTTGGTACCAATGTACCTTCTGCCGTTTCTCCTCGTCGACTGCAGCCGCTGCTAGCCCCCGGTCGAAGGTCCTCCGCCCCGCTGCTATCCCAGGCCAACGCGCAGGGAGGATTTTTTTGAGCGCATGAGCAGTAAGTTTATTAAAAAAAATTAATTACATTTTCTTTGCGCATGCGCAATTACGTGCTTGTATTTATTTTTCTGGAGCGCATGCTCTGTGCGGTTCCGGCGCACACTGGAAGCCACGCACTGGAAGATCAGCTCGGGTAGCGCCGGCACCAGAAGGTGCACATGGTGGGACAAAACTTCGGTTTTGTATTTTCAGCGCTGAGGGGGCCAAATCAAAACTGACGTCCAGGTAAGTAAACTAGCGCAAAATATAAAAACAGATAGCAAGAGGTATATAAAAAGGAAAAGAGTGGCTAAAGTAAATGTTGGTCCCTTAGAGGATGAGACCAGGGAATTAGTAATGGGGAACATAGAGATGGCAAACTCTGAGCAAATATTTTGTATCAGTCTTTACGGTAGAGGACACTAACGATATTCCGACAGTAGATAGTCAAGAGGCTATAGGGGGGGAAGGAACTTAACACAATCATAATCACTAAGGAGGTGGTACTCGGTAAGATAATGGGACATAAGGCAGATAAATACCCTGGACCAGATGGCTTGCATCCTAGGGTCTTAAAAGAAGTAGCGGCAGGGATTGTGGATGCATTGGTTGTAATTTACCAAAATTCCCTGGATTCTGAGGAGGTCCCAGCAGATTGGAAAACTGCAAATGTAACGCCCCTTTTTAAAAAAGGAGGCAGACAAAAAGCAGGAAACTATAGACCAGTTAGCCTAACATCTGTGGTTGGGAAAATGTTGGAGTCCATTATTAAAGAAGCAGTAGCAGGACATTTGGAAAAGCAAAATTCGGTCAGGCAGAGTCAGCATGGAATTATGAAGGTGATGTCATGTTTGACAAATTTGCTGGAGTTCTTTGAGGATGTAACAAACAGGGTGGATAAAGGGGAATCAATGGATGTGGTGTATTTGGACTTCCAGAAGGCATTTGACAAAGTGCCACATAAAAGATAAAAGTTCACGGGGTTGGGGGTAATATATTAGCATGGATAGAGGATTGGCTAACTAACAGAGAACAGAGAGTCGGGATAAATGGTTCATTCTCTGGTTGGCAACCAGTAACTAGTGGGGTGCCGCAGGGATCAGTGCTGGGATCCCAACTATTTACAATCTATATATTGACGACTTGGAAGAAGGGACTGAGTGTAACGTAGCCAAGTTTGCCGACGATACAAAGAGAGGAGGAGGACACACAAAATCTGAAAAAGGACATAGACAGGCTAAGTGAGTGGGCAAAAATTTGGCAGATGGAGTATAATGTTGGAAAGTGTGAGATCATGCACGCACTTTGGCAGAAAAAAAATCAAAGAGCAAGTTATTATTTAAATGGAGAAAGATTGCAAAGTGCCGCAGTACAGCAGGACCTGGGGGTACTTGTGCATGAAACACAAAAGGATAGTATGCAGGTACAGCAAGTGATCAGGAAGGCCAATGGTATCTTGGCCTTTATTGCAAAGGGGATGGAGTATAAAAATAGAGAAGTCTTACTACAGCTTTTTAGGTATTGGTGAGGCCACACTTGGAATACTGCGTGCAGTTTTGGTTTCCATATTTACAAAAGGATATACTTGCTTTGGAGTCAGTTCAGAGAAGATTCACTAGGTTGATTCCGGGGATGAGGGGGTTGACTTCTGAGGAAAGGTTGAGTAGGTTGGGCCTCTACTCATTGGAATTCAGAAGAATGAGAGGAGATCTTATCAAAACGTATAAGATTATGAGGGGGCTTGACAAGGTGGATGCAGAGAGGATATTTCCACTGATGGGGGAGACTAGAATTAGAGGGCATGATCTTAAAATAAGGGGCTGCCCATTTAAAACTGAGATGAGGAATTTCTTCTGAGGGTTGTAAATCTGTAGAATTTGCTGCCTCAGAGAGCTGTGGAAGTTGGGACATTGAATAAATTTAAGACAGAAATAGAAAGTTTCTTAAACGCTAAGGGGATAAGGGGTTATGGGGAACGGGCGGGGAAGTGGAGCTGAGTCCATGATCAAATCAGCCATGATCTTATTGAATGGCGGAGCAGGCTCGAGGGGTCGTATGGCCTACTCCTGTTCCTATTTCTTATGTTATTATTTTTTACTAGGGAAACTTGGGCCCTGTGTTCCTATGAGTTAAGGGAGAAATGCTTGTCCCTTTCCTCTTCTATCTGTACTTCTGCTTATGGAATATTGGACATTAGCCCAGTTAACAGCCAAACTGGCTTTTATTTCGTCCATTATGCCTCTAAATGGTGATATCGCATCAATTTATGAAGTGGAGCAGAGGTTTAGAGGCTACTTACTGTTCAGGATTTGAAAATGTTCCTAGAGTGAAGGTTCCAAATGAGCTCTCATGATGGTCCAAAGTATATCTAATGACTAACTGAGCTTTGTAGGCCAATTATTATCCCTGATTGCATCTGGCTAACAGAAAATCCTTGGGTTTGATTAAAAGCAATTCTACAAAGTTGTCTTTTTTTATTAGGCTTATGTTAAAGTCTAGATCAAGAACTTGGAGCAATCCTCATACTAATTATTGTTGTTTGAGCCCATCAATAGTTTGGGAGATCTATTGCATCTCCAGGTGCTCTCGTGTTCAAGCTTCTGCCACGTCTGAGTTGTTGGATTCTGTATGACCTTGGGGGAGAAAGATGAAGTACCTGGTATTCATTCTCAAATTCAAACATCCTCCACTTACCAAGATCTCATCCTATCATACCTTTGTTTCTGTTGAGATATTTTATTGTCCTTATGGTAATTTGCTGCTTCTGGGGAAAGGGTGAGCATTTGGAAGTCATTTTAAAGTGGCACAGGAAGATTACAAAGGCAGTTAGAGAGATCAAATATGTCTTTTTTTCATAAATGTGAAAGATTTACCTTTCAGTTGCTGTATGACTTAACATTGTGCAAACAAATATCTGCTTCGCTGGTGTCATGATGCATTCATTTTGAAGCAAGCTACCATGTCTATATAATTGAAGGAGTTGACGAATGACTACAAGTCCAAGGATATTATATTCTCGTGATCCTTTGAGGCAGCCATGAACAGAAGGCGAAAAACAGTTTAATGACACGTGGCCACCAGCAAAATCGTGGAGCAATATGATTGTGGACAGATGAGAGGCATATATAGACTTGCCAAGATCTCAAAGATGATGCTTGTTGCACAACTTTGTCATACATAGAAGTCTTATCATGGAGACAGTAAATGAAGAGGCCTGGCTACGCTCGCTAACATTGAGATTGAGTCAGAAGATAACTCTGCCAAAGCCATTGATAGCTGCGAGATCCTGCAGGCACTAATTCACAACACATTCAACTTGGTTCCTGAGCTGTCCAGTATCCAAATATGCGCAAATGCAGTGTCGCAATAAACTGTCATCAATTTGCAAACCTCAATTACCATGGATGACAAAGCTTTAGTCTGGATTTCTCTTTCTCTTCCACCGCCCCCCCCATTAAAAGTAAACACTCTGGGCAAAGTTTATATTAACTCCAACCAACTACAGATGTAGTTTAACATCTGTAGTAGTGGGGAAAATGTTTGAAGCTATCATTAAGGAAGAAATAGCGGGACATCTAGATAGGAATAGTGCAATCAAGCAGACGCAACATGGATTCATGAAGGGGAAATCATGTTTAACTAATTTACTGGAATTCTTTTGAAGATATAACGAGCATGGTGGATAGAGGTGTACCGATGGGTGTATTTAGATTTCCAAAAGGCATTCGATAAGGTGCCACACAAAAGGTTACTGCAGAAGATAAAGGTACGCGGAGTCAGCGGAAATGTATTAGCATGGATAGAGAATTGGCTGGCTAACAGAAAGCAGAGAGTTGGGATAAATGGGTCCTTTTCAGGTTGGAAATCGGTGGTTAGTGGTGTGCCACAGGGATCGGTGCTGGGACCACAACTGTTTACAATATACATAAATGACCTGGAGGAGGGGACAGAGTGTAGTGTAACAAAATTTGCAGATGACACAAAGATTAGTGGGGAAGCGGGTTGTGTAGAGGACACAGAGAGGCTGCAAAGAGATTTAGATAGGTTAAGCAAATGGGCTAAGGTTTGGCAGATGGAATACAATGTCGGAAAATGTGAGGTCATCCACCTTGGGGGGGGGGGGGGGGGAAACAGTAAAAGGGAATATTATTTGAATGGGGAGAAATTACAACATGCTGCGGTGCAGAAGGACCTGGGGGTCCTTGTGCATAAATCCCAAAAAGTTAGTTTGCAGGTGCAGCAGGTAATCAGGAAGGCGAATGGAATGTTGGCCTTCATTGCAAGAGAGATGGAGTACAAAAGCAGGGAGGTCCTGCTGCAACTGTACAGGGTATTGGTGAGGCCGCACCTGGAGTACTGCGTGCAGTTTTGGTTACCTTACTTAAGGAAGGATATACTAGCTTTGGAGGGGGTACAGAGAAGATTCACTAGGCTGATTCCGGAGATGAGGGAGTTACCTTATGATAGATTGAGTAGACTGGGTCTTTACTCGTTGGAGTTCAGAAGGATGAGGAGTGATCTTATAGAAACATTTAAAATAACGAAAGGGATAGACAAGATCGAGGCAGAGGTTGTTTCCACTAGTCGGGGAGACGAGAACTAGGGGGCACAGCCTCAAAATACAGGGGAGCCAATTTAAAACCGAGTTGAGAAGGAATTTCTTCTCCCAGAGGGTTGTGAATCTGTGGAATTCTCTGGCCAAGGAAGCAGTTGAGGCTAGCTCATTGAATGTATTCAAATCACAGATAGATACATTTTTAACCAATAAGGGAATTAAGGGTTATGGGGAACGGGCGGGTAAGTGGAGCTAAGTCCACGGCCAGATTAGCCATGATCTTTTTGAATGGCGGAGCAGGCTCGAGGGGCTAGATGGCCTACTCCTGTTCCTAATTCTTATGTTCTTGTTTCCCTATAGTAATATCTGTGTGTACCATGAATGTATAGGTTTTTTCACATCCCCTTGGTGACAGTGAGGGCTGTGTATCTTGAACCTAATTTAATGATCCTTCTAAATGCTTCCCCAGTGGGCGGGGTAAGTGAGGTGGCTATTGGTTGTCGGTGTTCATTTCTTGGCCCTGTGATCCAGTTGTAGCATAAGAAATAGGAATAGGCTATACGGTCCATTGAGCCTGCTCCACCATTCAATATGATCATGGCTGAACTACATCAACTCCACTCACCCAAAAATTTAACTATCTCTGTCTTGAATATACTCATCGACTGAGCATCCACTGTAGCATTGTTCTGCTTCACTTAATCACCAACTTGAATCAAATTCCAGTTCTTAAATTTATCAGCATATGAAATTAACCTGCCTGATTTAGGTATTATTGTGCTCCTTTTTTTTTCCTCTACAGTTTATGGATGGTTCTTATTAAGATTAATAATCTTCCTCGGGAGTGAACCTTTTTGTTTTAAGAAAGTGAAGTCTACTGAAAGTCAAAATAAATGTACACGTAATTTGATGGACCATTCTGTGTAGTTTAAGGATGCAGCTATTTGTACTAACTGAATGGCTGCTGTTTCTCTGATTGGCTGTCAAATGACCTATTGCTGATTGGTCCCCTTGGAGGATAAGTGCACCCTGAAGTTTCTCTGGAATGTATAAATGGAACCGCCCAGCCTAACTTTGTACATTATAACATGATCCATTTTGACTTCAGTAGTCAGAGAGGACACATCTGGAACAGAGGACACCCCCCCCCCCCCCCCCCCAAGCCAAAGTCCCTTACCCCAATGCAAGTGCTGCCTCCCCCAGCCGAAGTCCCTTAACCCAGTGCAAGTACATGACCTTATCTTCTCTTCCCCCCCCCCCCCAGCCATAGATGGGGCATTGTGTGTGGATTGTTAACAGGTTTATTGGGCATGAAGGGAATAGTCATCATCATCATCGGCAGTCCCTCAAAATCAAGGAAGACTTGATTCCACTCTAAAAGTGAGTACTCAGGTGACTGTACAGTCCAATATGGGAATTACTGTTATCTGTCACAGGTGGGACAGACAGTCGTTGAAGGAAAGGGTGGGTGGGGAGCCTGGTTTTGCGACCCTCCTTCCGCTACCTGGGCTTGCTTTCTGCATGCTACCGACGTCGGGACTCGAGGTGCTCAGCGCTCTCCTGGATGCTCTTCCTCCACTTAGGGCGGTCTTTGACCAGGGACACCCATCTGTTGGTGGGGCTGTTGCACTTTATCAAGGAGGCTTTGAGGGTGTCCTTGAAACATTTCCTCTGCCCACCTGGGGATCACCTGCCGTGTAGCGAATAGTGACCGTGACAAGGGAGGCAGTCGTGACTTCTGGATTTCACCCACTCCAACGATTTTCCTTGTAACACATGTACCGAGCTTTCCGAGAAATCGGGTATGGGTGTAAAGGGGGTTGGAAGAACGTGATCTGTCTTCCCTGAGTTCCCCCTCTCCCCTCCGATCTCACCCTGCCCCCGTGTCTCTGTCTCTCACCCCCCCACCCCCCTCCCAAGGCGCTCTCTTTCTCTATCTTCCTTCTCTTTCCCCCCCCCCCCCCCCCCCCCCCATGGTTCGCGCTCTCTCTTCTCTTGTGGCTCGGGGCCCCACTTTTGGTTTTGGGTGTTGGGAGGACGCACACGCAGAAAATAGTTAGTACAAATTTCGCTGGGGTGGCGGGGGGGGCGCGGGGTCAGGAGGACGCATGCGTAGAAGCGGTTAGTACAAATAGTTACTCCTGGAAGTTTCACTTCAGTCAAGCCTATAAATTGAGGGGAGGAAATTGAACTCTTCATGTAATTGCAATGTAAAATTTTAACCAACCGTTTGGTTTCTTTCAACATTGACTTAACAATGGATTCTTTTTTATAGATCGTTACCATGGGCCTTTTCCGCACAATTGCTCTGTTTTACTTGGGAAGCTTCGACAGCATTGTACGCCGCTGTATGATGCAGCAAGGAAAGTGTGTAGGTTTGGAAAAGAAGGATTAACCTCATTTTGATTCAGAGGCCAAGGGTCAGACTTTGAAAGATGAATAATTGAAGGAGATGTTTCGGTGAACAATAATTTTATTCCTTGCCTCTCTATTCCTTGTCACGGTGGCATCAAGCCTTGGTTTGGTGGAGGGGTGGGGAAGAAGAAGAGTGGGAGCAGTAGAAAGAGAAGACCACAAAATGGAAGTTGATGGTATAATAACAATATGGCTAGAATGGGAATTGCAATATAATTTATAACCAGCATGGATTGGCAGGAACGCATGTGAAAGGCTAGAAATCATAAAAGCATCTATTTTTTTTTAATGTATTGTGCTGACGCATGCTATTTTTGTAATTGATCTACTTCATCTTCCCCCTCTCCCCCCCTCCAACTAGAGTAAATCAGAAAGCTCTGCTTTATTTGGTTTATGTGCACCCGTTTCCTTTTGGTATTTCATTAGAATCAGTGAAGGAAGTGTGATTTTTGCCTTTTTTTAGTCTTACAACTTGTTCACCTAGCTTTGATTGGCTGTGCCACCATTAAAATTGAATCCTTTTGTACGCTTTAAAGTCTTAAGATGGTTTAGGTTTGTGTGTGCGGATGTGGTGGTGGGGTGGAAGCAAGAGCTTGCTAACTGCTAGCCGAATTTATGTCACAAGATTGGTTCTGGTAAAACGAAGAACATAGACAGTTGGCAGTTTTGGAAATGGAGATTGACCAAATGTTCAGTTGGAGGTGCTTTTTTTGGTTACTAAACATTCAGCAGCGACCTCCAATACTGTATTTGGTGACTAGCCTGATCAAAACCTAATTTGAAAAGTCTTCCCTCGGTCCATAACCATTCGGCACTAACTGGGCAACTTTTTTATTTTCTATTTGAATTGATTACAGTTTGAAATTGAGATTCCATGAGTAATTCTTCTTTAAGTTGCATAAACAGTTAAATAAAATACTTTATATTGCAATTACTGTTTTTGTGAGGTAGCCAAACCGTATATCAGAATGCAGTATGATGTATCGCCCCACATTGCTGAATAAGTAATATTTTCCTTTTAAAGTTGCTTGCATTCATGTGTTCACTACTGCTAAGTTCAGTAGCCTCAATCTAATATTCCCACTTGACAGTGGTCATTGTTTCTTTATAAATCTATAATCTGTTTCTGTAGAAGTCTTGTTAATCCACAAAAACAATAGCTGGTTGTAAAAATAGGTAATGTCACAATTAACATTTTGAAAGAACTTAAATAAAGAATTTGTATTTACATAGTGCTTTTCACAATCTCCGGATGTCCCAAAGCTCTCTACAGCCAATTTGGTACTTTTGAAGTGTAATCTCTGTTGTAGTGTAGGGAAATGCAGCAGATAATTTGTGCACAGCAAGGTTCCACAAACAGCAATGAGCTATGACCAGATAATCTGTTTTAACAATGTTGGTTGAGGGGTAAATATTAGCCAGGATACCAGTGAGAACTCCCCTTCTCTTTTGAATAGTGCTATAGGATCTTTTACATGTGCCTGAGAGAGTACACGGAGCCTCTGTTTAATGTCACATCTGAAAGAGGGCACCTCCAACAGTGCAGAACTCCTGCAGTCCTGCACTGGATTGTCAACCTAGAATTTGTGTGCATGTCTTTGGAGTGGGACTTAAACCCACAACATTCTGACTCTGAGGCGAGAATGCGATCACTGAGCCACGGCTGATATCATATTGAACCATAAGGTGATGATTATCAAAGAGAGCATACATCTGGAATGTTTTTATGGAGATACACACCTATTCACCTAGTTCCTAGATCCCCTCCAGAGGGCGCTGCATTGAAATGGCTCTCTAATTACAGTAAGTTCCAATGCAAAATCCTGTAGAAAGTCTGTGGGCAAGTGTAATGAATGGCTGCCGCCGTTTGGACCAGATTTTGCTTTCTGCAGTGAACATTGTGTAAGTTCAAGATCTTAATAAATTCTTGTTAGTGCTAGAGAATGGAACTTTTAGGCACCCGGTAGCATCAAGTACTCCACTGTCAGGTATAGCACAGCCAGATGCAGAGTAAAGCTGCCATTTATTCTGTCCCAACCACATTCCACACCAGCTATCCTGTCTTGTTTCAGTGAACTTGCCAATTACTTTTGTGCTGTAGGCTGGTGCACGTTGGACTGCCCAAGCTCAATTCTCAAAACACTTAAAGCTAGTAGACAGAAGAGACTTATTTTTTAACCTGCCTCAGTTCTATTGAGATTGTTAGAGAAAACAAATAGACTATGTTGGAAGATACCTGCAGGTAAATCATAATGTGCAAGATTCATTAAGTAATTGAGTTTGCAATTTAACACTAGGTATGCTTTTAAAAAAAAATTGAATGAATTTCCAATTTGTTTTATAAGAGAAATTTTTCAGCTTTTGAATGCTGTAACAATCTGTTGATTTTGTTTTTTACACTTCTTTAAAAATTCTGCCTTGCATTAATCACTTACAAATTCCATCATCTAATACCCAGTTTAAAAACAAAATCAACTATAGATCATTGGTTCAGTACATATCTAGGTAAAATCAATTTTTGCTAAAATATTGTGTGCTAATTGACCAAACTTTCAGACATGGACCCAGAGTTTGCTGGAGCGGGACATCTCGCACCATGCCCTGTTTTAGACTTGCTCGTGCATATTTAGGTTTACCAGAAATTTTCCCACGGAGTTTCTGGAAGTGCGAGCTGATAACAGGGCATCTGGGATTTTGATGAACAATGGGACCAGCAGTGTTGCTCCTTAACCAATGAGATTAAAGGATTGAGAAAGAAACTGAGGAAAGTGAAAGTGGTTGAATTCGGTGTCAGATCAGGTACAGAGAGGGGAAGAAAGATTGGGGGGGGGGAGGGGCGGAGAGATAGAAAAGTAAGAATTTAAAAAAATCCAACTGTAATTCACAACCTGAAGGAATGATCCTCCACATTTTTAATTGTTCATTTTCTGGGCAATTGAGGTTGATTGGCAGTCATTAACAATTATGCAGTCATTAAAAGGGTACTTGAGCTGTTCATTTCACTTTCTGTGGTGAGTTTAATGAGCAATTAATGTGCAAAAACTTCATGAAAATCAAAGGGATGTTAAGTGTGAGCTGCTACTTTTGCGAAGCTAATGGCGCAAATAGGTCAGCAACTTGTGGCAATTCGTAATTCATGGTTTATCTCTTCCTCGCCACAAGTTGCTGGCCGATTTAAATATTAAATGGCTTGCATCATTCACTTGCTATTTTTGCATCAAACTCTTGGACATTGTGCTCACCTATTCAATATCTACTTCATGGGTGGTGAGCATTTTCTGCAATGGCTGAGTGAAATTTTATTATGATCAGGAAAAGCTTGCAGAAAAATGTTACGATCTTGCAGAGTTGCTTGCTGCTGTATTCTTGTCTCATTACGACTGAACTTTTCACATGGTTTTACTAATGTGTGAACATGTGCAATTCACTCTTGAATGCAGCAGCATTTTAAATTGCCTCTTCCAGCTGTGAGATCTTTATCGTATTATGAGTATACACTTTTGGGTAAACAGTGGTAGATTCTGATTAGTGATAAGTCTCTTTCTTATGTGATCATATATTTGTTGGCTACCTTTTTTGTACCAACTGTCTCTCCTTTCCTGAAGGTGTGGACTTCAGGCTGGGGAATAGTTCCATAATCGTTGTCACCTAAGCAGTCCGAATTCAGATTTCCAGTGTTTCACATTTAACAATTTCTTTTGCATTTTATCAATGCTTCATTTTTGTATTTTTTTTTAAAAGGGGAAAAATTGGTCTGGAGCCAAAACAAAGTAAAATCCTCACACTAAAACTGGGAAATTGAACACTAAAAGAAGGAAGTCATGAAGTGGAGAGTTGAGGAGGGCCAAATTGGATAGGGGTTTTAATTAGTGGGTTTTATTGACTTAATCTAAAGTCTGGAAGATCTGGTTGTGCATGTGCCTTGACAGTCAGTGGTTAAATGGTCTGTAACCAATGAGCCTAATTATGTCCCTCACCAGACATCCAAACATGTACACTTCTAGCAGGGGTCACAGTGACCAGCAGTAGGAAACTTGGGCAATTTCCCTTCTGTAACCAGGGATGCTGAAGTCAATTATTGCTCTGGAATTCCCTCCTTAAACTCCTCTACCTGTCTGCCTCCGTCTCTTCCTTTTAATGCCCGTCTGAAAACATCTTTTTGACTGATTTTGAACACCCTCCCAATAACTCCTCTCTTGAGTTGGCATCCATTTATGTTTAATTACACCTCTGAAGCACAAGGGATGTTTTTTTCTACATTTAATGGCACTTTTAAAATGCAAGCTGTTGTATTAATGTATAAAGCAACAATTATATAATGAACTAAAAAATTGTACAGGGAAGTTCCCACTATATTTGAGTTACATATATCCAATGTCCAGACAAGAATTTCAACACTATAAAACTATATTTAATTTCTGTTTATTCAAATTATGTACTAGTCTTTTATTTAACAATGAACTGCATCAGATTTACATTAAGTGAATCAATTGTTCATTTTTTGTCCATAGCATACACTTCAGACTATCTGTCTCCAGTAATTGCACAATAAATATTGCAAGATTGAAAGTTTTATAGAAATATTCTGATATACTGGTATGGCAGCTTTTGGGCCTTTTTTTTTTTCTTGCAACCATTCCTAAAGGGTATCTGAAATAAAGGTGTCTAGCGTTGCTAAGCAAATTAATAATTTAAGTTTGGTTTCCTCTATCCTCTTCCCTGTACTGTAGTTATGATGTCTTGTGTATTATTCAGCTGAATAGAACTTGGGTCAATTTGTTTTCAGTTTATCAAAGTCTTATTCTAGGAATTTGAATACTGCACAGCAAACGATATTCTAAAACAGCAATTGAAAGATGCATTTCAGATTTAGTAATTTGCCAGCTATATAGACTTTCTGTTTCCCTTCTCTTTCTACCCCTTTTTTATAGATCATAGTTGCTTGTGAAAGAGACAGAATTTATAAGATTGCAGTATGCAGTTTTTAAGTTGTATTTTCACTCAAGCCATGTAGAGTAAATGTGTATCAAACCATGTACCTGAAATATACTAAAACCGATATTGTGATTCACTGGCATAGATTTTCTGTTACTGCTCTTATTTGAAAAATAAAACAACCTTTTTAAAGAAAAAAAACAACCTAATTAGAGCATTAACCACCAGCAGTGTATTGAAGTCTTGGCTTTTTGAAGTATTCACAAAAATGAATTCAGGTTTACTTGCATGCACATTCATTTTCCTGGAGAGGCGTGGAACAAGGGGAGAAGAATACTAAACTTGTAGAAAATTACAGTAAAACCTGCTTGATTTATGGACGAAATCAAAATGCTGCAAAAGGGAGAGAAGAGGGAGGCACTTTTATTTTTTTTTAATTCAAATTGTTTTATAGATAGCTCATTGTGCCTGGTGACATTAAACCCAATACTGCAGAATCACATTGGCTTTGCACTGATTACAAAGCTGGGAACCCAATTTTGTTCTTCTGGCCCTGTCTCAACTTAAGTTATTTCCTCCTGCTTCCTTAGGTCACTGTGTCATGACAGGTGATTGGTTCCAAAGGCTCCCTCTATGCTGCTCTTGAGCTGCCCATTACCAGATGTGATGGTGCACCACACTGATTTTGACTAAGTTTTCCTTCCTTGGAGGCTCCGGTGATGAACCTCCAAAGATGACCTACCTGAGATTTGGGATCTCACCAAAGGAGGAATGAAGAGGGAGGACCTGTATTTAACCTATTTGCTCCACTACGTTCATGTACCAAAGCTTGATTTTAAACCCAATTTGGCTCCCCATTTACTTGTATATTTTTAAAAGTGCAGTAATGTAAAATGGCAGTCAGTTTTGACAGTTAATATTCCCACAAAAAACTCAAGCAAAGAATCATAGCTTCTTTAAACCTCAGTAGTAACTGGCAGTTGCTCCTGAATATTTTTATATTTTAAAAATAGAGACCGAATTGCTGCTATTGTTGCTATCCATTTCAAATATTTACTGCTTATGTTCTTTGATGTTTGGTGTAACAATAAATAAAATATTGGATGTTCACAGTATCTTGTGCTATTCTAACTCCTTATGAAACTAATTGATGTTTGGGTAATTTAGATTTTTCTTCCTAAATATCCTGATTTAATTATTACTGTTCATGAATAAAACTGACAATATTTCAAAGCATGAGCGCCCTTAAGCCATACTAACAATGTATGGTACTTGTGGCCATTAAATCTGGAAAATGCATGACTTAGTTTTTGTTTAAGTTTTTATTATTCGAATTAGGACTGCAGTATACTGGGAAAGGTTAATTGGCATTCTATGCTTGGATTAGGTTTGTGTGTCTCAAACCTGTTCTGTAATTCTCTAATTGCTGTTTGTACTGGGCACTGTTCTTGGGTTTTAACTTTCTTTCACCTGTTCAATGTTCAATAAATCTGTCTTGCCGTTTATAGTCTGAGTTGTGGTCTAATAAAATGTTTATTCTTCCACTTATCATTGGTAGCATCTCATTTCATCTTTGAGTGCCAATTTTCATAATGAATTTCTGTTTTTTCCTTACATTTTTTGCCAAGTTTCAAATGTTTGGATTAGGACTGCAGTATAATGGGAAAGTTTAATTGGCACTCGGCTTGGATTAGGTTTGTGTCTCTTAAACCTACTCTCAAATTCTGTAATTGCTGTTTTGTATTGGCACTGTTCTTCAAATGAATGTAATTTCCTTTCACCTGTTCAATTTTCTATAACAGATCACTGACTATAATGGATCATTAGCTGTAACAGGTCACTGTCTAGAATCATAGAATGATACAGCACAGACTGAGGCCCATCATGCCTGTGTCGGCTCTTTGAAAGAGCTATACAATTGGCCCCATTCCCCTGTCCTTTTCCCATAACCCTGCAATTTTATCTGCCTCAAGTATTTATCCAATTCCCTTTTAGAAATTATTAAATCTACTTCCACCATCCTTTCAGGCAGTACAATGCAGATCATCATAACTTGCTGCCTTTAAAAATAAATAAATTCAGCTCATCTCATGGGAACTGTGCCATAATGGTTATGTTACTGGAGTAGTAATCCAGAGGCCTGGACTAATGATCTGAAGACATGAGTTTAAATCCCACCATGGCAGCTTGGGAATTTAAAATTCAATTAAATAAATTTGAAATAAAATACTAATGGTGACCATGAGACCACTGGATTGTCTTAAAAACACATTGGTTCACTAAGTCCTTTTTAGGGAAAGAAACCTGCCACCCTTACCTGGTCTGGCATACAAGATATTTGGGAATAAAATGTGACTCCCAAGACCCACAGCAATGCGATGGATTCTTAATTGCCTTTTGAAATGGCTGAGCAAGCCACTCAGTTGTCAGGAAGGAGGCTCATCATCACCACCTCAAGCGGCAATTAAGGATGGGCAACAATGGGGCCTAACCAAGGATACAGTATGCCTTTTTAACTGCCTTCTCAACTTGTCCTGTCACTTTCAAAGATTTGTTTATCTACACACCCAGGTCTTCCTGCACCCTCTTTAAAAGCCCGCATGAGCTAGCCCATTCACAATGGGCCTATAATCCTCCTAACAAAGCACCTGATTTTTAAATGATTCCAGGGTTTTGTAAAGGAGGAGTTCCTGACATCAGCTCAAAATTTGCCTCTCTCAAAGTGGAACCTGTGCCAGTTTGTCCCCCCTGGTTTGACCAGGGCACTGCTGGATGGCATGTTCCAAAAGCAGGAGAATTGTAACCATATTAATCAGTTTTGTTCTATGAAGACATTCTCCTGTAAGTTTTCTCTTCTGTCCCATGCAAAGGACATACCAAACAACAGGAACGCTAACTGGAAGCACAGTTAGAGCAATCTTATCACAATTTGTTCATATCAGTTTGCATACAGCTACTAGATGGTGATCTATATTAACTAGTTTAACTAGTTTACAATTTGATTTTTTTTTAAGCACTTGACGTATTTGTATTCATTTTAAAAACTTTGCCATTATTGAAAACAGCATTTGTAGAGAGTGAAAATGTTGCAAATCTATATGATGTATATTTTATGACTCATGTTTTGATGGCACTCAGGGCTGTTGCCATTCTTTTACTGCTATCTGAGATTCAGACCTGGATGAGCCAAAATATCCTCCAGCTGTATGTGGGCAATACTGAAGCCATGCTCTTGAGGAGTGGGGGTGGGGGAAACAACCTTCCTGGCCTCCTGTCTTAGGCTAAGCTCAAAAGGGAGGAACCTTGGCATGCTATGCAACCCAGAGCTCAATTTTATTCCTCAAATCTGACTCGTAAGACTATTCAACATTAGCAATTTCTAGCCCTACCCCCTATTCTCTACCCTCTTGGCAAAACGATTGCATGGTGTTATCACTTCAAGGCTGGATTTCTCAAATGCTCTTCTTCCTGGCCTTTTGTTTTGATCCTCCATAAACTTCAATTCATTCACGAAGGCCCACACTCCCATCAGCCCCATTCTTGCCAAGTTTCACCGACTCTCCAAACCCCAGCAAGTTGATTTTAAGATCCATGTCCCTCCTCAGTAGCCTCCTCCTTCCCTACCTTAGCAATCTCCTTCCAGCTGCTCCTCCGACCTCAGTGTATCCAGTTCGGGTGGCACGGTTTAATGTTTTGTTTTACAGATAAACTCTAAAAGAGTTTCCTCATTCTTCGCTGCACTATTTACAGCTGCTCCTTCAGTCGTTAACCTTCTCTTAGCATTGGTAACATTTTACATTAATTAATTGGCTGGTCAGAGGGTTAGCAGTTACCTATATTAGCAAGATGTCAATGCTTCTTAATTTATAATGTAAATAATTTGATGTACAATAACTCAAGTTTGAATGTTATCTTGTGTATGAAATTGCTTTTAACAAATTATAATTCACTAGAAATTCCCATTTATTATTGTTGCATATGAAAGTTTTGATATTTAATTCATATTTTGGGAATTAAAGTGTGTATGTGCATGAAAAATTTTGTATATGATTTGCATCTCCTGAACAGAACTTTCTTGTAGTGGTTTGAACATCACTTCACAATGTCAACTGCCTGTGTAAACATTTGGAAAAGGTTTCTGTATGTGAACATTCACAAAATATGCACAGGCACATAGGAAATGAAAGAAGAGACGGAGACAAGGATGAGCACAGGAAGCAGTGGTCGAGCAGCAACATGGAGCAGTGAGTAGCAGGAGACCACAAGACATGGAAAAGAGGGGAGACATAGAGGATACTGAAGACATGAATAGTAGAGGTTGGTTGACTTAGCATAAAGGTGACCGTGGTGCAGGGAACAAGGTGGTCCTGCTGATGTCGTGAGTCTTTGGAATTGTGGAGGCTGGGTCATTGAATATACTTTAGGTGTCGATAGATGGATTTTTGAGAGATAAGGAAGTCAAGAGTTATGGAGAGAGGGCAGGGAAGTGGAGTTGAGGCCAAGGTCAGATCAGCCATGATTTTATTGAATGGCAGAGCAGGCTTGAGGAACCAGATGGCTTACTTCTGCTATTTCTTATGAGGTTTGCAGATGGAAGCATGGAGCATGGGCGGATAGAAGCAAACGTTACTCTGCCTCACCATAAGCAGAGCCACGGGCAATCCGCTTATACTAAAAACACAACATCACCCATTTCTTGTCCATCACAACCAAGTTTCAAGTTCAAGTTTGTGTTGCAACTTCTAAATCAAAAGGTATGAAGAAACAGTGCCAGTGAATTGCTATGTGGGTGGCTGACTCCAACTTTCTGCAATTCCAACAGCTTTATAAACTTCTTGTAAGGTTTTAAGATAACCCAGGAGTGTTGTTGCAAGTGGAGAACACCATTATTATTTAAGGGCTTCTGCTCACAACACTTGCTCACAATCATGGGGCCTCTATTACCAGCCCCCTCGCGCTTGAGTATCTTCGGGAGAGGGAGCGGAGGCAGTGAAGAAAACAAGATGATGCGCCCAGAGGAAAGAGGACGAGGAGTCTCAACAGGAGGCATTACCCATCTAGGCTCTTCCAAGAGCACTTCTCAGGAGCAGTGTATTAGGAGGCTCCACCTTAGCAAGGAGGTAGTTACAGAACTCTGCCGTGATGAGTTGTGATTTGGCCACAGTGGACTGGAAACAGCTACTTCTGCGTAAATCAGTGTCGGAGCAGTGGGAGGCATTCAAGGAGATCTGGAAGGCTCAGGCCAAACGTGCCCTTAAAGAAAAAGGGTGGGAATAATAATTCTAGAGCCCCCTGGATGTCTAGGGACTTACAGGGGAGGATGAAGAAAAGGGAAGCTTATGTCATACAGACGGCTAAATACTATAGAATCTTTCAAGGAATATAGAAAGTTAAGAGGTAAAATTAAGGATATTAGGAATGCTAAGAGAGCATGAAAAATTCTTGGCTAGTAAAATTAAGGAAAATCCAAAGATGATCTACAAATATATTGAGCAAGAGGGTAACTAAAAGAAAGGGTAGGGTCTATTAGAACCCATGAGGGTAATCTTTGTGTGGAGGCAGAAGATGTTGATATGGTTCTTAATGAATATTTTGCATCTGTTTTCACAAAGGAAAGGGGCAATCTAGATACTGCTATCGAGTGTGAAATTCTGGATGAAATAAACATAGTGAGAGGAGGTATTAAGGGGTTTAGCAGCTTTGTAAATAGATAAGTCTCCAGGCCCAGATGAAATGCATCCCAGGCTGTTGAGTGAAGTAAAAGAGGAAATAGCAGAGGCCTTGACCATCATTTTCCAGTCCTCTGGATTTGGGCATGGTACTGGAGGACTACTAATGTGGTACCCTTGTTTAAGAAGGGAGAAAGGGATAGGCCGAGTAATTACAGGCCTGTCAGCCTAACCTCAGTGGTGGGCAAAGTATTGGAAAAAATCCTGAAAGGCAGGATAAATCTACATTTGGAAAGGCAAGGATTAATTAGGGATAGTCAGCACGGATTTGTTGAAGAAAGCTCATGTTTAACTAACCAGATTGAATTTTTTGAGGAGGTAACCAAGAGGGTCGATGAGGGTAGTGCTATGATGTAGTGTATATGGACTTTAGCAAAGCTTTTGATAAGGTCCCACATGGTAGACTGGTCACGAAGGTTAAAGCCTATGGGATCCAGGGCAAAGTGGCTAGTTGGATTCAAAATTGGCTTGGAGGTAGGAAGCAAAGGGTAATGGTTAATGGATGTTTTTGTGATTGGAAGGATGTTTCCAGTAAGGTTCCGCAGATCTCAGTACTGGGTCCCTTGCTTTTTGTGGTATACATAAATGATCTAGATTTGACTATAGGGAGTATGATTAAGAAGTTTGCAGGTGACACTAAAATTGGCTGTGTGGTTGATAATGAAAAGGAAAGTCATAGAATGCACGAGGATATCCATCTACTGGTCACGTTGGCAGAGCAGTAGCAAATGGAATTTAATTCTGAGAAGTGTGAGGTAATGCACTTAGGGAGGGCTAATAAGGAAAGGGTATACCTATTAAGCGGTAGACCACTTTTAATAGTGTAGATGAACAAAGGGACCTTGGAGTGCAAGTCCACAGATCCCTGAAAGTAGCAGGCCAGGTGGTTAAGAAGGCATACGGAATGCTTGCCTTCATTGGCCGAGGCATAGAATACAAGAGCAGGGAGGTTATGCTTAAATTGTATAATACTCTGCTTAGGCCACAGCTGGAGTACTGCATGCGGTTCTGGTCGCCGTATTATAGAAAGGACGTGATTGCACGAGAGAGGGTGCAGAGGAGATTTACTAGGATGCTGCCTGGAATGGGGAATCTTAGCTACGAGGACAGATTGGATAGGCTGGGTTTGTTCTCATTGGAACAGAGGAGGTTGAGAGGAGACCTCATTGAGGTGTACAAGAATTTGAGGGGCCTGGATATAGTGGATAGCAAGGGCCTATTTCCATTGGTGGAGGGGTCAATTACGAGGGGGCATAGTTTTAAGGTGGTTGGTGGAAGGTTGAGGGGGGAGCTTCTTCACGCAGAGGGTTGTGGGGGTCTGGAACTCACTGTCTGGAAGTGTGGTGGATGCAGAAACCCTCACCACATTTAAAAGGTGCTTGGATGGGCACTTAAAATGCTGTAACCTGCAGGGTTACAGACCGAGAGCTGGTAATTGGGATTAGATTGAATAACCTCTTGTTGGCCGGTGCAGATACAATGGTAAGTACTGAAAGGAATCGAATACGGCCAGGGTGACCACCTGGACTAGTTTCGATCGCCTGGATGGGTTGAAGAGAAATTTTCCCAGATTTTTTTTTTCCCCCAATTGGCCTGGGTTTTTAATCTGTTTTGCCTCTCCCAGGAGATCACATGGTTCCGGTTGAGGTGGAGTGCAGAATGTTTCCGTGTAAGGGGTGTCGCAGTTGTGTGAGGTGGACTGATTGGGCTGGGTACTCTTTACCTTTCCACCATTGTTCATAGGTTTATATGTAACCTCCAGTGCGAGCTGCTCCAAGTGATGGGTGACTGGGTGACGTCATCAAAACCTGGTTACCATTTTGGAGCATGGGCAGGAGCATTGGCAGGGCCCAGCTACAGAGGAGTGAGAAGGTCGGGGCGGATGAGCGGCGAGTGTTTGTGGTGAGATGCGGTGAATGTTTATGGAGGAGGAGCAGCGAGAGATCATGGTGGAAGTGCGACAGATGAGGGTACGGGGCCGACAAGAGCCAAGGGCCCAGGGGCAGCATGGGCCAGCCCACAGTGCGATATGTGTGTGCACTAGATCCGTGCAGCAGAGCAGGTCTCCAGTCGTCTTGGTTAATCCTTGCCACTGGACCAAGACCTAGCTCTGTCAAGCCCATGCGGTGGCTAGTGTGCAATGATCACCACACGTTTAAAAAAATAAATAAATAAATCCACGCACAGGCATCTTCCACCCCCTCAATTGGAGTTCAGGACTGGAACATCGAAACACCTGTGAACTCATGGACCCAAGTCATCCTCGTTCGAGGGACTGCCTCTGATGATATGTAACCTTCAGGGCTGCTGACCGAGGCCGTGCGGCTCTTTGTCGGCCAGCGCGGACACAATGGGCCAAAATGGCCTCCCTTCTGCGTTCTGGATTTCTGTGAGTGAGTGTGGTGAAATGCATTTGGATGATGTGCCTTCCATAGTTGAATAGCTGTCAGTGTGTGTGAGATGTGACGTGAAGTCATGAGTGTGAGCAGTGAATGTGAATAGGTAGTGATTGTTGGTAGGTGAGTGCTGGGGGTGTGGTGCATTGAATAGTGTGTGAGGCTTGTAATGCAAATGGTGGGATATGGCATTTGCTGAAGCCTTCACTTACCTTGACCACTCGTGAGGTTCTGAAACTGCTTTCGGCACTGGATGGCCAACCTTGGCACCACAGTGCTGGCCATCACATGGACAGCTATATCCTGCTGCAGCCTTCAGGTGGTGTGTGGCAAGAGCTTCCTTACAATCTGTGGGTGTTTCCTCTCAGGTCGGGGCTGCGCTGAGTGCCGGGCCACCTCCACGCCGCTCCTTTTAAGGCCCTGACCTACCGCTAGTGTTTCTTCGCATTATCCATTATGGTGTCACCATAATCCAGGTCGCCGATCAGATCGTGGGCAGGTATAGCAGGAGAGGCGAGATCTGGGTGAAGGAGTGGCGAGAGATTGTAGAGCGACATGATCGGGGCCCAGGAGGACCCAGGGGCAGCACGGGCCAGCCCACACTGCGATATGTGTGCACACTAGGTCCATGCAGCAGAGCTGGTCTTCAGTCATCTTGGTTAATCCTTGTCACTGGACCAAGACCTAGCTCTGTCAAGCCCGTGTGGTGGCTGGTGTGCAACGGCCACCACATGTTTTATTAAAAAAAAATCCATGCATAGGCATCTTCTACCCTTCAATATGTAGTTCGTGACCTGGAATAGCAGGTCCTTCATTAAAACACCTGTGAACTTGTCCCTTTTTGGTGTGGAGCAAGTCAACCTTGACATGAGGGCCTGTCGAAGAGACAGTCTGTGGGAAGAGGACAAACCCACCTCCTCTCTATAGCCACAACCAGTGCTTCCAGAGCTGCTTCAGAAAATCTCTGGGCGC